>NC_133333.1:134042108-134356608 GCF_042186555.1 Aquarana catesbeiana | reverse complement strand
AGGGTCCTTATGAATTTTGGGGACCATGTATATCGTGGGTATTCTATTAATACTCAGGCATAGATACAATTTTTCTTTCTTTGTGATTACTCGCATATAAAACCCGTAATCATCTAAATTCAACAGGTCCATCCTGTATTTGTTGGTAGGGTCCATATCTAATTGAAGATACGTGTTTTCATCCTTCAGCAAATTCAAGAGTTGTGAGTGGTAATAGGTTTTATCCATAACCACCACTCCCCCTCCCTTGTCTGCCGGGCGGATGAATACATATTTTCTATTCTCCAGGTCTTTGATGCCATCCATTATATATTTAGGATTGAAATTTTTATTTGGTGTGACTTTGTCCAAATCTTTCAGGACCAGTTGTTTAAACACCTCTACCTGATGGTTGGCAGGTTGTGGAGGATTAAAAAGTGATCTATTTTTTAGGCCGCTATCAACTCCCACCATGTCTACTGTTTTTTTGGTCCTTAAATTATAATTATTGGACAAAAAAATATTTGTTTATATTAAGCTTTCTAACATACTTGTGTATGTCAATGTAAATATTGAATTTGTTCATAGGTTTTGTGGATGTGCATTTCAACCCAGCATTCACAATGTTTGTTTCCTTTTGTGTTAATGTAACCTTAGATAGATTGTAAATTCCACTTAGTCTTATTCCATTCGCCTTTTTCTGTTGGACTCTCTGCCCTGCTCGGCAGCCTCTTCGTGATTTGTCCTCATACCCCTGGTTGGGCTGTACTGTTCCTCCCATTCTGGGGGATGCCACCATTCCTGTGGATTGTATTTAGTAATACCTGGTTTTATCTTATCTTATTTTATATTCAGATGGAGTAATTATCAGATATTACCATAAATGTTTTTACATATTCGATGATGCTTTAACATATTGTATGATGTGTTTGGATATGCATGGGTTGAATAAGCCTAGTAATATAGAGCTGACAGGGAGCGAACCACTGAGGATGGATGGGACGCTGCGCGCCCGCTTCCTACTATCCTTCAGAGGGGCGGGATCGAATCTGATGACGCTCGAGATGATTGTTTTGAGGGAGCCCGCAACCCATGCTATTTAAACGTAGAGTCGTGCTGCGTGGCCACGCCCTCTGAAGACGGAATTCCGAAATGCATCAGGGCGTGACCACACGACCTACCAGCTCCACACAGACAGCGTCATCCCGGGACTCATTGCGGTGGGCGGGACATTTGGAACTCCGACCAGCGGTGAGCTAACACTGACACTGTGACAGGCTGCATTTTAAAACTCTGTTTCTGTAAGCATAACTTGTACTAGGGGGGTGGTTTTTTGCAATAAACAGTGTAACACTATGGAAAGCCTCCCCTTATATTCCTGCATGACAAGTCCACGGCATTGAATCGTTCTGGCTATGGAGAGCTGAGGTATACAGCGGCTGAGGAGCAGATTAATTCTGGGAAGGATATCATAGGCTCTGCTAACACTTACCTCTGGTAAGCATATACTCAAAGGGGGTGATCACGAGGTGATTCGGTGAAGGTGTAGCAGCCCACGGATAGTGCACTCCAGTTGGATTAGAAGACCACCCTTAATCGCTGTCAGTTGCATGCATGGAATTGGCAATAGAAGGACTTGCTATATCACATTTGTTATGCTATATATACAGTTTAGTTAATCATTCTAAACTCTCCTTTTAAATTTTTATGTTTTAATTAATATCATCATTGAACTTTTAAGGATCGTTTGTTATAAAGTTTTATATCCTACATGCTTGATTTGCATCACCATTGAACTCAAGGATTGATGGACATTTTGGTACTAGGTGTTTTATTGTTCAATATGGTTTGAGTCTAAATAGGTGACTTTTGCACTATATGAGGCATCATATTGGTGAATATTTTATTCACACTAAGCGCCGTTAATACTTTCTTCTTCCAAGTGAGTATACTTTGTACACGAGAAAAAATTGCCGATTACCGGCTCTGTTTACATCACATGATCAGCTGTCATTGGCTGACAGCTGATCACGTGGTAAGGGGTCGGGATCAACCTCTTACTCCGATCTGTGATCAGCCGATTCTCCTAGACTCGCTGATCATAGAGTGTGCTGCGCATGCCCTGCAGGGGGCGCATAGGCTGCTCGAGCATGGGAGGACATCTATGGACGCCCTCCCGGCAAATTAGGTCTGTGCTGTAGCCGTCTTTTCGGATATAGCACGGACAGGAGGTGGTTAACTGATCTACCAAATGCCAAGTATGTACCGAGCCTCCCCCTGTGAAGCAGCATTGATGGGCACAGCCTGGTGAGACTGTATTTGATGGTATGTGATGGGCACAGGTGAGACTGTTTGCATTTGATTGGTGCTGGTGAGGCTGTATTTGATGGTATTTGATGGACACAGGTGAGATTGTCTGCACTGGATGGGCGCTGGTGAGGCTGTATTTGATAGTATGTGATGGGCACAGGTGAAACTGTGTTGCATGCAAAATAGCAGCAGTCATTAAAAATGTGGGGTGTACATGGACAGGGCAAAGGGGGTGGAGCCAAGAGGGGGGCGGCAAAATGAGGTTTCACCTAGGGTGTCAAAAATCCTTGCACCAGCCCTGGGTGACTCACATGCTTCTAACATTGATGAGTCCCTACTCGACTGGTGAGCACTGTCAGTGTCATACTACAATAACACCATCTGATGTGTTTCGGGGAATGTGCCCCCTTCTTCAGAGCAAATCTCTAAGTAAATCACTTGTGGAAGTTTGTTCTACTTCTCTGGAGTCCCTTAATGCTATGCTGTCAAGATGTTATTCTTTGTGGACAGTTATAAGCACTGCTCTCATATATAGTGTTTTGGTTTATGTCACTTGGAGTTTTGTATAGTTCATTTTTATTCACATTTGCTTGTGAAAAAACCTGTGCTTTATTTTATTGACACAAATTTTACATTAATCAGGTGCAATGTTATTACAATTTAATTTAATTTAATATTGTATACTATTTGCTGTTTTGGTATGTTATGTGGCTCTAAAAACTGTTTTTTTCTTCATAATGTTGTTGTCATACGGTATCTATCACTTTGTATTTGGAGTTTGCACTTCTCAAAAAATCCTGGTTTGACCTCACCTTTCAGTGGTGTCTGAGCAGTAACAGAATGAATTATCTATTGTTTTCCAAAAGAGAAATGCTTTTTTTAAATAACAATGTAAAACAGAATGGTATATGAGGCAGCCAGTGTGATCAAGTGCACATGAGGGACTAAGACCTACAAGATGAATTGTTACTTATTCAAAAGTACTTTCTTAAAAGAGAATAAAAGATGTTTGGTAATTATAAAGAAGAAATGCACTTGCTCTCACTCAGAAGACTATGAAAAAGGAGACGATGGCCTGGGAATATGAGAAATAAGTGGAATGGTTTTTGACATGGTCATGCACTGTTTGCCCACATGCATTTTTGTCACTAAATTACACAAAGACCTGTATGGTACATCATACACGACAAAAATACAAACTACTTTGAACAGTCGAAAAAGTTAAAGAAAGTAAGACTGGTGTGGGCAAACATTATTCCACTAAGATAACTGATGTACTTAAATTTGAAAAGGAATTCACAGCTTCACATTACAACTATGCCAAGTCATTGTGGAACAGTAGGTGGTATACCAATTGACTTAAGAAGTATTTCTTAACTGTTTTACCCCAAGGAAACCCTTGAAACAATTTTCAGGTCTAGGGGAACTCCTGAAATAAAATGTATTGAGGTTTCATAGTTTGATAAAAGTATTGAGGTTTAGTGGGAAAAATGCACCTTGCGTTGGGGAGAATAATGCCCTTACACAGTGGTGGTGAAAATTCTTCCTTTACATTGGTGGTCAGCATATCCCTGCCCCCCCCCCCACCCCCACGGACAGCTAAAAAAGATCTTTGGCTTCCTAGCAATCGCTCTTTCATACGACATTGGCCCCACAACTATGTAGCAACCATCAGGTAATAAGTCAGTAAGCCACAGCTCAAGAAACCCCTAGCAACATCTAGATAAACCCCAGGGTGTCATAGAACCATGGTTGAGAATGGGTACCTTACAGTGACCCCTGCATTATGATAATATGCCACAATGTTTACATGATTAAGTGACACTGCAAGAACACTATTTTTTCACTACAGATTAATATACAGTATATGGAAAAGAACATTTACCACAGTAATGTAAGCCAACAGCAGCAACATTTTCAAACATTATGTGCTAAAACCGGCAGTCATTTTGGAAGAAAAAGGAAAAACTTGAAGTGATAATCAGTAGATATTACTATTTACTATAATATGATGATTTCCACAAAAATATTTTTTAGTTCAGATCTAATAAACCTTTAAAAAGTGCTATAAAAATACAGTGCATAAAACACAGTCACAGATTTAGGGGTAAAAAAGCCATACCTGTGAAGCTGCTGAAATACATTTTTAAACTTTGCAGATCACAAGGTTGCTCTCTGTTAGCTGTCATTTAATTACAAAAAGAATTAATAAAGTATATGTAAACCTTGTAAAATAACCCATTTTGTTTAAATTTGTAAATGAAAGGAAAAATATTTGTGTATACATATAAAAAAAAAAAAAAGATAAATACCCTTTTTACCTTTTTCAAAGCTAGAGGAGAAGAAATAGCAGCATACTGGTCTTTCCATTGAATGACTGTGCAGAGTGTGGGGCAGGGAGTTATCAGCTCAAGTAAGTCTGATCATTGAAGGAGAGCAAGCTGAGTTTCCAGCACAGCCAGAAACTGACCATGCTGTGTTCTGATGCCTAGTATGTCAGTTTTTAACAGGAAAGCAGAGGAACTGACAGGAACACCAGGGGTTTCACTCAATAGAAGCAACCTCACAAAGAGAACAAGTTCCTTTTTCATACAAATAAACAGTAGCAGGTGCATATCAGGAATATGAAATGCTGGGATAACATATTACTTAAAGTGTTAATATCCATGCAGTAACTCAGCTGTATATAAAAAAATATTGGTTTAAAAAAGGGAGAACCAAGACCAAATATTTGCCAATGTTTCTCCACCAAATATCAAGAGCTCAGAGGTGTTAAATCCTTGCTCCGACCCTAAGTAACAAGGAGATTAAATGCAGATGGGTCTTCCCTTTTAAAATTTGTCTTTTCTTATAAGCAAATCCTAATCATTCTCTGCTTTTCAGGAGCGAGAAAGCCTGATGCTGATCCTGGAACTTATTACAACAGAACCATCAATCCAGACTGGTAGCACTACCTAACCACCTACATACTAAGATCAGATTCCACCACTGTCCCCTAACTGGCATTCAGCTATGAATTTAAGCAGATATTCTGTGAGAAGCCCCTGGTTATTCACTGTACATTGATCCCCATTATTTCCCTGGGTATGGAGTTTGATTACATCATTTTTTTATAGTCCTCCTATGGCTATGATCTGGTCAATACAGACTACCACTAGTCTGGTCAATACTAGACTAGTACAGAATACGACTGACTTGATATATTCAGTTAAAATTCTGAATTGACTTTTTGATGTTTGTATGACTAACCCACAATCCAAAAAGGAGAAATAAATATGACTAATATGTCTTCTTCTTACAGGATTGTTCAAACTAATTGGACAACTACAGTATGTAATCCCAAATAACATGTATTCCCCATTGCTATACAGATGAGAAGATAGGAGCAACAGTAAGAGGGTAAATTATATCTCAGTCAATACTATACAATATTAATTTTCCACTAATATTATATCATCGATATATCTCAGGCCAAACAATAATTTGGCCAATAATAGATCTTGATATATGTACCATACAATATTTATTTCCACTAATATCATATAATGGATATATCTCTCAGGCCAAACATTAGTTTGGCCAAGAAGAAATCATGATATATATGGTTTATACGTGGGGGTTAATTTTGCTAACATTAACCACTTTTGATGGAAAATATATTGTATAATGTTAAGATTTGGTATATGCATTTGGATTGCATGTTGTTATTCTTGCAAAAGGGTTTATTGATACCAAGACCATTTAAAGGTTAAGACTGATACATTTTAAAATTTAGTATGAATAGGATAAGTCGTTGTAAGCTTTTCATGGCTGTGGCTACCGATAAAATTGAGAAGCACAATATGTTGGGTTTTGGAATCGATAGGCTTAAGATCTTTCGGTGCAGATTAAAAACTTTGTTCCAGAAGCTTCTAATTTTGGGGCAATTTCATCAGACATGCAACATGTCTCCTATATGATCACAGCCTCGGAAGCAAATGGGGGAGTTAGAAGGGCAAAGTCTAGCTAATCTTGTGGGAACCAGGTACCACCTCATCATAACTTTTAGGTTAGCTTCTGCCAGAGCTATATTCATGATGCCTTTTGTGGCCCTAAGAGAATTCCCATACCATTCCTCGAGGTCCCATTCTTGCTCCAGGTCTCTTTCCCAAGCTAACATATAGGGAGTCTTAGTTTGGACTGATGAAAGTGAGCTGTAGATCACTGAAATTCCCCCCTCTGCTCCATGGCTTGTTCACACCGCTGTTCATAGTGGATGGATTGGGTTTTGTCTCCCAGAGTGTATGGAGGAAATGTGAAATTTGGGAAAACCTAAATTTCTCAGAAGCTGGCATGTCAAGTTTACAAGCGCAATACCCTTTATATATTGGGCCAGAAGGAAGAAAAATGACCAATTCTATATAGCCCTTTGTCCAGTTACCATTTAAAGGCTTGAATTTCTAGGCCAGGAGGGAATTGCGGATTTCTAAAGACATGGGCCAATGGTTTAAGAGATGAGACTAGATGTGGATTTGTTCTAAAAGTATCCCATAGTGTGAACGAATGGGAGAGGGTAGGAGTGAGGATTGAGGGTCTCAATTTAAGAGGAAACCAAAGTAAATACTTTAAGGTATAGCATGGGACTGCCTGCCTTTCCATGTATACCCAATCAGGGATTCCCGACCTTGAGTAGACCCTAGAGATTTGAGCTAGCTGGGCTGCTTGAAAGATTTGTTTAAATTTTATGGACACAACCTAGGTATGCTCAGGGGATTTTCTTCCAAGACATGCATAAAGTTTTTGTTTTTTTCTTTTTTTTTACTATCCTTTTTCTGTTTAATTTCTTCCTCACTAATGGCGGAAATCCATTTCTCTCACCTTTTTTGTTTTACCATTGAATGCTTCTCCTGCAGGATTTCGACCCCTACTAACATCCTTCATCAATCAAATCCTACAGTGGAGTAAGAATAATATTTATTTTATTCCTTTCTAAAGGCTCACACACATTGGGTAAAATATTATTACTTAACCACTTAAGGCCTGGAAGGATTTTCCCCCTTAATGACCAGGATTTTTTGCTATACGGCACTGCGTCACTTTAACTGACAATTGCGCAGTCGTGCGACGTTGTACCCAAACAAAATTGACGTCCTTTTTTTCCCACAAATAGAGCTTTCTTTTGGTGGTATTTGATCACCTCTGTGGTTTTTATTTTTTGCGCTTTAAACAAAGAGCGACAATTTTGAAAAATATTTTTTTTTAACTTTTTGCTATAATACATATCCGAAAAAAAAAATCTTCATCAGTTTAGGTCGATATATATATTCTTCTACATATTTTTGGTTAAAAAAAATCGCAATAGGCGTATATTGATTGAAAGTTATTGCGTCTACAATCTATGGGATAGATTTAGGGACTTTTATTGATTTTTTTATTATTTTTACTAGTAATGGCGGCGATCTGCAATTTTTAGTGGGACTTCAACATTGCGGCGGACAAATCTGATTTCGAATGCCACTTTTATGGGACCAGTAACATTATTACATTGATCAGTGCTAAAAAAATCCACTGATCAATGTAAAAATGACACTGGCGGGGAGGGGGTTAACACTAGGGGCGATCAAGGGGGTTAACTGTGTTCCCTGGGTGTGTTCTAACTGTAGGGGGGGTGGGCTGCCAGGCACATGACAGAGATCACTTTTCCCGATGACCGCGAGCATGCTCCCGCAACTGTGCCTGCGCAGGAGAGCCAACCTGCCGCCGTATAGCAATGGCGACTGATCGGCAAATAGGTAAAGTGGATGTACACCCTCTTCTATACCCAGGGAAGTAAATAGCCTCAGATGTTACACAGATATGAAACAAATCTCACTACATAAGTTTTACATGTACAGTATATACATTCTTTAGAGAGTGCAGATCGTGTTACAAATCTTTCTTCCTGTTTCAGCAGTGGGTGTGGAGTCTGGGCATACACCCTGTGAGAGCTGATTGGAGGAAAGGCACACTCCCCTTCACATAGGCAGAGGAACGAAGAAACTTGCAGAGCTGCAGTCTGCATAGACCAGCTCTCTGCTTATCCATCTCTAGGTTCCCTCCCAGATACAAATTTCCAGCTGCTTTTATCTTCTGCGTCGGAGAGCTTGTCAGATGTTATGCTGATAACAGAGGCGCGGAGCAGCAGAAAGACACAGGACTTAGAGCTTTGGAGAGAGATAAGTAAATACTACAGATATATGTGCCCAGGTCAGGTTTCATGAATGGGGTTTACAATCATTTTAATGTATAAGGTTTAAACTCGCTCGTTCAGACAGAAAGCAATGCCGCAATAGTTTTCATTGCGAGTGGATGTTCTACTTTTACAAACTTCCACTACAATACAACTGTACATTCTTATATCCCTATTTAGTGAATGTCCAAGATAAAACTAATGGTGTTGTCATATGTATATTTAATTGTTTAGAGGCATTTCCTGAACAGTGATGTTCTTTTCTACTGTACATGACTGTCTGATGACGCTCCTATTCATGTGAAAGTCCCACGCTGGCCTGTTTGTTTCCTAGGCCACAACTTTTGCACTTTTAGTCTCTATTTTGTTTCATTGGAAAAAACACCCTCTTTTTTGTTTTGAGCTGTTTACTTTGTTTTGTTTTCTTCTCTCCGTGTATGCAGACATGGAGCACCGACTGTTTGCAGAACACTTTTGTGTTTTTTAAGGGGACTATATGTACTAAATCATAGCTCCTTTTTCTAGAGACCTTTGACCTCCCAGGTCATTTCAAATATTCAGTTATGGGATACAAACACCCAACATGTTGGGGTTGTGTGCAGGGAGGGCGGGGTTGTGTGCAGGGAGTGTGGGGTTGGGTTTCAGTTGTTAGTTTTTTTATGATGTGTGCTACTGCTCCCTCTATACTCAGGCCTATGCGAGTTGGAGTAAATGTTGAGACCTTTGGAGTTTACCAGAGTGATATAATGTTCTGTTTGATGGATAGTTTGCTAATTAATTGTCTATCCTGTGTTTTTTTCACATATGTTTCCTTTATGTCAATGGGCCAATGGTCAGCTTACTATCGTGGAATGTGAGAGGTCTAAACTGAAGGGTAAAATGATCTTTAGTATTTGACTATATTAAACGGTATAAACCTCATAATATTCTCCTACAGGAGACCCATCTACAGGGATCTAGGGTCCTGGCTTTATAGCGAGCAAATATTATGAAAGTTATACATGCATAATATTCCACCTAGTGGCTATTCTGGTCACCAAAAAAACTGGATGTTCATGTCTTACATATCAAGACCGACATTAAGGGCAGATATGCTGTCTTGGTCTGTAAGATATTCAATGTCTGTTTGACATTAGTGTGTGTCTATATTCCACCTCCATTCTCTTTCAAGGTGTTGGAGGAAGTGCTGAAGGCAGCTGTGACGAAAGCACAGGGACCAATGCTGTTTCTAGGGGATTTTAATGCAGTGTCGGATGTGACTCTGGATAGACATAGTACGTTGGGATCCTCTCCGGTGCTTTCTTCCTGGCTGGAGAGTTATGTCCTTGTAGATCCTGGGATCAGAGAATACTCCTGCCATTCTGAGTCACATAAGGCACTCTCGAGAATAGATATGCTGTTTTCTATGGTGGAGAGCCTTCCCTTAATATGTAATGTCAAATACTTATCGAGCGCAGTATCAGATCACTCACCGGTGGAGGTCACGTTGAACTTGCATGCTGGCCAAGGGAAAAAATCATGGCACATGAATGCTTAATGGCTACAGGAGGAATTTATTACAAGAATAGGGGCCTTGGACATTAAAGCGGTATCAAACCCAAAAGCAAATATTTATTATATTGCAACTTAACAATTCTTAGATGTAATGGCTGCATTAGGTTCTTTAGGCTTTCTTTCTTTTCTTTTGGATCTTCAGGGGATCCAGCCAGTGACTCTGTTTGTTAAAAGAACAAGCTCTCCAGGAGAATCTATCAGTTACAGTGATGAGACAAACCATTTAACACCGACAAAGGTGCTTACAAAGATTAGCTTTTATTTATTCATGTAAACCTTTACAGGAAAAAAAAGGGTTGCTGTAACTGCTTATAAAGCTGGAGTTTGGATTAAATTTGTTACTGTATGTAAATCTGCTAATACATCTAGCACTCTCCCCCCCCCAATTGGACAACGCTGAGATTTTCCGAGCGCGTGTACACAAGTCCATCGAACAAAAGTCCAAAGTACAAACACGCATGCTCGGAAGCAAGGACAAGCCAGAAGCAGTCGGTCTTGTAAACTAGCGCTCGTAATGAAGAATTAACATTCGTGACGTGGTAAATTATGAAATCTCGAAATGCAGCACACATTCTCTTCTTCTTTAATGGGATAATAATGAAGCTGCTTTGCTGGTGATATTGATGAAATTCTGCCAAACGTATTTTAAAAGGCTTTTATTTTCTAGTGATATCAAGAATAATAAGAATAATATTATTATGCTTTTTTTTTTTTTTTTTTTTTTTTTTTTTTTTAGGCAAGTTACCACAAAACCATTATCCCGTAGTTTTTAAGATGCAACTATGTTGGTGTTTAGGGGGGGTGAGCAGACCCTGGTGCAGCACACCGAGGTGTCAAGGATACCGGAAAAAGTTAGTTCAGCCTAGGGGCGTCAACAGGGTTTTTAGGGCATCCGAGGTAGAGTATTCAATCCAGATAAGCCACAGAGTTTTACATTTATCGAATGTATCATTGTCTAAGGAGTTTAAAGTTCTTCTCTTGTGTGTAACAAGAGATGGAGGATTTATGTGTGAAGTGGAATGACTTTTGCCAGTCAACCAGTGAGAGGTCCCTTCCCAGGTCCGCGGCCTACCTCCTGGTGTAAGATGGGAGTTGATCATGGATCAGTGAATTTTGTAGTTTGTAAATGGTGGAGAGTAGATGCTTGGGTGTTTCTGAGAGAGCACAGCTGTTCGTAGTCTGTCAGGGGTCTGTGTGTTTGGGAGGAGGAGAACAGGTCCGAACAGAAGGAGGATATGCGGAGAGCTGTGAGCCAGCTACCCTGTTCTCCTGGTATAATGGGTGTGCCCGAGGTTGGATGTATGAATGTGCTCCCTGTAGGCTATGTAACACGGAGATATGGGCCTACCGTGTTGGATCCCATACCCTGGGGGAGGGCAGGGTGGTCAAAAAGCGAAGTGATTGGTGAGGGGTCTGTGGATAGTAGTGATGACAGTCCCTTTTTGTACCATAGATGTAGTGTTGCAACTGTTAATGGGGAGGAGTTTGATAGGACAGACAGTTTTTGTCCATATCCCCATAGCAAGGCCTGAAGGTCGGGGTGGAGAGATCTTGTTCTATCATGGTGGATGCCTTGGGGAATGGTTGGGGGAACCACTCCAGGATCCTGGAGAGAATGGCAGCCCTGTGGTACATTTCAAAGTCTGGGAGACCTGCTCTGTCTCGTATTTTGGGGTATGTTAGCAAGGTATGACAGATCCGGGACATCCCTTGTTGCCAGATGAAGCATATGGACATGGATCTTAGGGAGTTAAAAAATTGTTTAGGGACGTTTATAGGGACTGTCTGAAATAAGTAGAGTAATTTGGGAAGGGTGTCCATTCAGAGTGTGTTAATGCGGCCAAACCAGGGTAGTGGTGTGGTATTCCAGGTATCTAGTTCCTTCCAGAGATGGGATAGTAAGGGGAGATTGTTGAGATTATAAAGATCTGATAAGTTGGATGGGATTGTGATCCCAAGGTAAGAAATGCCCTTTGATCCCCACTGGAATGAAAAATTGGTCTGCATCAAAGAAGGTAGGCATGTGTGGGGTTGTTGAACATAAACAAGGAGATCATCTGTATAGAGCGAGAGTTTGTGCTGGGATGATGATGTCTGTATCCCCATTATATTATTATTTTGTCTGATGGCTGTTGCCAGGTGTTCTATCACCAATACAAAAAGTAGGGGGGAAAAAGGGCATCCCTGTTTCAGTCCTTTAATAGCAAATAGAAAGTCTGACGCCATCAGGGGGGTTATCTAGATCTGTGGCATCAGAAGGCTATTTGTGGCAGGGCCCTTTCCGAAATGTAGTTTTTCATGTCGGGGTGTTGTATATCGTCTTTGTGAGTCTGTCCCGGCCATGTGGGGAAATTATATAATTGGGAATAATATTGCTGAAAAGCATCTGCGATGCCTCGGGGATTTCACATTTTTTGTTGGTTGGCAGTGCAAATGTGCAGTATTGGGCGTCGTGGGGGACGGGGATGGAGAACACTAGCCAGGTGTTGTCCGCATTTGTTTGCTAGGATGTAAAGTCGGTTCCATCCTTTATCTCTGGCTATGAGGGAATTTGCGTCTTAGATGCGGAGTAACTCTCTACGGGCGTTGGAAAGATCCACAAAGGTAACGGGTAACTATTTCTAAGGTATGGATGGAGGATAACAGTCTGGTGATATCGACCTGGCTTTCTTTAGACGGGAGCCGTTTTGGATGAAAATCCCCCGGAGCACACATTTCAGTGCTTCCCATTTTGTGAGCGGGTTAGTGTCATCAGAGCGGTGGTCCTGTATAAAGTCCCGGATAGACTGCTCAATAGCTGCCACGCAAGGGGTGTCCTTTAGTAGGTTGTCATTTAATCACCAGGAGAATGTCCTGTGAGATTTAGGTGGGTGGGTTAAACTCAAGTGTGCGGGGGCGTGGTCTGACCAGAGGATATTACCAAGGGATGCCGGTAGGGGGACATGAAGTAGGGATTGGGAAACAGGAAAATAGTCAATATGACTATAGGAGTTATGGGCAACTGAGTAACAGCTGTAGTCTCTCTCAAATTGGAGTTGCACGTGCCAAACATCCACTAGTTGGGCAGAGTGCAAGAGTGATTGATTGATTATGTGTGTGAGGGTGGAGTGTGGGATGGAGGACTTACTGGAGGAGGTGTCTACGGCCGGAGAAAGAGTCACATTGAGATCTCCACCTGGAATGAAACAGGGAGCTCCAAAAGAGAGTAATTTGTCTAGGACCATGGAAAGGAAGCTCCCCTGGTCTTGGTTCAGTCCATACACATTAGCCACTGTAAAAATAGAAGATTTAGATTTTAATTTGAGGAAGCAAAAACGACCTGAGGGGTCAATCAATGAGTCTATGACTTCTGGGTGGAATGATTTGTGAAAGGCTATCGACACCCCCTTAGACTTAGCGTGCGGATTGGTGCTATGGTACCATTGGTGGTAGTAGGGGCTGTTTAGGGTCGGAGTAGCCAAATTCCTAAAATGTGTCTCCTGTAGAAGTAGAATTTGAGATTTAGCTTTATGAAAGTCATATAATATCTGGCTCCTTTTCTCCGGGGTGTTAAAGCCCCTGAAATTAAAGGAGGCTAACGTTATGTGATCAGGTGAAGTCATGGTGGCGGTGAAATAGGGGGGTACCCAAGTTCTCCGTCCTGTCTAACATTGACCTGTGTGTGCACCAAGTCCTGCTCGGTAGGGTGGGGGACAGGGAAGGGAGGGGGAAGGGACGGGGGGGAGGATAGAGTGAGGCAGAGGGAGTAGTAGAGAAGAGGATTTCAGGAAGGTGGGTGGAAACCATCTCCTGTGCATAGAGGCGTAGTATATTTGAGAGTTGGACGATAGGAACCACCGCTGAAAAACAGTAAGAGAAAGAGGAGTGAAGCCACTGGGTGGCAACATGAAATCAATCATGAAATAAATTGGTAAAACTAATAGAAAAAACATGCTAATAACAGTACAGTGCAGCAATGAGCACTATCAGTCCTATGTGGGGTTTAACTGTGCTAAGCACACCCAGTGCCTCCCGGTCCCAGGGTCCACGAGGTAAAAATAACCATATTAAACTAGTAACAACAATCACATACTGTATAACTTTAACCATGTGCCTTATGATACAAGCTTTGCGTAGTATATCTGCTTTTCTTCCACACTGTTATGGGGGTGCCCATGGGGGCCCGAAGGCATCTCACATACACAGGGTGTATTTGCAGTGCTATGGGGGGGGAGAGGGAGGTAACTGTCCTCCTTTTCAGTTAGACTCAATTTGAGCTCAGTGTGGAAGGAAAGTACTATCGTAGTTAACATACTGTACGTCTGAATAGGAAAAATGGTAATAAAAGAAAAAATGAAAAAAGGTTAGTACACGGTGATGAAAAGTGTGGTAATAATAAAAGGGAAAAGGAGGAACAAAACTGGGTGAGATTGCACAGGAAAAATAACAAAGTCAGTGTGCACCTCAAGCAGACGGTTCTAGACCGTCAGTCCAAGTGACATGGTAGTAGGGTCGGAGCCCTAAGCTGGAGTTGAGAGAACAGGCTCTGCTCCAGAGAAGAGGAAAAAAAATTTCTTTAGAGTAATTGACTCTGGGGGATGTCAGTCGTCAGGTGGTTTTTGGGATGCAGATTTGGGGAGCTTCTGTTTGCCAGATTTCTGCCATTGTGAGTTAAATGGGAGGCCAGGGGTGGTAGTCCGAAGAGGCCAGTCTGGCAATGAGACCTGCGGTAGCTCCAGGGTGCTTAGGAATCATGGCAGGTCCCCTAGAGTGCGGAAGAGGGCTGTCTTGCCTTCATGGTGAACCCGCAGTTGGAATGGGAAACGCCATTGATACTTGATTTGCTTCTCCTGCAGGAGTGATGTTAGGGGTTTCAGAGAGCGTCTCATGGTCAGTGTTTGGCGGGAGAGGTCTGGGAGCAGCATGACAGGGGTGTCATTCAGCCTGACGGAATCCTGTTTGCTAACAGCTCGCATGATACTTTCTTTGACTTTGTAGAAGTGGACCCTGCATAAGGTGTCACAGATAAAAGCGGAGTCAGGGTTTCGATGGCCTGAGGTCCTGTGCATTCTGTCCAAATCAATGTGGGTGTCTTTGGGTTGTTGGACCTGCCAGGTCTTTGTGCTCAATTGTTTCTGGGATACCATGGATTCTAATATTATTTCTTCTGTTACGGTTCTCAATGTCATCCTGGTGGTACATGAGCTGTTGTATTAATACAGTATGGTAATTCAGGGTTTCTTCATGGGACTGCAAGGTGGTGCATATACATTCAGTAGTATTTTCTACATTCTCCATGAGGATCCCCATGTCCCTCTTAAGCTCTGTGATCTCCTGTCTGTAAGTCTTCTCTATGCAGGAGACAGTGCTCAAAGTCAGCTTTGGTTGGGAGGGATCGCAAGTATGAGTGGAGGGATCACATCTGCGATTCCATGTCCCATCCATCCCCTGAGTTCAGGGATGCCTGAGAGTGGCTGTGGGGGCTACGTAGTGAGGTCTCAAGGTCAGCTAGGGAGGCAGAGCAGCCTCTGGAGCGTACCTGTATGATGTCTGGTGGCTCAGAGCGGGCAGGGGACAGAGGCGCCAGCGCCATCTTGGATTTTCCCTGTGTGCTGAAGGCCGCAGAAGCCCGAGTCACAAACCTGCCCAAATCGCTCTGTGTCCAGTCATTTGTGGGCTTAGATTGATCCTTGGGCTTTCCTTTGCCCATCGGTGCAGTTTAGGAGCGGTGTGAGTCACTGCAGTGGAGTTATAGCCTCGTGGAGATCGTCAGGACCGGAGCTGCCGCGGTGTGCGTCCTACAGCTCCATGCGCTAGGCCACGCCCCCTTACAACCACTTTAATGAAAAGAGAATTTTGCAAAGAGGAGATGGAGAAGGCAACGAAACTTGCTGAAATGTCTAAAACCCCAAAACCAGACAGCCTTTTAACACTATATTACAAAAAATGTACTGGCCAATTGATCCAATCATCTTCCTAAAATATTTAGTGTGTTACAGGACAGTACTCTTTTGTATTATAACAAGCAAACAGAGCATTTTTTATGATGCTTCCCAAACCAGACAAGGATATGCATGAATCTGCATTTACAAAACCATCTCCCTTTACAGCCAGGCTGGACGAACACCATTCTGGAGGGATGTACCCAAAGTCCTCCCACTTAAGCTGCTCATGCTCACCCTCATAGCTACGCAGCAGTGTGACCTGTGATTATTTGGTCCCTCAGACACCGCAAATCCCGATCAGGGTCCAGGGCCAAAGAATTTACCAATCAAGGTGTTTACAGTAAACAAAGGTTACTGATAGTAGTAAACAAATGCTGTCATTTATGCATCCATCGTTTTCTACTGTGATCACTGTATTTGGTCACAGTAATCACATGACACAGGGCCAATATATCACAGTAGTAAACAAAGGCTGCATGAATGCAGTTTAAAAGAGAAGCATGGGATTTGTTTTGTTTTTTTAAAATCATACTTACCTAGGTGGATGCATCTTCAGTCTGATGCTGCATCTGTCCCCCGCCTGCTCTAACACTGATAAGTGGGGATCAAAAACTGCCAATCGCTCAGTTTCCACAGCTCCGTGAGCAGAGAGCTGATGATTGTCAGACACTGGCTCTCTGCTCGCACCCCCCTCAAAGCTCACTGGAGCACTGGGCTGTGGAGGGGGCAGGAACAGTTGGCTCAGGCTCTCAGTGGCTCATAGAGAGGCTGAGATGGGTGCCGGTCCAGGCATTTGGGTGGATCTCGACCATATGGTCCTGATCTTTCCCGAGCCCGGACCGGCTCTGTGACATCAGTCGACAGCCGGCTTTAGCCCACTGTCTGCTGAACATGGGTCACAGGAGTGCAGAACAAACTACACTTCTGTGATCCAAAGGGAAGTACATCCAAACAAGCTTTGGCTGTACTTCTCCTTTAACAGTGTTAAAATGAATTGGTTACACAGTAATTGGGGCTAATTACATTTTTTTTTTTTTTTTATATATAGATCAGACACTGGGACACATATTGTTATATAACAGAGGGGGTGGCATGAATAGATTATAGCTTTTAAAGCAGCAGGAAAGGAGGGGCGGGCAGTATCTAGAGCTGACAGAGGAGAGGACAGAGAAGAACAGAGAAGAGCTTATGGAAGTTTTTTTAGGTGATACAGGGGGCCAAATTACACAGCAAAGGCATGCTGTGTAACATACTTTAAGGAAACAGGATCCTTTTTTTTTAGGGTAACAAACACTTTACAACAGACACCTTCCCCAAAAGTATATATACGGTAATTATATAGTCCAAAACAGAGGCCCACCATGCCATGATGTGACAAGGGGAATTATATGTAGCACAAAAATACCTCAGGGAAAATCATTTTTAAAAAAATCACAATTTTATTAATACATTAAAAAACATACAATATTAAAACCACAGAGGATCAGCTACCATCTGAACAGGAGAGATATACATATATCATTTAAACATATAAATGAAGACAAGTAGATAAATGTATTTGACTTGGCAGAAAGTTTCCAGAGGATCCACTTTCTTATCTTCAATATAATATGTGATAGTTGATAAGACACAAATAATATTACAACCAACACAAAATTTACCAAAGAGAGAAAAGAAGGTCTTATAGTTTTACAACCCCCCCAACCTCACTTAAGAGCGAGCCTAATAGTGTAGCCAGTCACAGTGGCTCCAATCACCACCCCACCAGTCACAGTGTCACGATTCTGCATTTACATCCCTGAGCTACAATGTGCCAGCGAAGACAAGTTTCAGGCCTGACACTTGGGCTACCTCCTCCTCCCTCAACTGTAGAAAAGTGTGACTGGCTCTTGCATGGCTCAATCTCTCTATAGGATTCCCATTTTGGCCTGCCCCCTTTCCCTCCTAGTTACAGTATATATCATACAGAGCCAAAGGAACTGTTCAATCATTAAGTGTTTGTTATTGCTCTGCACATTTAAGTATTATTGTTGTTCATTACTTTTTTTACAGTTGTTTTACATATACCAGTCTGCTGAGTGTTCAATTCAATCAGTTTTGGGTGTTTTCCCTGGGGTTTGGCCTACTGACACTATTATACCTCCTGTCTGTTTGTCTTCCTTCAGGAACCAGCGAGTTTGCTTCTCATCACATGGCTGCAAGGCCCATTTGGCTTAATGGGGCATGGTAGCTTATACATGGTAACCCTACCTCTGGTATGAGCCACTCTAATATGCCAGCCACTATATGCATTACTCTGCTGTATACAGAATATGAGAGACATTTACCCTGCATACTTGCAATCTCTATGGTATCGTTTGATGCAACCATGTGACTCCACATACCTACCCACAGCATATCTCCCTCATTTGTAACATATGTCTGTTCCACTTCCAGCCACTCTTCAGAGTTATTTATGCTATATGGCATTTTTTGGGTCATGGGCATATGTTTCACCAGCTCTAATCACTTATGTCTGGCTGGCTCTTATACAGGCAGCATTGGGGACCCCTTTCCCTGGGATTTATCATCTACCTCCCTTTCCTTCCTCTGTGATGGCCCCTATGTCCGCCCCCTGATTACCTATCGCCCCCTTCTCTGCATCTGAAGTTGACCAGCACCCACCCAATCAGTCCTGAAGAAGCAAGTATATCTTGTGAAAGGCGTTGATGTTAACCTATGGAGCAACATTGGGCCACGTCTTGGTGATCTACATTGACACTATATCCATTGATGCCATTATTGGAATCCAACATACTCTCGATATATTGTGGCTCACTATCTCCATACAATAGGATTGGGTATCTGTTGGCTCCTTATTTGGGATGAGCCGAACACCCCCCGGTTCGGTTCGCACCAGAACTTGCAAACGGACTGAAAGTTCGCGCAAACTTTAGAACCCCATTAAAGTCTATGGGACTTGAACATTCGAAATCAAAAGTGCTAATTTAAAGGCTAATATGCAAGTTATTGTCCTAAAAAGGATTTGCGGACCCTGTCCCAGGGGACATGTATCAATGCAAAAAAAAAATTGACTTTTTTCGGGAGCAGTGATTTTAATGATACTTAAAGTGAAAAAAAAAAGTGAAATATTCCTTTAAATATCGTACCTGGGGGGTGTCTACAGTATGCCTGTAAAGTGGCATGTGTTTCCCATGCTTAGAACAGTCCCTGCACAAAATGACATTTGTAAAGGAATAAAAGTCATTTAAAACTGCTTGAGGCTTTAATGTAATGTCGGGTCTCGGAAATATGGATGAAAATCAGTGAGACAAACAGTATGGGTACCCCCCCCCCCCCAGTCCATTACCAGGCCCTTTGGGTCTTGCATGGATATTAAGGGGAACCCCGCACCCAAATCAAAAAAAGGAAAGGCGTGGGGCCCCCAGGCCCTATATACGCTGAACAGCAGTATACAGGCGATGCAAACAAGACAAGGACTGTAGGTTTGTTATTAAGTAGAATCTATTTGTAATTTTGAACTGGTACATTTTTAAAGTGTAGCTAAAGCCAAAAAATCTATTTTTGAGCTTTTTGGAAAACATAGGGAAGGGTTATCACCCCTGTAACATTTATTTTGCTGTCTGTGCACCTCTTCAGAAGATTTCACCTCACTTTCTGTCCCAATGACAAATGTTTTTTGAAAATTTGGGTTTTTTAGTGAAACAAGGATTGGTGATAAAGCATCAGTGAAGAGAAGACACGTTTTTCCCATATAAACTCTTACAGGAGAGAATTTCCCTTCCTAGGGGTAGATTTCATCTCACTTCCTGTTGTCTCCTTCAGTTTGCAAGTAGGAGTCATTTGTAAGTTGGATGTTTCAAAGTAAGGGCCTGCCCTATATACTCTGCAGAAATTGGGGCCTTAGGTGTTGGTGTTGCCACAACACTGTAAGCCCTCACAGTTACTCTTGGTGGGCGCAGGAGCAGGCCCTGCTATGAAATATTAGATCAAGAATTGTAATTACATGCCATTGTTGAACAGTGGTAGAAAAATTTGGCCTTTGGTGGTGGTGGTGTTGGTGCCACAACACTGTAAGTCCTCACAGTTACTCTTGGTGGGCGCTGGAATGGGCCCTGCTGTGAAATATTATATCAAGAATTGTAATTACATGCATCTGTTGAACAGGGGCAGAAAAATTCGGCCTTTGGTGGTGGTAGCTAGGGATGAGCCGAACACCCCCCCGGTTCGGTTCGCACCAGAACCTGCGAACGGACCGAAAGTTCGCACGAACGTTAGAACCCCATTGACGTCTATGGGACTCGAACGTTCGAAATCAAAAGTGCTCATTTTAAAAACTAATTTGCATGGTATTGTCCTAAAAAGGGTTTGGGGACCCGGGTCCTACCCCAGGGGACATGTATCAATGCAAAAAAAACTTTTAAAAACGGCCGTTTTTTCGGGAGCAGTGATTTTAATGATGCTTAAAGTAAAAAAAAAAAAAAGTGAAATATTCCTTTAAATATCGTACCTGAGGGGTGTCTATAGTATGCCTGTAAAGTGATGCGTGTTTTCCATGTTTAGAACAGTCCCTGCACCAAATGTCATTTTTAAAGGAAAAAATCTCATTTAAAACTGCTTGCGGGTTTAATGTAATGTCGGGTCCTGGCAATATGGATGAAAATCAGTGAGACAAACGGCATGGGTACCCCCCAGTCCATTACCAGGCCCTTTGGGTCTTGTATGGATATTAAGGGAAACCCCACACCCAAATTAAAATAAGGAAAGGTGTGGGGCCACCAGGCCCTATATACTCTGAACAGCAGTATACAGGCGGTGCAAACAAGACAGGGACTGTAGGTTTGTTGTTAAGTAGAATCTCTTTGTAATTTTGAACGGGTACATTTTTAACGTGTTTAGCTCCAGCCAAAAAATCTTTTTTAAGCTTTTTGGAAAACATAGGGAAGGGTTATCACCCCTGTGACATTTGTTTTGCTGTCTTTCCTCCTCTTCAGAAGATTTCACCTAACTTTTTGTCCCAATGGATTGGAAAGCATCAGTGGAAAGGAGAAATGTTTTTCCCATATTAACTCTTACAGTTGAGTCAGTGACCTCATCATCCCCTCCCTCCTCATCACTGGAGCAAACCTGGCAGTATGCTGCAGCAGGGGGAGCATGACTGCCAGATTGCTGTCCTTCTTGGGCACCCCCTCTGTCCGTGCTCATGTTACTGCCTTCATCGAGCTCAGTATCATCATCAGAGCCTTCCAAACGCTGGGCATCCTCCTGGAGCATGTACCCAACACTGTGGTCAAACAGTTCGAGGGACTCCTCAGGAGGACATGGTGGGGCTAGGGAAGGAGTCACTGATGACATTGAGCCGAGGGAAGAGGCCGCTGCTTTGCCAGACAAAGTACCCTGGGCATGGGTGAGAGAGGATGAGGAGGATGAGGAGGATGAGGACGGCTTGGTCATCCACTCGACCAAGTCTTCCGCATGTTGCGGCTCAACATGGCCAGCTGCCGAAAAAAAGGCCAAGCGTGTCCCATGGCCACATGCTGATGAGGATGCACCGTCTCTACGACCAGCACTAGACACAGAGCCTGCTTGCCCTCTCTTATTGGCTTGTGACTGTCTGTCTCTCCTTCTTGGCCTTCCAGACATACTAATGGCCTGTAGCTGCACTAAGCTGGGATATATATATATATATATATATATATATATATATATATATATATATGTACTGATACTGCAGCTAGCAAAATCAACTGCCTGCCTGTAGTATGAGAACACCACCAACCTTCTACAGGTAGCTTTAGCTGAACACTGTGAGGTGGACGCACCCCACTAACTTGTAGGTTTAGCTGAACACTGTGAGCAGGACGCACTGCACTAACTGTAAATAGTCTAGCTGCCTGACTGTTGTACTAATAGGATCAAAAGAACACCAGCAATTTTCTTCAGGTAGCTGTATTTACTGTAACAAGACAGGCCTGCCTGTCAGTAAGAAGATAACAGAAACGGATCTAGCTGAACACTGTGAGGTGGACGCACCCCACTAACTTGTAGGTTTAGCTGAACACTGTGAGCAGGACGCACCCCACTAACTTGTAGGTTTAGCAGAACACTGTGAGCAGGACGCACTGCACTAACTATAAATAGTCTAGCTGCCTGACTGTGGTACTAATAGGATCAAAAGAACACCAGCAATTTTCTTCAGGTAGCTGTATTTACTGTAACAAGACAAGCCTGCCTGTCAGTAAGAAGATAACAGAAACGGATCTAGCTGAACACTGTGAGCAGGACGCACCCCACTAGCTTGTAGGTTTAGCTGAACACTGTGAGGTGGACGCACCCCACTAACTTGTAGGTTTAACTGAACACTGTGAGCAGGACGCACCCCACTAACTTGTAGGTTTAGCAGAAAACTGTGAGCAGGACGCACTGCACTAACTGTAAATAGTCTAGCTGCCTGACTGTGGTACTAATAGGATCAAAAGAACACCAGCAATTTTCTTCAGGTAGCTGTATTTACTGTAACAAGACAAGCCTGCCTGTCAGTAAGAAGATAACAGAAACGGATCTAGCTGAACACTGTGAGCAGGACGCACCCCACTAACTTGTAGGTTTAGCTGAACACTGTGAGGTGGACGCACCCCACTAACTTGTAGGTTTAGCTGAACACTGTGAGCAGGACACACCCCACTAACTTGTAGGTTTAGCTGAACACTGTGAGCAGGACGCACTGCACTAACTGTAAATAGTCTAGCTGCCTGACTGTGGTACTAATAGGATCAAAAGAACACAAGCAATTTTCTTCAGGTAGCTGTATTTACTGTAACAAGACAAGCCTGCCTGTCAGTAAGAAGATAACAGAAACGGATCTAGCTGAACACTGTGAGCAGGACGCACCCCACTAACTTGTAGGTTTAGCAGAACACTGTGAGCAGGACGCTCTGCACTAAATGTAAATAGTCTAGCTGCCTGACTGTGGTACTAATAGGATCAAAAGAACACCAGTAATTTTCTTCAGGTAGCTTTATTTACTGTAATAAGACAAGCCTGCCTGTCAGTAAGAAGATAACAGAAACGGATCTAGCTGAACACTGTGAGCAGGACGCACCCCACTAACTTGTAGGTTTAGCTGAACACTGTGAGGTGGACGCACCCCACTAACTTGTAGGTTTAGCTGAACACTGTGAGCAGGACACACCCCACTAACTTGTAGGTTTAGCTGAACACTGTGAGCAGGACGCACTGCACTAACTGTAAATAGTCTAGCTGCCTGACTGTGGTACTAATAGGATCAAAAGAACACCAGCAATTTTCTTCAGGTAGCTGTATTTACTGTAACAAGACAAGCCTGCCTGTCAGTAAGAAGATAACAGAAACGGATCTAGCTGAACACTGTGAGCAGGACGCACCCCACTAACTTGTAGGTTTAGCTGAACACTGTGAGGTGGACGCACCCCACTAACTTGTAGGTTTAGCTGAACACTGTGAGCAGGACACACCCCACTAACTTGTAGGTTTAGCAGAACACTGTGAGCAGGACGCACTGCACTAACTGTAAATAGTCTAGCTGCCTGACTGTGGTACTAATAGGATCAAAAGAACACAAGCAATTTTCTTCAGGTAGCTGTATTTACTGTAACAAGACAAGCCTGCCTGTCAGTAAGAAGAGAACAGGAACGGATCTAGCTGAACACTGTGAGCAGGACGCACTGCACTAAATGTAAATAGTCTAGCTGCCTGACTGTGGTACTAATAGGATCAAAAGAACACCAGTAATTTTCTTCAAAATACTGTAACAAGACAAGCCTTCCTGTCAGTAAGAAGATAACAGGAACGGATCTAGCTGAACACTGTGAGCAGGACGCACTGCACTAAATGTAAATAGTCTAGCTGCCTGACTGTGGTACTAATAGGATCAAAAGAACACCAGTAATTTTCTTCAAAATACTGTAACAAGACAAGCCTGCCTGTCAGTAAGAAGATAACAGGAACGGATCTAGCTGAACACTGTGAGCAGGACGCACTGCACTAAATGTAAATAGTCTAGAAGATAACAGGAACGGATCTAGTTAAACTGAATACAGTATATATATATATATATATATATGCAACACCTGGGATGCATATATATAGACAATACACTAAGTGTAGCTAACTGACTGACTGTCCTGCCTAATCTAGCTAACTCAAATGAAATGACACTGTCTCTCTCTCTCTCTATTTCTCAGCACACCGGAACACACTGCACAGGGCCGCCGTGCAGGCGGCCTTATATAGTGTGGGGCGTGTACCAAATCCCCTGAGCCATAATTGGCCAAAGCCTCCTTGGCTTTGGCCAATTACGGCTCTCTGTTAAGGCGGCGCTGTGAATGGCCAAGCATGCGGGTCATAGTGCATGCTTGGCCAATCATCAGCAAGCAATGCACTGCGATGCCGCAGTGAATTATGGGCCGTGACGTGCCACACGAATTTGGCGCGAATGGCCCATATCGTTCGCAATTCAACGAACGATCGAACAGCCGAAGTTCGAGTCGAACATGGGTTCGACTCGAACACGAAGCTCATCCCTAATGGTAGCAGTGGTGGTGGTGTTGACACAACACTGTAAGCCCTCACAGTTACTCTTGGTGGGCGCAGGAATAGGCCCTGCTGTGAAATATTAGATCAAGAATTGTAATTACATGTCCCTGTTGAACAGGGGCAGAAAAATTGGGCCTTAGGCACTGGTGCCACAACACTGCAACCCCTCACAGATACTCTAGTTGGAGCGCAGGAATGAGCCCTGCTGCAAAGTATTGCATCAAAAATTGTAATTACATGCCTCTGTTAAACAGGGGCAGAAAAATTGGGCCTTGGCCACTGGTGGTGGTGCCCAGAACCAAAAATGTTCTTACAAGCTATCAGCAAGAAAATTGAGGAGGAAGAGGATTGTCACTCAGCATAACAGGATAGTCACTCAGCATCAGCATAGGCAGTCTTGAAGGGATCTCACATTAAAAAAAAAAATCAATCAGTTACATCAGCATCAGGTGCTTGGTAGCTGGTGATCCAAGACTGATTCATTTTTACGAAGGTCAGCTGATCAACCGATTTGGTAGACAGGCGCACCCTGTGATCGGTTACAAAGCCTCCAGCAGCACTGAATGTGCAAATAAACCAAAAAAGTACGAAATTACTGCGCTTCCCAATAGACTGAGCTGCAGTTCTAATTTGTAGGCAACAAAAATACATAAATCAAAATAATTAAAAGAACCGCGCTAACAGATAAGTTATAAGAATGTGAATAGACCACAAACTGCAAAAATTCTTACAAACTAATCATTCAAAATACGACACAGTATATAAATAAAAAACACACAGTGTATAGTCCAAACCAAGTTGTGATAAATGAAAACCATTAGTGACTTGAAATGAAGAATAAATAAAAAAATAATAAATGAATGAATATTGGTAACTAAAAAAAGAAAAAAAGAAAGAAAAGTCCTTGAGGTCAAATGAATACACAAATGGTGATTGAAAAGTTTATCCGCAAGCGCCCAGTGAAAAATCCGCCACCTATAAAAATGCACGCTTACCAAAGGTAAGCTTTAAACCAGCTTAATATGGAAATCCACTCAGTGGGGACAACACCGTCAATCTCTTCACAGAGGAAGGACAACCGGAACTCTCCGTCCAATGAAACCGAATGGTCAGCAAGGGGAGCCCAAGGAAATAAAAGATACATTCTCCATAGTGTGAATCAGTATAAACAATTTATTAAAATAAGGGGATAATTGCACTTACATCAGAAAGCATGATTAAAAGCATGTAAACATGGAACAGCCGGCCGGCCTGCATACACCCGTTCACAGTGTGATAGAAACGATGACGTCAGCGCGTCTGCCTTCCGATATAGGTTTCGTCCTATTTGCAACATATGCCTCAAGCGTATCTCTCGTGGCCAAAACATCTTCCGCTTGGGCACCACATGCTTGACCAGACACATGTTGACCTGCCATGCAGTTCGTTGGCAAGCGTACCTAAAAGACCCACACTAAAGAACAAAGAGGACCTCTCCTTGCTCCTCATCAGCTTGGCTCTCCAACCCCACTATACCTTCAGTCCTCTCTGAGACCTGCACTGAGAGGAATGAAGGTGTAGAATTAGGTTTGTCACAGCCAAGTACTTGGGGGCAATCTGCTATCGGTACACCGACGTCAGATTGTACCAGGCAAATTTCCCTGCCCCAGTTGCTGCACCGCCGAAAGAAGTTCGCTCCCAGCCATCCACATGCCCAGCGGTTGAATGCTAGCTTGGATAAATTGCTAGCACTTCAACTGCTGCCTTTTCAGTTGGTAGACTCTGCCCCCTTCCGTGAGTTTGTGGAATGTGCGGTTCCTCAGTGGCAGGTTCCCAAACGCCACTTTTTCTCATGAAAGGCGATTCCGGCTCTCTACCGGCATGTGGAAGGCAATGTCTTGGCCTCATAATAAAGAAAAAAGTTCAGTGCGCTACTCAAAAAATAATGTGAATATAAAGAAATGAAAAAATTATAGTTCATATGGAAAATGATGGTATCATAACCCGGAGGTGTGATTCCTCTTTAAATCTTCAGTAAATCTTCTATGGATCTTCTAAGACAGTGCAGAAATAGGAAAAGCGGGCTGCTTACCAGATTTGATGGATCCCCACCACAGAGATCATACGAGCCTGAACAAACTCCTCTCGGGGTCAGGAACAGCTGGTCTTTGAGTAGACAGACTTCCCTCCACGCCTGGTAGTTGAAATTTCAGAGGCGGCAATCAGGAACACTCTCCTACATTAGCTGCTCCAGCAAGACCACTCGTAGCAGATATGGCGTTTTAAATTATTTCCCCTCCAGTGAGCGGTATATTTCTCGATAGCAATGACTTTTAGGATAATAATCGAATCCCTCCTAAAAGTCATTGCCATCGAGAAATATACCGCTCACTGGAGGGGAAATAATTTAAAACGCCATATCTCGCATAGAGAAACTTGATAGATATTTGACATGCAGTGCTACAGCCCCTGGGGCCTCAACATCAACTGCTATATAAATAATAGTTAAAGGGGGAAGCAGATGTCCCCTTGTTTTGAGGCATTTTTGAGGTACGATTTCACATAGATCCGAATGGGGCTTCTAACACTGCCACTATCCTCCAGTACAATAATTGAAGTTTCGGCATCCCACCTTCCTTGCACGGAATTGGTAGGATATGTCTGTGTGCTGCACCTGCCTATAACATGTTCCTGTGAGCGGCTGTAGCACATAATCATATGTCAGGGAACCATTGCCTCCTTCCTTTCCTGTAATAAAGGAATTATATTAGTAGTTTTTGGTTGCACGAGGATTGTTGGATTTTTGAGACAATCCGAATGGGGCTGCTAACACTGCCACTATCCTCCAGTACAATATTTTTAATTGAAGTTTCGGTATCCCACCTTCCTTGCACGGAATTGGTAGGACATATGTCAGCGTGCTGCACTTGCCTATAACATGTTCCTTTGAGCAGCTATAGCACATAATCATGTGTCAGGGAACCATTGTCTCCTTCCTTTCCTGTAACAAAGGAATTATATTAGTAATTTTTGGTTGCATTGTTGGATTTTTGGGACAATTAATTTTAACACATATTCAGATGTTGTCCCAATTTTATAGTAAATTCCTTTGGATGACTTTGGCTCATAGACAAGGGTTAAGGAATTTATAAATAATTTTCCTGTTTTGTTGGTTTTAGAATAAAGTAAATAATAATTTTTATATCTTTATATTTTTACCTATTTATTTCTATCTGCTTGTTTCCATGATAAATGTCAAATTTATATATTGTGATATATTTTCCAGTGGGGCGAATTTTATAGTGAATGCTTCACTGGAAGATGCTATATTCGCTATGTTTTAGCAATAGGACTCTGAATATATCGCTTTGGTTGTAACATATTATGGTTTATGAAATTATATACACTATTTGTGATGTGCTTTAGCTAGTATATACTAATTTTTTGGCTGACAAAGAGGATGGTTGGTTTCATGTCCATGCACATAGTGGGCTGTGCAGGATGTGATCCCAAATCCATTTCCTGTGTCAACGATGCACTGAGGTATTTAAAGGTGTGGTGGGTGACGTCTGGCCCTAGCCTCCTCTCCCAGTCGATGCTTGTTTAGGAGAAACGTACGTTGGGTGGAGACAGAGGACCTGACGTCACCATACTCTCAGCTGATCGGCTTTGGCGTCGGCTGTGTTTTTTAATTGCTACGGTGTTTTACCCTGCCAATGTTTTGATGTCAGTTGTCCATTCATGGATTAAAGTATTTTAAACTACTGCACAATGAAGCGCCTCTTTTTCTTTTAAAATATACTATTTCCTGCTACGAGTGGTCTTGCTGGAGCAGCTAATGGAGGAGAGCGTTCCTGATTGCCGCCTCTGAAATTTCAACTACCAGGCATGGAGGGAAGTCTGTCTCTACTCAAAGACCAGCTGTTCCTGACCCCGAGAGGAGTTTGTTCAGGCTCGTATGATCTCTGTGGTGGGGATCCATCAAATCTGGTAAGCAGCCCCCTTTTCCTATTTCTGCACTGTCTTAGAAGATCCATAGAAGATTTACTGAAGATTTAAAGAGGAATCACACCTCCGGTTTATGATACCATCATTTTCCATATGAACTATAATTTTTTCACTTCTTTATATTCACATTATTATTTGAGTAGCGCACTGAACTTTTTCTTTATACTGTGTAAAACCTCATGTTCAAGGTTTTTTAGTTGCAGCACTCAGGATTATTTATGTTTCATATATTTGTGATTTTGTATGTTTTTTTATGCACTTTTAAAATAGATTTTCACTAATTTAAATTTCACATTGGTTTATCACAGTTGGGGGTAGCGCGGAACGTTTACCATATAATGTCTTGGCCTCGCTGGACAGGGCATGGACAGGGACATTAGCTATCTTTCACCGCGCACTGGGTGACTCTTCTGGCAGCTGGGAAGGATGCAGGACAGAGTGCAGTAGTATTGGAGGTTGTTCCGCAACCACGCCTCCAAAACTGTACTAGTGGTGATTCTGCCACACCTCTCTCCTCCACCCCCTCCTCTTCTTCTTCCTCCATGGCCTCTTCCTGTGCTGATTTGTCCTCAGAACCAGCGGTGCTCCATAGGCGTTCAAGGGGCTACGCAAGCACACAGGCAAAAAGATGCCATGCGGTACTTGAGCTGGTGTGCTTGGGGGACAGGAGCCACGCTGGGGCAGAGATTCTTTAGCTCTGCAGGGGCAGGTTCAGAGGTAGTTGACGCCACGCCAGCTGAAGGCAGGTATGGTGGTTTGCGACAATGGCACCAACCTCCTCTTTGCCCTCCGACAGGGACAACTGACCCATGTGCCCTGTTTGGGTCACGTCCTTAACTTGGTGGTGCAGCGGTTCTTGGGCAGGTACCCAGGCTTACAGGATGTCCTGAGGCAGGCCAGGAAAGTCTGTGTGCATTTCTGCAGGTCATATAATGCCAGTGCTCGGCTGGCTGACCTCCAAAAGGAATTTAACCTGCCCAAGAACTGCCTAATTTGTGACATGCCCACCAGGTGGAACTTAACGTTGGCCATGCTGCAGCGGCTGCACACGCAGCAGATGGCCATCAATGAGTACCTGTGCGACTATGGCACCAGGACAGGGTCAGGGGAGCTTGTTTTTTTTTTCCCACGCCAGTGGGCCATGATCAGGGATGCATGCACTGTCCTGTCACCATTTGAGGAGGCCACAAGGATGGTGAGCAGTGACACTGTCCCCCTTGTCCACCTGTTGGAGCACACGCTGTGTGGAATAATAAACAGGGCACTTGAGGCAGAACAGAGGCAGGAAGAGGAGGACTTCCTTAGCTCTCAAGGCCCCCTTTATCCAGACAGTGTTCCTGCGTGCCCGCCGATCACACAGGAAGAGGATGAGGAGGAGGAGGAGAAGGAGGAAGAGGAGCATTGTGTCAGCATGGAGGTGGAGCCTGGCACTCAGCATCAGCAGCAGTCTTTAAGGGGTCATTTACAGTCCCAAGAAACCCATAGACTTGTACGTGGCTGGGAGGAGGTGGCTGCGGATCATGTCGTCCTTAGTGATCCAGAGGACTCCGGACCAAATGCCTCAGCAAACCTACGCTGCATGGCCTCCCTGATCCTGTAACGCCTGCAGAAGGATCCTCGTATTCGTGGTATCAAGGAGAGGGATCAATACTGGCTGGCAACCCTCCTTGATCCATGTTACAAGGGTAAGGTTGTGGACCTTATCTTGCCGATGCAGAGGGAGCAGAGGATGAAACATCTTCGGGAGGCCTTGCAGAAAGGTCTGTGCAACGCATTCCCAGAGACTGGGAGGTTACAAACTCCTGTTCCTGGACAACGTGTTGCTGAGGCTTCGATCAGTCAAAGAAGGAGTGGTGGAGAAGGTGGCCGTCTGACCGATGTGTTCAGACAATTTTTTAGTCCGCAGCCCCAAGGTATGATCGGTTCCAGCAACCATCGCCAGCGTCTGTTTTACATGGTGCAGGAATACCTAGGGGTAGGGATGAGCCGAACACCCCCTTGTTCGGTTCGCACCAGAACATGCGAACAGGAAAAAAGTTTGTTCGAACACGCGAACACCGTTAAAGTCTATGGGACACGAACATGAATAATCAAAAGTGCTAATTTTAAAGGCTTATATGCAAGTTATTGTCATAAAAAGTGTTTGGGGACCTGGGTCCTGCCCCAGGGGACATGGATCAATGCAAAAAAAAGTTTTAAAAACGTTTTTTCAGGAACAGTGATTTTAATAATGCTTAAAGTCAAACAATAAAAGTGTAATATCCCTTTAAATTTCGTAGCTGGGGGGTGTCTATAGTATGCCTGTAAAGGGGCGCATGTTTCCTGTGTTTAGAACAGTCTGACAACAAAATGGCATTTCGAAGGAAAAAACCCATTTAAAACTACTCGCGGCTATTGCACTGCCGACTATACACATAGAAGTTAATTGATAAAAACGGCATGGGAATTCCCCACGGGGAACCCCGAACCAAAATAAAAAAAAAAAAATGACGTGGGAGTCCCCCTAAATTCCATACCAGGCCCTTCAGGCCTGGTATGGATTTTAAGGGGAACCCCGCACCAAAAAAAAAACAAAAAAAAAAACAGCGTGGGGTCCCCCCAAAAATCCATACCAGACCCTTATCCGAGCACGCAACCTGGCAGGCCGCAGGAAAAGAGGGGGGACGAGAGTGCGCCCCCCCTCCTGAACCGTACCAGGCCACATGCCCTCAACATTGGGAGGGTGCTTTGGGGTAGCCCCCCAAAACACCTTGTCCCCATGTTGATGAGGACAAGGGCCTCATCCCCACAACCCTGGCCGGTGGTTGTGGGGGTCTGCGGGCGGGGGGCTTATTGGAATTTGGAAGACCCCTTTAACAAGGAGACCCCCAGGTCCCGCCCCCCCCTGTGTGAAATGGTAAGAGGGTACTTAACCCTACCATTTCACTAAAAAACTGTCAAAAAGAGACAGTTTTTGACAATTCCTTTATTTAAATGCTTCTTCTTTCTTCTATCTTCCTTCATCTTCTTCTTCTGGTTCTGCTGGCTCTTCTGGTTCTTCCTCCGGTGTTCTCATCCAGCATCTCCTACGCGGCGTCTTCTATCTTCTTCTCCTCGGGCTGTTCTGCACACATGGCATGGGTGGAGGCTCCCGCTCTTCTCTTCTCTTCTTCTCTTCTTCATTTTCATCTCCGGGCCGCTCCGCACCCATGCTGGCATGGAGGGAGGCTCCCGCTGTGTGACGGCATCTCCTCATCTGACGGTTCTTAAATAACGGGGGGCGGGGCCACCCAGTGACCCCACCCCCCTCTGACGCATGGTGACTTGACAGGACTTCTCTGTGACGTCACGGGGAATGCCACAGGGAAGTCCCGTCATGTCCCGTGCGTCAGAGGGGGGCGGGGTCACCGGGTGGCCCCGCCTCCCGTTATTTAAGAACCGTCAGACGAAGAGACGCCTTCACACAGCGGGAGCCTCCCTCCATGCCAGCATGGGTGCGGAGCGGCCCGGAGAAGAAAATGAAGAAGAGAAGAAGAGAAGAAGGAAGAAGAGAAGAAGATGAAGAAGAAGATGAAGAGAAGAGCGGGAGCCTCCCCCCATGCCATGGGTGCGGAGCGGCCCGAGGAGAAGAAGATAGAAGACGCCACGGAGGAGATGCTGGACGAGAACGCTGGAGGAAGAACCAGAAGAACCAGAAGAAGAAGAAGATGAAGGAAGATAGAAGAAAGAAGAAGAATTTAAATAAAGGAATTGTCAAAAACTGTCTCTTGTCATTTTTAACATTTTTGACAGTTTTTTAGTGAAATGGTAGGGGTAAGTACTCCCTTATCATTTCACACAGGGGGGGGCCGGGATCTGGGGGTCCCCTTGTTAAAGGGGGCTTCCAGATTCCGATAAGTCCCCCGCCCGCAGACCCCCACAACCACCGGCCAGGGTTGTGGGGATGAGGCCCTTGTCCTCATCAACATGGGGACAAGGTGTTTTGGGGGGCTACCCCAAAGCACCCCCCAATGTTGAGGGCATGTGGCCTGGTACGGTTCAGGAGGGGGGGCACACTCTCGTCCCCCCATCTTTTCCTGCGGCCTGCCAGGTTGCGTGCTCAGATAAGGGTCTGGTATGGATTTTTGGGGGGACCCCACGCCGTTTTTTTTTTTTTTTTTGGCGTGGGGTTCCCCTTAAAATCCATACCAGACCTGAAGGGTCTGGTATGGAATTTAGGGGGAACCCCACATCATTTTTTTTTTAATTTTGGCCGGGGTTCCCCTTAATATCCATACCAGACCTGAAGGGCCTGGTATGGAATTTAGGGGGACTCCCACGTCATTTTTTTTTTTTTAATTTTGATTCGGGGTTCCCCTGTGGGGAATTCCCATGCCGTTTTTATCAATGAACTTCTATGTGTATTGTCGGCAATGCAATAGCCGCGAGTAGTTTTGAATGGGTTTTTTCCTTCGAAATGTCATTTTGCTGTCAGACTGTTCTAAACACGGGAAACATGCGCCCCTTTACAGGCATACTATAGACACCCCCCAGCTACAAAATGTAAAGGGATATTACACTTTTATTGTTTGACTTTAAGCATTATTAAAATCACTGCTCCTGAAAAAACGGCCATTTTTAAAACTTTTTTTTGCATTGATCCATGTCCCCTGGGGCAGGACCCGGGTCCCCAAACACTTTTTATGACAATAACTTGCATATAAGCCTTTAAAATTAGCACTTTTGATTTCTCCCATAGACTTTTAAAGGGTGTTCCGCGGCATTCGAATTTGCCGCGAACACCCCAAATTGTTCACTGTTCGGCGAACTTGCGAACAGCCAATGTTCGAGTCGAACATGAGTTCGACTCGGACTCAAAGCTCATCCCTACCTAGGGGCAAGATCTGACTTGGACACCTTTCCCACCGAAAATCCTCTGGGTTACTGGGTCTTGAGGATAGATCACTGGCCAGAGCTTGCACAGTATGCAATTGAGCTACTGGCCTGTCCTTCATCCAGCGTTCTTTCGGAATGCACATTCAGTGCTGCTGGAGGTTTTGTAACCAATCACAGGGTGCGCCTGTCCACCGACTCGGTCGATCAACTGACCTTCATAAAAATGAATCAGTCTTGGATCACCACCAGCTACCAAGCACCTGATGCTGATGTAACCGAATAATTTTTTTTGAAATGTCAGATCCCTTCAAGACTGCCTATGCTGATGCTGAGTGACTATCCTATTATGCTGAGTAACTATCCTCTTCCTCCTCAATGATCATGCTGATAGCTTGTAAGAATATTTTTGGTTCGGGGCACCGCCACCAGTGGCTAAGGCCCAATTTTTCAGTCCCTGTGTAACAGTGGCGTGTAATTACAATTTTTGATGCAATATTTTGCAAGGAGGGTTCGTTGCTGCACTCAACTAGAGTATTTGTGAGGGGTTGCAGTGTTGTGGCACCAGCACCAGTGCCTAAGGCCCAATTTTTCAGCCCCTGTTTAACAGGGGCATATAATTACAATTTTTGATGCAATATATTACAGGAGGGCTTGTTCCTGCGCTCCAACTAGAGTATCTGTGAGGGGATGCAGTGTTGTGGCACCAGTGCCTAAGGCCCATTTTTTCTACCCCTGTTCAACAGGGACATGTAATTACAATTCTTGATCTAATATCTCACAGCAGGGCCCGTTCCAGCTCCCACCAAGAGTAACTGTGAGGACTTACAGTGTTGTGGCACCAGCACCAACACCACCAAAGGCCCAAATTTTCTGACCCTGTTCAACAGGGGCATGTAATTACAATTCTTGATCTAATATTTCACAGCAGAGCCCGTTCCTGCACCCACCAAGAGTAACTGTGAGGGCTTACAGTGTTGTGGCAACACCAACACCTAAGGCCCCAATTTCTGCAGAGTATATAGGGCAGGTCCCTACTTTCAAACATCCAACTTACAAACGACTCCTACTATCACAGAGGTGATAACCCTTCCCTATGTTTTTCAAAAAGCTTAAAAATAGATTTTTTGGCTGGAGCTACACTTTAAAAATGTACCAGTTCAAAATTACAAACAGATTCTACTTAACAACAAACCTACAGTCCCTGTCTTGTTTGCACTGCCTGTATACTGCTATACTGCTGTTCAGAGGGCCTGGGGCCCCACGCCTTTCCTTTTTTTAATTTGGGTGCGGGGTTCCCCTTAATATCCATACAAGACCCAAAGGGCCTGGTAATGGACTGGGGGGGGGGGGGGGGGTACCCATGCCGTTTGTCTCACTGATTTTCATCCATGTTACCGGGACCAGACATTACATTAAAGCCGTAAGCAGTTTTAAATAACTTTTATTCCTTTAAAAATGTCATCTTGTGCAGGGACTGTTCTAAGCACGGGAAACACTCGCCACTTTACAGGCATACTATAGACACCCTCCAGGTACAATATTTAAAGGAATATTTCACTTTTTTTTCACTTTGAGCATCATTAAAATCACTGCTCCCGAAAAAACGTCCGTTTTTAAAAGTTTTTTTTGCATTGATACATGTCCCCTGGGGCAGGACCCGGGTCCCCAAACCCTTTTTAGGACAATACCATGCAAATTAGCCTTTAAAATTAGCACTTTTGATTTCGAACGTTCGAGTCCCATAGACTTCAATGGGGTTCTAACGTTCGTGCAAATTTTCGGTCCGTTCACAGGCTCTGGTGCGAACCGAACTGGGGGTGTTTGGCTCATCCCTATCCAGGAGGATCAGGAAATTGTAACCTCCCAGGCTCTGGAAATGCGTTGCACAAAGCTTTCTGCAAGGCCTCCCGAAGATGTTTCATCCTCTGCTCCCTCTGCGACGGCAAGATAAGATCCGCAACCTTACCCTTGTAGCGTGGATCAAGGAGGGTTGCCAGCCAGTAATGATCCCTCCCCTTGATACCACAAATACGAGGATCCTTCCACAGGCTTTGCAGCTTTAGGGAGGCCATGCAGCATAGGTTTGCTGAGGCATTCGGTCCAGAGTCCTCTGGGTCACTAAGGACGACATGATCCGCAGCCACCTCCTCCCAGCCACGTACAAGTCCATGGGTTTCTTCGGACTGCAAATGATCCCTTGAAGACTGCTGCTGATGCTGAGGCTGTCCCCCAAGCACACCAGCTCAAGCACCGCATGGCATCTTTTTGCCTGCGTGCTTGCGTAGCCCTTTGAACGCATACGGAGCCTGGTTCTGAGGACATATCAGCACAGGAAGAGGTCATGGAGGAAGAAGAAGAGAAGGGGTGGAGGAGAGAGGTGTGGCAGAATCGCCACTAGTAGAATTTTGGCAGCGTGCTGGTGGAACAACTTCCAACACTACTGCACCCTGTCCTGCATCCTTCCCAGCTGCCAGAAGAGTCACCCAGTGCACGGTGAAAGATAGGTACGTCCCTGTCCATGCCTGCTGGACCATGAGTCAGTGGTAATATGCACCTTACCGCTGACCACCCTTTCCAGCGAGGCCAAGACATTGCCTTCCACATGCTGGTAGAGAGCCGGAATCGCCTTCCATGAGAAAAAGTGGCGTTTGGGAACTTGCCACTAAGGAACCGAACATTCCACAAACTCACAGAAGGGGGCAGAGTCTACCAACTGAAAAGGCAGCAGTTGAAGTGCTAGCAATTTAGCCAAGCTAGCATTCAACCGCTGGGCATGTGGATGGCTGGGAGCAGGGAAATTTGCCTGGTACAATCTGACGTCGGTGTACCAATAGCGGATTGTCCGCAAGTACTTGGCTGTGACACACCTAATTCTACACCTTCATTCCTCTCAGTGCAGGTTTCAGAGAGGACTGAAGGTATAGTGGGGTTGGAGATCCCAGCTGATGAGGAGCAAGGAGAGGTCCGCTTTGTTCTTTGGTGTGGGTCTTTTAGGTACGCTTGCCGACAAACTGCATGGCAGGTCGACATATGTCTGGTCAAGCATGTGGTGCCCAAGCGGGTGATGTTTTGGCCACGTGAGATACGATTGAGACATATGTTGCAAATAGCGGTGGTGGGATCTGATGCACTTGTCTCAAAAAAGGCCCACACCAAAAAACTTTTGGAATGACGCACAGAGACAGTAGCGCCCTGCACATGGGGGGCTCTGCGGTGTGATGCAGTCAGTGTGCTGCCCTTAAGCTGGCCCCTGGAGGGCATCCTGCCTCGTTGGAGATGTGCCTCCTCCTCCTCTTTCCTATCAGGCACCCATGTGGAGTCAGTGACTTCCTCATCACCCCCTCCCTCCTCATCACTGGAGCAAAGCTGGCAGTATTCTGCAGCTGGGGGAACATGGCTGCCAGATTGCTGTCCTTCTTGGGCACCCCCTCTCTCTGGGCTCACGTTACTGCCTTCCTCTAGCTGGGTACCATCATCGGAGCCTTCAAAATGCTGGGAATCCTCCTTGAGCATGTACCCAACACTGTGGTCAAACAGTTCGGGGGACTCCTCAGGAGGACATGGTGGGGCTAGGGAAGGAGTGACTGATGCCATTGAGCCGAGGGAAGAGGCCGCGTTGGCAGCTGCTTTGCCAGACAAAGTACCCTGAGCCTGGGTGAGAGAGGATGAGGAGGATGAGGACGGCTTGGTCATCCACTCTACCAAGTCTTTGGCATGTTATGGCTCAACACGGTCAGCTGCCAGAAAAAAGGACAAGCATGTCCCACGGCCACGTGCTGATGAGGATGCACCGTGTCCACGACCAGCACTGTTGCCTCTAGACACAGAGACTGCTTGACCTCTTTTATTGGCTTGTGACTGTCTGCCTCTCCTTGTTGGCCTTCCAAACATACTAATGGCCTGCAGTGAGATGTAGCTGCACAAAGCTGGGATGTATATATATACCAATACTGCAGCTAGCAGAAACAACTGCCTGCCTGTAGTATTATTAGTATGAGAACACCAGCAATTGTCTTCAGGTAGCTTTAAGTGCATACTGTGCAGAGGACACAGTACACTAACTTTAATACTGCAGCTGCCTGCCTGTGGTACTACTAGGATCAGAAGAACACCGGCAATTGTCTTCAGGTAGCTTTAGGTGCACACTGTGCAGAGGACACAGTACACTAACTGTAAATACTGCAGCTGCCTGCCTGTGGTATTAATAGGATCAGAACAACAGCATTTGTCTTCAGGTAGCTTTAGGTGCACACTGTGCAGAGGACACAGTACACTAACTGTAAATACTGCAGCTGCCTGCCTGTGGTCATAGGCATGCGCAAGGGGTGTGCCGGGTGTGCCTGGGCACACCCTAATGTGTGTCCGGAGATCTGCTGTAAGATGGTGCAAGAGACTGTATAGGGAGCTGCCTGTGAGACAGTCTCCCATTGAGCAGTCAGGGAGGCATGTAAGAGCCACTTAGTGCTTTAAACTGTAATGTAATGTCACTGTTTGCAGATAGGAGCTGTTAAAACTTGGGGCTGATGTCAGGGGTGGGCGGGACCAAACAGCTAGCCTATCAAACACACTGATGTCGAGGGCTGGGCGGGCCGCTCTGTGTATGTGGCTCTGCCCCCTTTCTATCAGCTATTAAACACCAGCCAATTATTGGGCTGCTTAAGAAAGGGGGCGGGGCCATATACACGGAGCAGCCCGTCCAGCCCCTATTCCTTTCGCTGGTGTTTGATAGCTGATAGAAAGGGGCGGAGCCACATACACGGAGCGGCCCACCCAGCCCTATCCCGTTGGCTTGTGTTTGATAGGCTAGCTTTTCGGTCCCACCCATCCCCGACATCAGCTCCGAGTTCTGGCAGCTCCTCTCTGCAAGCAGGGACATTACATTACAGTTTCATGCACTGAGCGCCTCTTAGGTTGCTTGTAGGGACAGATCTAACTTGCTGGTGCCTAAGATTAAAAACAGTGACCAAACCAAGAATGATTTGGAATGGTCTTTTTTGAACACTTTCTCATCTCATTTTTGGTGGGTAAACAAAATAATTCAGAAACACTGGCAGGTTCTAAAGTGTGATAAGGTTCTGGGCCCTGAGCTCCCTGATCATCCTAAAGTTCTGTATAGGAGAAATCAAAACCTAAAGGACCTTTTGGCACCCAGTGTCATTGACCCTCCCCCTAAGGTACAAATGTTTGGCCATTTGAAAGGCTTCTTTCCTTGTAAGGGATGTGCAGTTTGTAGATCGTCACAAACCCTGAAAAGTTTTACCTTTACATCGTTGGTTACTTCTAAGACCTACCATATTAAGGATTTCATCACATGTGGAACTATAGGTGTAATATACCTCCTTACTTGTCCATGTGGTTTCCAGTATATTGGTAGGACCACCCGTGCTCTTAAGATTAGAATAGACAAACACTTATCTAATATTAGGTGGGGATTCATCAGACATAGTGTTTCTTGGCATTTTCCTCAATTTTACAACTGAGACCCTTCCCTCCTAAAATTTATTGCCATCGAGAAATTTACCCCTCATTGGAGGGGAAACAATTTAAAATGTCACATTTCGCGTAGAGAAACTTGATGGATATTTGATATGCAGTGTTACAGCCCCTGGGGCCTTAACATTGAGTGGAATATAAACTGCTATATAAATAACAGCTAAGGAATATATGTGGATATCAATTTAAAAGTATTTTTTCACATATATTCTATTGGGGCTGCTGACACTGCCACTATCCTCCAGTATACTACTCATAATCAATTTTCAGCATTCCACCTTCCATATATCGAGTTTAAATATGTAGGACACATATCTATGTACCTATTTTTAACATGTCTTTTTGGACAGTTATAACACATAGTTATGTGTCAAGAAATTATTTCCCCCTTTCTTTCCTTTTTAATAAAGAAACTACATTATTAATTCTTGTTTGCATTGTAAATGTTAGATTTCCAGTGTAATTATGTAGGACATATGTCTATGTGTTGTTCCTATTTTTAGCATGCCTTTTTTGATGGCTATAAAACATACGGTAGTTATGTGTCAAGGAATTTTCCTCCCCTTTTTTCCTTTTAATAAAGCAATAACAATTTTTATATTTTTACATTTTTAAATTTCTGTTCACATGTTAAATGTCAGATTTACATATTTCCTAGAGAAGCGACTTTTAGATAGCGAATATTTTATTGGAAACTGTCAATTTCGCTATATTTTAGCAATAAGACTTGGAATATATCTTTTTGGTTGTAATAAAAATTTCTTTTTTTCTTTTTTTTTTTTTTTAATGACATCATATGTGTTATCTGTGATGTGCTTTGGCTAGTACATAATAATTTTTGTTGCTGACAAAGGAAATTGTTGGTTTCATGTCCACGCACATAGTGAGTTGTGCAGGAGATGATCTCAAACTTATTTCCGGTGTCAGTGGTTTGTTAAGGTATTTAAGATGTTGTGGGTGACGTCTGGCCCTAGCCTCCTCTCCCAGTCAATGCCTGTTTAGGAGAAACGCAGCGTTGGGCCGAGCCAGAGGACCTGACGTCACCACTCTCTCAGCTGATCGGCTTTGGCCTCGGCTGTGTTTTTTAATTGCAACTGTGTTTGCCCTGTCAATGCTTTGGATGTCAGTTGTCCATTCATGGATTAAAGCATTTTAAAACTACTGCACAATGAAGCGCCTTTTTTTCTTTTAAAATACACCATCCCTTGCTATGAGCGGTCTTGCCGGAGCAGTGAGTAGAGGAGATCGTTCCTGATTGCCGCCTCTGAAATTTGAACTGTCTGACGTGGAAGGAACTCCGTCTCTACTCAAAGATCAGCTGTTCCTGACACCGAAGTGAATCTGTTCAAGCCCGCACGATCTCTGTAATAGGGATCCATCAATTTTGATAAGCAGCCCCCTTTTTCCTATATTTTTACACTGGCTTAGAAGATACAGAGAAGATTTAATGAAGATAACATTGCTTATAATGAGGAATTGCACCTCCGGTTTATGATACCAACCAGTCCCTATATGAACTATACATTTATATCCACCTACATTCACAATATTAATTTTGTTCAAATTTGGGTAGCGCACTGAATTTTTCTTTTATATTGTGGAAACCTCATGTTCAAGGTTTTAAGTTGCAACACCCGGGACTATTAGTGTTTCACATACTTGTATTTTTTGTGTTTTCATGTATTAATTTTTAAACAGATTTTCACAAACTTGTTTTTCACATTGTTTTATCACCACTGGGGGTAGCGCGGAACGTTTACCATATAGGGTTAACCAAGAGATCAGTATTTGCTGTGGTGGAGATTCTTTCTGTAAACATTGTGAAACTGATAACTGTGTAATGCTGTATTTAGCAGATAAAAAAAGCTGGAAAGGTGTGTCTTGTTTCTTACTCAAGACTACCAGTGAGAGGGCCATGTCCTTGAGTTTTTTCTCTCATGTCATAAAACCTTGGCATTCATTCAAAGTCTTCTCACACACATTGTTCTGTCAATATATTAACTAGCTCTGCCTTCAGTCTTTAACTTTTCCGTGCCTCATTGTTAACTGGGATCCTTACCTGTGTGAGCTTGCTTACTGTCAAGGTAAGAATGAAGAGATTCTGTAAACTATGCAAAAGTTTACTGTTTTGGTAATTGGAAATATCAGTTATGAAAGCATTACGTCTCTTAGATCCTTGAAAAACTGCCTGAATATAATGCACCTAAATTTATTTTGCTTAGCTTATTGAGTCCCCATTTTATAAATACATGCTGCTTGTCTTTTTCACTGACGATTTATTTTATCCTAAACCTTGACAGAAAAGGAAAAAAAAAGGAAAAACTCTTTACTACATGGGTAGTAGTAGTTTTTTTTTATGTGTTTTGCCTGTTTTGCTATTTTTATTCCTTTACGTTTGACTGTTTTACATTGCAGTTGATGCACCATTCTATTCCATATTATATATAATATAAATCATAGAATAGCTAGACAAGATGACTAGGGGATCATTACAAAGTTAGACTAAATGTAAAACAGGGTCCATGCACACTAGCCTTAAAAAAAATTCCAGTTATCTTGGCAGAAAGGGTGGTTTTTTAGCCAGTGTGCATGGACCCTTATTGTGTTAACCATTATAAAGGGCCTCTAAAATTACAACAAACTGAAAAAAAGATTTCTGCAAAAAGGTTTATTCTGTTAACATAACATATTTTTTGAAGGAGAAGAAGGCTTTATTTTGGTGTCCATGCAGCCCAAATCACGTTATTTTCTGTCAAATAAGTTTTTATTCAGGAAAGACAAAAAAATTGTCTAATGTATAATAAGTACTACAACAGACACAAAAAATTTAAAAAAACATCTACAAAAAAATGTTCTGAAACAGTGTGAGTAGAAGCAACAAAATGTTACTGGCAATTAAAGGGCCTCTACAAAATATAGAAGGGCCCTGGCCTCAGAAAGGAAACAAGAGAACGTTATCAACAACAGTAACTAGGATAACATAAGAGGGAGAACAAAAGAGGGAAATTGTGGACATCAGGGAAATCCAGACATGGTCAGCTCAAAACACAGGGTTATCATAGGTTCAAAAATATTGAGTACTCCGGAGAAGCTCTAAAGGTACTGGGGGCCAAAATAATCAAACATGTTATTGCATAACAAGTGACGGAACTCCGTACTATCCTCTGCCACCAAGGTCTCCATCACCATGATGTCATTGAGAATCTGGGCCCACTCCAGAAGAGAGGGGGGAGAAGTGTTTTAATAGTTACTGTGTGTATTTTTTTAAGTTTATTGTTCTGACATTTGAATCTAGAGCTAGATTTGATTTGATCTAGAATCGTTTTGCCCGCATATTTAAAATGTTTATCAGATACAGATGTTTACAGTGAATCCAGATCAACCTAATAAATTGTAAGCTCATTTACCTTTTGCATACTTTCTTTTACCCTAATAGATTGCAAGATCTCCCACTTTTTTTTATCTTTCCCTTATACTGTTATAGATTGTAAACTGTCCCAACTTCAGTATTCTTCCAGGGCCAGACTGGCCTACCGGGATACCAGAAAATTTCCTGGTAGGCCGCCTGTCCTGGGGCCGCTTTGAGCTGTGGCTCAAGCAGGGCCGATCCTGTGTGGCTGCACTGCGGCTGGTCGCTGAAGCTTATGTGCTGTCCTGCCCTTCCTCTTCCTCGTGTTTGCCACACACACAGCGGTGTTCTTCCGACTCCCGCTGTGTCTGAACTGTTTGGCTGCACTGTAAGAAAGTCCTGCTTTCTAGACCGGCTTCTGTGACTGACAGAAAAATGATCCAATGGGGCATTGAATCAATGTGACGTGTGTCACAGGAGGCAGGACTTCCTTACAGCGGCCACCCGAGTGGGCAATTGAAATCCAAGTTTAATGAGGAGATCGTGAACCAGGTACTGGTGGGCACTGCACAGGTGGGCTGCATTAGGTTGGCATTGCACAGTTAGGCTGAATTAGGTGGGCACTGGACAGGTGGGCTGCATGAGGTGGGCACTGGACAGGTGGGCTGCATGAGGTGGGCACTGCACATGTGGGCTTCATGAGGTGGGCACTGCACAGGTGGGCTGCATGAGGTGGGCACTACACAGGTAGACTGAATGAGGTGGGCACTGGACAGGTGGGCTACATGAGGTTGGCACAGGACAGGTGGGCTGCATGAGGTTGGCACAGGACAGGTGGGCTGCATGAGCTGGGCTGCATGAGGTGGGCACTGGACAGGTGGGCTGCATGAGGTGGGCACTACACAGGTAGACTGCATGAGGTGGGCACTGGACAGGTGGGATGCATGAGGTGGGCACTGCAAAGGTAGGCTGCATTAGGTGGGCACTGGACAGGTAGGCTGCATGAGGTGGGCACTGCACAGGTGGGCTGCATTAGGTAGGCTGCATGAGGTGTGCACTGCACAGATGGGCTGCATTAGGTTGGCATTGCACAGGTAGGCTGCATTAGGTGGGCACTGGACATGTGGGCTGCAAGAGGTGGATACTGGACAGGTGGGCTGCATGAGGTGGACTACATGAGGTGGGCACTGCACAGGTGGGCTGCAAGAGGTGGGCACTGCACAGGTCTGCTGCATGAGGTAGGCTGCATGAGGTGGGTACTGCACAGGTAGGCTGCATTAGGTGGGCACTGGACAGGTGGGCTGCATGAGGTGGGCTGCATTTAGTGGGCACTGCACTGGTAGGTTGCATTTGGTGGGCACTGCCCTGGTAGGTTGCATTTGGTGGGCACTGATAAGGCTACATTTGGTGGGAACTGCACAGATGGGCTACATTTGCTGGGCACTGAGCAGGTGGACTGCATTTGTTGGGCACTGCGCAGGTGGGCTGCATGAGGTGGGCACTGCACATATGGGCTGCATGAGGTAGGCGCTGCACATATGGGCTGCATGAGGTAGGCACTGCACAGGTAGGATGCATTAGGTGGGCACTGCACAGGTGGGCTGCATTAGGTGGGCACTGCGCAGGTGGGCTGCATTTGCTGGGCACTGCACAGATGGGCTGCATTAGGTGGGCACTGCACAGGTGGGCTGCATTTGGTGGGCTGCATTTAGTGTGCACTGCACTGGTAGGTTGCATTTGGTGGGCACTGCCCTGGTAGGTTGCATTTGGTGGGCACTGCCCTGGTAGGCTGCATTTGGTGGGCACTGATAAGGCTACATTTGGTGGGCACTGATAAGGCTACATTTGGTGGGAACTGGTAGGTTGCATGTGATGGGCACTGGTAGGTTGGGCACTGATGAGGCTGCATTTGATGCATTGATCTCTTGCACCTGAGAAGTGTTCAGCATCAGTGCCGCCAAACCAGTCGGGGGGGGTCACTGATGTAAGGGGGAGTGAATACAATAATGTAAGGGGGCACTGATATATTATATATATATATATATATATATATATATATATATATATATATATATATATATTACACATATACATATATGTGATATATATATATAGATATATATATATATCTATATATATAGATATATATAATTTATATATATATCCCTATTAGGGATGAGCTTCGCGTTTGAGTCAAACCCATGTTCGACTCTAACATCGGCTGTTTGATCGTTCGCCGAATTGCGAACGATATGGGCCGTTCGCGCCAAATTCGTGTAGCGCATCACGGCCCATAATTCACTGCAGCATCGCAGTGCATTGCTGGCTGATGATTAGCCAAGCATGCACTATGACTCGCATGCTTGGCCAATCACAGCGCCGTCAGTAGAGAGAGCTGTAATTGGCCAAAGCCAGGGTGGCTTTGGCCAATTATGGCTCAGGGGTTTAGAACACGCCCCACACTATATAAGGCCGCCTGCATGGCGGCCCTGTGTAGTGTGTTCCGGCGTGCTGAGAGATAGCGAGAGAGACAGTGTCATTTCATTTGAGTTAGCTAGATTAGGCAGGACAGTCAGTTAGTTAGCTGCACTTACAGTGTATTGTGTATATATATGCATCCCAGGTGTTGCATATATATATATATATATATACACTGTATTCAGTTTAGCTAGATCCGTTCCTGTTATCTTCCTACTGACAGGCAGGCTTGTCTTGTTACAGTATTTACAGCTACCTGAAGAAAATTGCTGGTGTTCTTTTGATCCTATTAGTACCACAGTCAGGCAGCTAGACTATTTACAGTTAGTGTAGTGCGTCCTCTTTTACAGTGTTCAGCTAAATCTACAAGTTAGTGTAGTGCGTCCTCCTCACAGTGTTCAGCTAAAGCTACAAGTTAGTTTAGTATGACCTCTTCACAGTGTTCAGCTAAAGCTACAAGTTGGTGTAGTGTGTCCTCCTCACAGTGTTCAGCTAAAACTACAAGTTAGTGTAGTGCGACCTCTGCACAGTGTTCAACTAAAACTACAAGCTAGGGTAGTGCGTCCTCCTCACAGTGTTCAGCTAAAGCTACAAGCTGGTGTAGTGCGTCCTCCTCACAGTGTTCAGCTAAAACTACAAGTTAGTGTAGTGCGACCTCTGCACAGTGTTCAGCTAAAGCTACAAGTTGGTGTAGTGCGTCCTCCTCACAGTGTTCAGCTAAAACTACAAGTTAGTGTAGTGCGACCTCTTCACAGTGTTCAGCTAAAGCTACAAGTTAGTGTAATGCGTCCTCCTCACAGTGTTCAGCTAAAACTACAAGTTAGTGTAGTGCGACCTCTGCACAGTGTTCAACTAAAACTAAAAGTTAGGGTAGTGCGTCCTCCTCACAGTGTTCAGCTAAAGCTACAAGTTGGTGTAGTGCGTCCTCCTCACAGTGTTCAGCTAAAACTACAAGTTAGTGTAGTGCGACCTCTGCACAGTGTTCAGCTAAAGATACAAGTTAGTGTAGTGCGTCCTCCTCACAGTGTTCAGCTAAAACTAGAAGTTAGTGTAGTGCGACCTATGCACAGTGTTCAGCTAAAGCTACAAGTTAGTGTAGTGCGTCCTCCTCACAGTGTTCAGCTAAAACTATATAAAAACAAGAGAGAGCGCACGCCAGCCCTAGTGTGTTATCATTTAATAGATGAAGGTAAGTGTATAAAAAACAAGGGTTGCACTCACAAACATCCAGCGTTAAATGGCATAAACAGCTCCATAATAGCCTCCTCTCCTGGTCTGTAGGGATCAGTTAGCTCACAGCAACTAGCAGCGTGGTAAAGTATTCCAGTAAGCACAGACCGCCTGCTTGCTTGTAACACACACCGCCCAAAGCACTCGCACAGACCAGCTGGCGCTGCCTGACGTCACTCGTGGCCAGGGAGGGGATGCACAGTGATGCAGCTGACTCCTCTCGTAAGCTTCATGCAATTGCTAGGACAACATGTTTCGGAGGCGTGGCCTCCTTCTTCAGGTAACGCCCTCATCTCCTCTAGTGATAATATATGCTCAAACCCCCCGCCCCTCCTATCTATGAACCAATGGCATCATAACAGACCAGGAGCACGGAGTACACAGCAAGAGGTATCTACAAGACGGAGGGGGTTATATAGCAACAGCATCCTAAAATGGTGTTTAGTACAAATAAACATAGAGAATTAGCACTATCTTTAATGTAAATCTAAATAAAAAGAATTCTTGTCATATGGGGGCTACATAACAAGCAAAGATGTGGCTTTCTTGAACCAGATTTACAGAGTACCTGGGATAAAGTTTCCACATTGTGCACTGCACAGTGGATGGAAATCATATGCATGCAGAGAGATAGAATGTTAATCACCAGTCAAAATAAATTAAGTGAAATACTAACATCTCTTGAGAAATATCAACAAGTCCCCAGTTATCAAAGATGCAGGGACCTCCTTAATGCCAAGAGGGCCACCTTTGAGGATAATCTTATTGCAAACAAAAGAAACAAGTTTGCTAGGGATATAGCAGATTATGAAAAAGGAACAATTTTTCAGTGGGGTAAAGCTCGGTTCAAAACACACATGGATGCAGACTCACAGGTACACATGGACGGTATGCAGGATCCATCATTCACAAAGACAACAACAACAAAAAAACAGAACCGTCCTCGTCAGCAATCGCACCATAGGGGGGGTCCCCAGAAAGAAACTAAGAAAATTTATTCAAAACACAAAACCATTCTTCACAGAGGCAAGGAAAATATAGTAACAGTTCTCAGGGAAAGGACTCCAGGAAGTCCAATCAAAATAGCCATAACTCCCATGACACCAGCCATCCAAATAGACCCAGTTCCTCTGGGCCACAACAATCCATACCTCAAAATAAAAATAACTCGTCATGTTCTACATCAAAGGCACCATCGAATGGGCATAAAAATAGTGGTAATTGGGTTCAACACAATGACAAAAGAAGTAGACATACAACGAAAGGCAAATATGAGTATGCAAATAAAAATAATGGGGAGAATCGCAACAATAAAGCAATTAACTCTGTTGCTACCCGGGACAACCAGGAGAAAAATATAAGACCTGTACAGGGCGACAACAATCCCCAGTTGCCTTCATCTGTACAAAATGCCCTCCCGGTCCCATTACATCAAGGGTCTAAGGAGGACAGTTACAGTATTAACATTCCGACCTCTAATCCATTCGATGTTCTGAGGTCACCCAATCAGTTGGACAACACTGTGGACATAAGCACACCACTAGCGGGTACTGCCAGTAATAGTCATCTTACCCAAGTACCACCAAGAGGCACAGATGGTACGATAGAACTGATTAGTAATATGGCTAATAATTTTTTAGTGCTTCCCCCTCCTCTCCCCGAAAAAAGAAAAATAGAAGAAGAAGAGGAAACAGAGGAGGGGCAGGAGGGAGAAAAAGCAAGATTATCAAAGAGGGGAAAGATAGAGAACTAAAATCCACGGTGAAAATCTTCAATCTATCATCACACCCACTGGTAGAGAGTGAGATTAGTCTTTTGCAGAAAGGCCTGAATTTTGCCCCAAGCAGTAATGCTAACTTATTTGAACTGTTTAAAGATTTACACAAGTACATCCGTGATATTACAGTGAAGCGATTCTACGGTCTAAAAGTCGCCAAGGACACGAAGATTAGTGAGAATGTAGCCAATATAGTCAATATATCACCAAACAGCACCCAGAAAGAATATACACCTCAGTTAGAAGAAAGCTGTGACCAGAGTATGAGCAATAATATTGATGAAGAGGCAATTAATATTCTTGAAGAACTACTTCTAGAGGGAGGATCAGAGATGGAGATCCCTATATCGACACATTTTTCCAATGGGATTATACAGTCCACATTTCATCCGAAGTCCACGTTTTATCCGCACCATGTTAAAAATGAATACATCAAAACTTTCTACGCCATGGTGTATGCAGACTTTAGAAAACTCTGTGAGTCACCACATGGAAAAGTAAATATGCATAATCTCTCCAAGCAAGAAAAAGACGCTCTACTTGCATTTAAAGAGAATCATGATCTGGTAATTCGCACAGCGGACAAAGGAGGAGGTATTGTTATTCAGGATAGAGTGAAATATCTCAAGGAAGCATATAGGCTCCTATCTGATAATGCTACATATGAAATACTGCAAAATGATCCCCTACCAGAATACAAAGTGGAACTAACGGAAATGAAGAATCCAGCCTTTGCCTAGGGTCTAATACAAAAATCAGAGAAACAATTCTTCCTAATGAATTATTTCAAGATGCCATATTTCTACCACACTCCAAAGGTCCATAAGGGCCCAGTATGCCCACCTGGTAGACTGATAGTGGCCAGTATGGATGGCATTACTAGTCGAGTTTCTCAATATGTGGATGCTTTCCTCCAACCTCTTGTTATTTCCCTTCCTGCATACATAAAGGATTCTGCACATGTCTTGGACACCTTAAAGCAATACAAATGGGAGCCAGGGTACTTATGGTTATCCTTGGATGTGAGTTCACTCTACACGTCAATCCCCCATGAGGGTGGTCTAAGAACAGTCGAATACTTCCTATCCGAAGCAGATTATATGAACCCCAATCAATCCAAATTCATCTGCAATTGCATTAAGTTTGCCTTGGAGAGGAATTATTTCTCTTTCCAGGGAAAATTTTATAGTCAGATAGCTGGCACAGCTATGGCTGCACATTTTGCACCATGTTATGCAAATCTGTTCATGGGGTATTGGGAAAAATCCTGCATTTGGCAGCACAATCCATTTGCCAAACATCTGGTATACTATGGGAGGTATATCGATGATATACTGATTATTTGGGATGGACCACCTGATATTATTGACAAATTTGTCTCATATTGTAATAACAATATGTTTGGTATCCAATTTACCCATGTACTAGACGCTCATTCCCTGGTATTCTTGGACCTTGAACTGGGTAGTGATGGAGATGGCAACATCACATCCAAAACCCACTTCAAGGAAACTGCTGGCAACTCCTATTTGCATCAGAGGAGTTGCCACCACCCTAAATGGAAAGATAACATACCCTACAGTCAGTTCTGTAGGCTACGCAGCAATTGTAGTAGCACCAAAGATTATGATGATCAGGCAACCATATTGTCAAAAAAGTTTTTGGAAAAAGGATATGCAGATCATCACATATATAGAGAAGGCATCCAGAACAAGATTATAACTACGTCTGCAAAAGAACAACATGACATTCTCTTTATTACAACATTCAATGATCAGCACTGGGCTATAAAAAGAGCTGTCCAAAAGCACTGGCCAATTTTGGGGCAGGACAATACACTTGGAAAAATCCTTCCCAATAAACCTCGGGTAGTATTCCGACGTGCGGAAAATGTGAAAAGTTTAATTGCCCCCAGTCGCCTTAAAGACAAACAAAGCTTGAAAATGCAAAACATCCCTCAATTCTTTAACATTACTGGATGTTATAGATGTAAAGGCATTAAATGCAAAGCGTGTAAATTTATCTCTCATGGCCAGAAGTCATTTAGTTGTAAAGATGGCCGTACCTTCTACATTAAACAATTTATATGTTGCAATACCCAGTTTGTTATCTATGGGTTGAGGTGCCCATGTGGTTACCTCGATGTAGGTAGAACGGTGCGTGCGATGAGGACCCGCTTTGGTGAACACCGTAGGTTCATAGAAAAAATGGTTGAGAAGCATAGTGTGCCACGTCACTTTAAGCATAAACACGATGGCAGCACTACAGGGTTGGAACTTTTTGGTATAGAATCCATACCTATGTCTATCCCGGAAGGTGAACGTTTTGCTCGTTTATGCAAACGTGAATCCTATTGGATTTTCACTCTAAACCTTATGGCAACAGAAGGGTTAAACGAAGAGCTTGAAATAGGTACTCTCATATTATGTTATAGATGTAATTCTGTATATTCTGTTTGACATTGTTTGGCCTTTCATTGGGGTGGTGTTGTGGATGGGAGTTGAACCTGTGACCCTTTATGCTGCCGGTTGAGAGTGCTACCCACTACACCACTGTGCTGCCCTGAATACTTATTCACTTTATAAATCCTCCATATTCATTATTTTAGTTTTAGACTTTCGTTTTGTATGAATCAGATTATAATTTTATCAGATAGGGGTCCATTTTAGTATGGGACCCCACCATATACTTTATAGCTTAATATAACTTTATTTCTTCACCACCGAAAAACCATATAATATAATACAATTAATTTCTACATTGGATATGCCATGACGTCTTGCATCTTTATTGATATGATGTTGTATTATGTATATATTATATATCATTTATTCATGTATTTTGATATGTATGATTATGCCCTTGCATCATGATTTTCTGTTGTTGATGATATTAACTAATATACAGTGTATATTTTATAGTATATTTTATAGTACTGTTCACATAAGTACTTTTTAATAAGTTTTAATTACATATGACAAGAATTCTTTTTATTTAGATTTACAATAAAGATAGTGCTAATTCTCTATGTTTATTTGTACTAAACACCATTTTAGGATGCTGTTGCTATATAACCCCCTCCGTCTTGTAGATACCTCTTGCTGTGTACTCCGTGCTCCTGGTCTGTTATGATGTCATTGGTTCATAGATAGGAGGGGTGGGGGGTTTGAGCATATATTATCACTAGAGGAGATGAGGGTGTTACCCGAAGAAGGAGGCCACGCCTCCGAAACATGTTGTCCTAGCAATTGCATGAAGCTTACGAGAGGAGTCAGCTGCATCACTGTGCATCCCCTCCCTGGCCACGAGTGACGTCAGACAGTGCCGGCTGGTCCGTGCGAGTGCTTTGGGCGGTGTGTGTTACAAGCAAGCAGGCGGTCTGTGCTTACTGGAATACTTTACCACGCTGCTAGTTGCTGTGAGCTAACTGATCCCTACAGACCAGGAGAGGAGGCTATTATGGAGCTGTTTATGCCATTTAACGCTGGATGTTTGTGAGTGCAACCCTCGTTTTTTATACACTTACCTTCATCTATTAAACGATAACACACTAGGGCTGGTGTGCGCTCTCTCTTGTTTTTATATATTTTCAGAATCATGTCTATCACCCAGTGGACTATTGGGAGAGCTGCAACACCTTAAGCGAGGAATATACATACAGACTGTTTACGGTTGGAATAGGTATAGTGGGGACAGCGCTAAACTTGGTTTGTTGCGTGTGTTTCAGCTAAAACTACAAGTTAGTGTAGTGCGACCTCTGCACAGTGTTCAGCTAAAGCTACAAGTTAGTGTAGTGCGTCCTCCTCACAGTGTTCAGCTAAAACTACAAGTTAGTGTAGTGCGACCTCTGCACAGTGTTCAGCTAAAGCTACAAGTTAGTGTTGTGCGTCCTCCTCACAGTGTTCAGCTAAAACTACAAGTTAGTGTAGTGCGACCTCTTCACAGTGTTCAGCTAAAGCTACAAGTTAGTGTAATGCGTCCTCCTCACAGTGTTCAGCTAAAACTACAAGTTAGTGTAGTGCGACCTCTGCACAGTGTTCAACTAAAACTAAAAGTTAGGGTAGTGCGTCCTCCTCACAGTGTTCAGCTAAAGCTACAAGTTGGTGTAGTGCGTCCTCCTCACAGTGTTCAGCTAAAACTACAAGTTAGTGTAGTGCGACCTCTGCACAGTGTTCAGCTAAAGATACAAGTTAGTGTAGTGCGTCCTCCTCACAGTGTTCAGCTAAAACTAGAAGTTAGTGTAGTGCGAGCTCTGCACAGTGTTCACCTAAAGCTACCTGTAGAAGGTTGGTGGTGTTTTCCTGATCCTATCACTACCGCAGGCAGCTAAATAAGCTACAAGTTCGTTTTTTGCGAGCTCTGCACAGTGTTCACCTAAAGCTACCTGTAGAAGGTTGGTGGTGTTTTCCTGATCCTATCACTACCGCAGGCAGCTAAATAAGTTACAAGTTAGTTTTTTGCGAGCTCTGCACAGTGTTCAGCTAAAGCTACCTGTAGAAGGTTGGTGGTGTTTTAATACTACAGGCAGGCAGTTGATTTTGCTAGCTGCAGTATCAGTATATATATATATATATATATATATATATATATATATATATATATATCCCAGTTTAGTGCAGCTACAGGCCATTAGTATGTCTGAAAGGCCAACAAGGAGAGGCAGACGGTCACAAGCCAATAAAAGAGGGCAAGCAGGCTCTGTGTCTAGAGGCAACAGTGCTGGTCGTGGAGACGGTGCATCCTCATCAGCACGTGGCTGTGGGACACGCTTGGCCTTTTTTTTCGGCAGCTGGCCGCGTTGAGCCGCAACATGAGGAAGACTTGGTCGAGTGGATGACCAAGCCCTCCTCATCCTCTCTCACCCATGCTCAGGGTACTTTGTCTGGCAAAGCAGCTGCCAACGCGGCCTCTTCCCTCGGCTCAATGGCATCAGTGACTCCTTCCCTAGCCCCACCATGTCCTCCTGAGGAGTCCCTCGAACTGTTTGACCACAGTGTTGGGGACATGCTCCAGGAGGATGCCCAGCGTTTGGAAGGCTCTGATGATGATACTGAGCTAGATGAAGGCAGTAATGTGAGCACGGACAGAGGGTGTGCCCAAGAAGGACAGCAATCTGGCAGTCATGCTCCCCCTGCTGCAGCATACTGCCAGGTTTGCTCCAGTGATGAGGAGGGAGGGGATGATGAGGTCACTGACTCAACGTGGGTGCCTGATAGGAGGGAGGAGGAGGAGGCACATCACCAACGAGGCAGGATGCCCTCCAGGGGCCAGCCTAAGGGCAGCACACTGACTGCATCACACCCTAAAGCTCCGCATGTGCAGGGCGCTGCAGTCTCTGCGCGTTATTCAAAAAGTTCTTTGGTGTGAGCCTTTTTTGAGACGAGTGCATCACATCGCACCGCTGCTATTTGCAACATATGTCTCAAGCGTATCTCGCATGGACAAAACATCTTCCCACTTGGGTACCACATGCTTGACCAGACATATGTTGACATGCCATGCAGTTCGTTGGCAAGCGTATCTAAAAGACCCACACCAAAGAACAAAGAGGACCTCTCCTTGCTCCTCATCAGCTGAGATCTCTAATCCCACTATACCTTCAGTCCTCTCTGAGACCTGAACTGAGAGGAATGAAAGTGTAGAATTAGGTGTGTCACAGCCAAGTACTTGTGGGCAATCTGCTTTTGGTACACTGACGTCAGATTGTACCAGGCAAATTTCCCTGCCCCAGCTGCTGCACCGCCGAAAGAAGTTCACTCCCAGTCATCCACATGCCCAGCGGTTTAATGCTAGCTTGGCAAAATTGCTAGCACTTCAACTGCTGCCTTTTCAGTTGGTAGACTCTGCCCCTTCCGTGAGTTTGTGGAATGTGTGGTTCCTCAGTGGCAGGTACGCAAACGCCACTTTTTCTCACGGAAGGTGATTCCGGCTCTCTAGCAGCACGTGGAAGGCAATGTCCATGCCTCGCTGGACAGCGCGGTCAGCGGTAAGGTGCATATTACCGCTGACTCATGATCCAGCAGGCATGGACAGGGATGTTACCTAAGTTTCACCGCGCATTGGGTGACTCTGCTGGCAGCTGGGAAGGATGCAGGACAAGGTGCAGTAATGTTGGAGGTTGTTCTGCCACCACGCCTCCAAAATGCCACTACTAATGATTGTGACACACCTCTCTTTTCCACCCACTCCTCTTCTTCTTCCTCCATGGCCTCTTCCTGTGCTTTGTCCTCGGAACCAGCGGTGCTCCGTAGGCGTTCAAGGGGCTACGCAAGTAGCCAAAAGATGCCATGCGGTGCTTGAGCTGGTGTGCTTTGGGGATAGGAGCCACACTGGGGCAGAGGTTCTGTCAGCTCGGCAGGGGCAGAGGTGGTTGACGCCACGCCAACTTAAGGCAGGAATGGTGGTTTGCGACAATGGCACCAACTTCCTCTCTGCTCTCCGACAGGGACAAATGACCCATGTGCCCTGTTTGGCTCACGTCCTTAACTTGGTGGTGCAGCGGTTCTTGGGCAGGTACCTGGGCTTACAGGATGTCCTGAGGCAGGCCAGGAAAGTCTGTGTGCATTTCCATCACTCATATAATGCCAGTGCGTGGCTGGCGGACCTCCAAAAGGAGTTTAACCTGCCCAAGAACCGCCTAATCTTTGACATACCCACCAGGTGGAACTCAACATTGGCCATGCCGCAGCGGCTGCACACGCAGCAGAGGGCCATCAATGAGTACCTGTGCGACTATGGCACCAGGACAGGGTCAGGGGAGCTTGTTTTTTTTCCCCACACCAGTGGGCCATGATCAGGGATGCATGCACTGTCCTGTCACCATTTGAGGAGGCCATGAGGATGGTGAGCAGTGACAATGCATGCATCAGTGACACTGTCCCCCTTGTCCACCTGTTGGAGCACATGCTGCGTGGAATAATGGACAGGGCACTTGAGGCAGAACAGAGGCAGGAAGAGGAGGACTTCCTTAGCTCTCAAGGCCCCCTTTATCCAGACAGTGTACCTGCGTGCCCGTCGATCACACAGGAAGAGGAGGAGGAGGAGGAGGATTGTGTCAGTATGGAGGTGGAGCCTGGCACTCAGCATCAGCAGCAGTCTTTAAGGGATCATTCCCAAGAAACACATGGACTTGTACGTGGCTGGGAGGAGGTGGCTGCGGACCGTGTCGTCCTTAGTGACCCAGAGGACTCCAGACCGAATGCCTCAGCAAACCTACGCTGCATGGCCTCCCTGATCCTGCAAAGCCTGCGGAAGGATCCTCGTATTTGTGGTATCAAGGAGAAGGACCAATACTGGCTGGCAACCCTCCTTGATCCACGTTACAAGGGTAAGGTTGCGGACCTTATCTTGCCGTCGCAGAGGGAGCAGAGGATGAAACATCTTTGGGAGGCCATTTTAGAAAGGTCTGTGCAACGCATTCCCAGAGACTGTGAGGTTACAAACTCCTGTTTCTGGACAACGTGTTGCTGAGGCTTCGGTCAGTCAAAGAAGGAGCGGTGGAGAAGGTGGCCGTCTGACCTAATGCGTTCAGACAATTTTTTAGTCCGCAGCCCCAAGGTATGATCGGTTCCAGCAACCATCGCTAGCATCTGTTTTACATGGTGCAGGAATACCTAGGGGCAAGATCTGACTTGGACACCTTTCCCACTGAAAATCCTCTGGGTTACTAGGTCTTGAGGATGGATCACTGGCCAGAGCTTGCACAGTATGCAATTGAGCTACTGGCCTGTCCTGCATCCAGCGTTCTTTTGGAACGCACATTCAGTGCTGTTGGAGGCTTTGTAACCGATCACAGGGTGCGTCTGTCCACCGACTCGGTCGATCGACTGACCTTCATAAAAATGAATCAGTCTTGGATCACCACCAGCTACCAAGCACCTGATGCTGATGTAACCGAATATTTTTTTTTGAAATCTCAGATCCCTTCAAAGACTGCCTATGCTGATGCTGAGTGACTATCCTGAGTAATTATCCTCTTCCTCCTCAATGATCATGCTGATAACTTGTAAGAACATTTTTGGTTCTGGGCGCCGCCACCAGTGCCTAAGGCCCAATTTTTCGGCCCCTGTTTAACAGGGGTGTGTAATTACAATTTTTGATGCAATACTTTTTAGCAGGGCTCGTTTCTGCATTCCAACTAGAGTATCTGTGAGGGGTTGCAGTGTTGTGGCACCAGCACCAGTGCCTAAGGCCAAATTTTTCAGCCCCTGTTTAACAGGGGCGTGTAATTACAATTTTTGATGCAATACTTTTGTAGCGCTGGTAGATTTACAATCTACCGCAGATTAGGTAAATTTAGTAAATTGGGTGTTAAGAAGGTTTTAAAGTTCGCCTCTGTTCCAGCTTGGCTGACGTTGTATGTGTTTCCATGCTGACCGGTGGGTGTCGCTGTTACCATTAGTCAGTGTTGGAAAGGCAACGTGTCGAAGTGTATAGATGCTCCTCTGTCGCGGAGACAAGCTCAGTGGAGGTGGTCCTCCGAGTTGCATTCTGGGAAGGGGGTATTTATGGGACAGACGCCATGTTTTAGGGTCGTTTTGCAGCCACCTGCTGGCCCTCCTGGCCGACAGGTATGCGTTAAGGAGCTGCCTCGTGGTCCTCCGATCGGGAGGCCCAAGATGCTGCGGCGCAGGGGTGGGTCCAGAGGCTTGTCTGGGGCCTACCACCGCGGCCGAGGAATGGTCCTGAGCTGTCGGTCCTGTGTGACGAAGCTGGACAGCCGAGGAGATCCCAGGGGAGGACCCGTATTGGAGAGATCACGCAGCGTGCTGGTCTATAGAGGGGCCTTTTGGCTCGGTTGCAGGACGTATCCAAAAAAGAAGTAAACATACAGCATAATGTCGCCGGTTCGGCTTAAAGGTTCAGGCACTGTGACTGACTGTTCACTGCAGAAGATCTGATACATACTATGGCAGAGGATAGTGCAGATTTACCCCCCCAAGTAAGTCTGTGGCAGGGACTTTAGATTTGTGCTGCGTGCTGGCTGCTAGACCAGTGAGAGAGGCCTATCCAGACGAGTAAAGAGTGTGTCCCACAAGGGGAGCGCATTCCACCTAATTATCTGAAATCTACCGGGACATTTGTCGCTAAGATATTAGAAGAAGATATTTGAGTTTCTCCTGAAGGCTTCCTTTTCCGCCTCTTTCCCGCTACTTCCTAAAGTTTGACTGTTTAATAAAGCATTGTACTCCAGTGTTGGTGCGTGTGTCGTCTAGCAGTAAATTCAACGGAACCCCTAGACCGGTGCCGGTGAAATAGAGGGAAGCAAAGTGAAGGTAACAGACCCATTTAAACCAGCAGCTCCACCGTGAGTTATTGCTACATGTGGGTGCGTCGTCCGGGATTTGTTGACCGACAATTATTGCAACCCAGTGGAGTGTTTTACCGGGAGTTTACAGAGAGAGCTGGACTTTGAAAAAAAAATCTTTTCAGGAAGAGGAAAGGTTAAACTGCGGGACTTTGTTTTTGGTGCGTAGACGCTGGGCGCCAAAAGAGGCCCGTGAGCTACGTGACTGAAAGAACAAGTGGGAGGAGTTACCCTACTTGCTACCGCGTGGGACGCGTGTAGTGTGCTTGGCGCCAGAGGAGAAGAGAAGCCTCGTGATCGTGCTGAAAAGATTAGAGTGTGGCCATGTCTTTTCCGGCGTTGCAATCGGTTGTGGGACCCAGAGTGTTCCCGGCAAGCACCGTGATGAATACTGTGCAATCTGGAACTCTGCTCACGGATACTGGAGTTCGAATGAAACCACAGGGGAAGTTTGTCCTGTATACCTCGGGAGATTTTTGAGGGACTGGGCATGACCTGCCATCGGTGTGGAGGATTGGCCGTGCATCTTCGTCCATTCGGCCGATGTCCGCAGTGTGGTGAGTATTTGTTTGCAGTGGAGCCACCTACTATGCCACTCCATGCCTATCGGATGGATTGAGTGACAGGTATCGCTACAGTGGAAGCTGCTACCATTACAGAAAAAGAGCGACGGGCCGCCACTTCGCCTATTGCTGTCGATAATGTTTCGGAGAGAGACACTGTTCCTGTCATCTCATCAAGACACTACTGTGATTCCTGAGTCCACTACACCTGTTCCTGTGGTGCCTACTCAGCCCACCTTCCTCTATGTAAAAGCTTCTCGCGGCCGTGGTCGAGGCCTACCCCAGAGGTTACCTGAGCCGGAGCTATCAGAGTCTAAGTCTGGAACGGGTAAGCCATTGTTGGGGACTGTAAATAAGTATTTGCCAGCAGAGGAATTGAGAGACTTGGAAATAGAATCCATGTCGGATCTTTCCGGGGATGATGACTTGTTCGAAACCATGTTGCAAGAGCTATTGTGGTCACAAGGCGGAGATGTTGCCTCCACAATGACCCTTCCTGAATGGACTGCCATGAGTTCTGGGAAGACGTCACCCTGTGTGGAGACGCACAGTGCTATTGCTGGGACTTTGTCAAAAGTTATTGATTCGCAACAGACACCGGCTGGGTCTATGGTGAAAAAGTCATTAGACTCCTGTGTACCGCCTGGTATAGGAAAAGACAGATCTTTGTCAAAACTTGCTCCCTTGCAAAGGATGTTAAACAAGCGTGTGGCCGCAGAGTATGGATTAGAATTTCCTTATGTGCCCCAGGACGTCATGCGGGAGATTGAAGATAATCGGGAACTTTGGTACAATGAAGCTATTTGGGACTACTTATCTGTGCCTAAGCCCTTTAGAAAGACTGGATGTTCTGTCCGAATGGATGAACGTTTTAACGGATGCTTTGTTCATTGAAACTATGGTCGGCATATCTATGCTGATAGAGTGGTGATCTGCAGACCGGGAAAGGACAATGCTGTGTATTTTATCACTACTGTAGATAACGAAGGAAAATATGTGACTCTACCAGATCCTCGGTTCTACTGGTAATTGTGGACACTAATACCTTGAAGTTAGCTAGTTAGGTAGTGACAGGGCAAAAGAGATCTGCGTGGTCAAGATTTGCGGATCCTGTTCTGTATTTAAATCCAAGGACTACTGTTTGATAGCCGGATTTCTTTGATAAGAAAAGTTCTTATGCAGGGATGGACTCCTAAAGATTATATATATATTTTGGTATGGATCATAGGAAGAGAGTCTCATTTTAAATGAGGCTTTACTCCTGGTGCTGTGTAGTGTATATATGTGTGTTTAAATATGTTTTTTTTCAGGGATCATCGGATCATATGCAAAGCTGGGAGGCTTTTCAGCTAGTTAGTTAGTGAGGTTGAAAAAAAAAAATGTATATTGTGGTTTTGTTCGCGGCTGTGAACATAATGTTTTTATAGATATAAGTGTTATAATGTCTTTAAACTGTCTAAAGTTATGAGAAACTCAAATGCTACTCTCAGGCTTGAGAGTTACTGTTACTGCGTTAAGGACAGACGTTGGGGACAACGTCTATTGTAATGGGGGGAGTATGTAGCGCTGGTAGATTTACAATCTACCGCAGATTAGGTAAATTTAGTAAATTGGGTGTTAAGAAGGTTAAAAGTTCACTTCTGTTCCAGCTTGGCTGACGTTGTGTGTGTTTCCGTGCTGACCGGTGGGTGTCGCTGTTACCATTAGTCAGTGTTGGAAAGGCAACGTGTCGAAGTGTATAGATGCTCCTCTGTCTCGGAGACAAGCTCGGTGGAGGTGGTCCTCCGAGTTGCATTCTGAGAAGGGGGTATTTATGGGACAGACGCCATGTTTTAGGGTCGTTTTGCAGCCACCTGCTGGCCCTCCTGGCCGACAGGTATGCGTTAAGGAGCTGCCTCGTGGTCCTCCGATCGGGAGGCCCACGATGCTGCGGCACAGGGGTGGGTCCAGAGGCTTGTCTGGGGCCTACCACCGGGGCCGAGGAATGGTCCTGAGCTGTCGGTCCTGTGTGACGAAGCTGGACAGCCGAGGAGATCCCAGGGGAGGACCCGTCTTGGAGAGATCACGCAGCGTGCTGGTCTATAGAGGGGCCTGGTGACTCGGTTGCAGGACGTATCCAAAAAAGAAGTAACCATACAGCATAGTGTTGCCGGTTCGGCTTAAAGGTTCAGGCACTGTGACTGACTGTTCACTGCAGAAGATCTGATACATCCTGTGGCAGAGGATAGTGCAGATTTACCCCCCAAGTAAGTCTGTGGCAGAGACTTTAGATTCGTGCTGCGAGCTGGCTGCTAGACCGGTGAGAGAGGCCTATCCAGACGAGCAAAGAGTGTGTCCCACAAGGGAAGCGCATTCCACTTAATTATCTGAAATCTAGCGGGACATTTGTCGCTAAGATATTAGAAGAAGATATTTGAGTTTCTCCTGAAGGTTTCCTTTTCCGCCTCTTTTCTGCTACTTCCTAAAGTTTGACTGTTTAATAAAGCATTGAAAACGTACTCCAGTGTTGGTGCGTGTGTCGTCTAGCAGTAAACTCAACAGAACCCCTAGACTGGTGTCAGTGAAACAGAGGGAAGCAAAGTGAAGGTAACAGACCCATTTAAACCAGCAGCTCCACCGTGAGCTATTGCTACACTTTGCAGCAGGGCTGCGTTCCAAATAGAGTATCAGTGAGGGGTTGCAGTGTTGTAGCACCAGTGCCTAAGGCCCAATTTTTCAGCCCCTGTTCAACAGGGGCATGTAATTACAATTCTTAATCTAATATTTCACAGCAGGGCCCGTTTCTGCGCCCACCAAGAGCGAGTGAGGACTTACAGTGTTGTGGCACTAGCACCACCACCACCAAAGGCCCAATTTTTCTGCCCCTGTTCAACATGGGCATGTAATTACAATTCTTGATCTAACATTTCACAGCAGGGCCCTGTGAGGGCTTACAGTGTTGTGGCCACAACAACACCTAAGGCCCAAATTTCTGCTGAGTATATAGGGCAGGCCCCTACTTTCAAACATCCAACTTACAAACGACTCCTACTTGCAAACGGAAGGAGACAACAGGAAGTGAGATAAAATCTACCACTAGGAAGGGAAATTCTCTCCTGTAAGAGTTAATATGGGAAAAACTTTTCTCCTTTCCACTGATGCTTTATAACCAATCCTTGTTTTACAAAAAAAAACAAATTTTCAAAAAACATTTGTCATTGGGACAAAAAGTGAGGTGAAATCTTCTGAAGAGGAGCACAGACAGCAAAACAAATGTCACAGGGGTGATAACCCTTCCCTATGTTTTCCAAAAAGCTTAAAATAGATTTTTTTGGCTGGAGCTAAACACGTTAAAAATGTACCAGTTCAAAATTACAAACAGATTCTACTTAACAACAAACCTACAGTCCCTGTCTTGTTTGCACCGCCTGTATACTGCTGTTCAGAGTACAGAGCCTGTATACTGCTGTTTTCTTTTTTAATTTGGGTGCGGGGTTCCCCTTAATATCCATACAAGACCCAAAGGGCCTGGTAATGGACTGGGGGGTACCCATGCTGTTTGTCTCACTGATTTTCATCCATATTGCCAGGACCCGACATTACATTAAAGCCGCAAGCAGTTTTAAATGACTTTTATTCCTTTAAAAATGACATTTTGTGCAGGGACTGTTCTAAGCATGGGAAACACGTGCCACTTTACAGGCATACTATAGACACCCCCCAGGTACAATATATAAAGGAATATTTCACTTTTTTTTTTTTTTTTACTTTAAGCATCATTAAAATCACTGCTCCTGAAAAAACGGCCGTTTTTAAAAGTTTTTTTTGCATTGATACATGTCCCCTGGGGCAGGACCCGGGTCCCCAAACCCTTTTTAGGACAATACCATGAAAATTAGCCTTTAAAATGAGCACTCTTGATTTCGAACGTTCGAGTCCCATAGACGTCAATGGGGTTCTAACGTTCGTGCAAATTTTCGGTCCGTTCGCAGGTTCTTGTGCGAACCGAACCGGGGGGTGTTCGGCTCATCCCTAATCCCTATGTGCTTTCATATCTGTCTTATCTATATATCTATATATAATACACTTCAAATGTGCTTTAAAATGCATGGTTTTCCCTTTTATGAATAAGAAAATGACATAATGATGTTGGGCTGGTATAATAATGCTATGGGGCTGGTATGAAATTTTTTCCAGGGCTGGTTTTTATTCCCAATCCTGCCCTGCTTGTACCCTATTATATTGTAAGCTGTCCCACCATCTGTATCCCTGCTTTATATCCCTATAGATTGTAGGTTCTTCTACTTTCTGAATGCTCCTGTGTACCCTACCAGACTGTAAATTCTCCCATCTTGTGTATCCTCACCGATACCTTAACAGTTTGTAAGCTCTTATGCCCCGTACACACGGTCAGACGTTGATCGGACATTCTGACAACAAAATCCTAGGATTTTTTCCGACGGATGTTGGCTCAAACTTGTCTTGCATACACACGGTCACACAAAGTTGTCAGAAAATCCGATCATTCTGAACGCGGTGACGTAAAACACGTACGTCGGGACTATAAACGGTGCAGTAGCCAATAGCTTTCATCTCTTTATTTATTCTGAGCATGCAAGGCACTTTGTGCGTCGGATTTGTGTACACACGATCGGAAATTCCGACAACGAATTTTGTTGTCGGAAAATATTATAGCCTGCTCTCAAACTTTGTGTGTCGGAAAATCCGATGGAAAATGTGTGATGGAGCCCACACACGGTCGGAATTTCCGACAACAAGGTCCTATCACACGTTTTCTGTCGGAAAATCCGACCGTGTGTACGGAACATTACACTTTCTGTCTTCTCCCTGATGCCCTCATAGGCATTCTCTATCCTCCTTCTTACCTTAATAGACTGTAAGCTCTAACACATTCTGTATCCTCTCTTATACATAGGAGACTGTAAGCTCTTCTTATCCATCAACACCTTAGGCAGAAATAGTGCCATCTGAGGACAGTCCTGTGGCAGTGGGGATGTGCTGATCACTGAATCACAACACTGATCTCCTTCATTTTAGCGCTTTAGCCAGTCAAAGGGGGCGGTGACAGAATTATATTACAGTGGTACTGTTGATTGCCAGATCTGAGGTCATAACAAATATATCTAACTTCAAAATGTTTTGTACTTGCAAAACATGGGAATGCTGTAATTCCAAATATTGTAAATCGGCAACACAGGGGGGCCCAGTCAGCTGCTTACATGGCTGCAGCTGCAAGAATCCTGACATCTGTTAACCAGATATGCCAAGAGCTGAGCAATTCTTCATTCTGCTCCCGTACAGGGGATTGAGAAACTGCAGTTCCACAATCTTCTCTAGCTCTCCATCTGAAGTGCTGCTCAGCAGTTCCAGCCTTCTAGAAGTGCATGTTAAGCTCAGGGGATGAAAGGAAGGTGGAAGTGGTCACTTCTGCTAAATCCACAAGAGCCAACTGATAACATCATCTGGGTTTACTACATTTGTGGACCAGGGCACCTTTCAGGCCCTATATATCTGCTTAGGGAACCTTGTCAGTGATCCAGGTCTGGAAATAGGACATAGGCAGCAAAAAAGGAATATCCTGACAGGGGTTCCCAATATTTACTGCGCTATGCAAAACAAACCAAAAAAAACAATATTTATAACAAAAAAGGTCAACATTTTATGATGTTTAAAGCGTAACCCCACTTTTGTTGAGAAAAAAAACATCCCCCTCTCAGTGATCTATGTACATTGCAAGGATTTTAACAAATTTTGTTGCAGATTCCTACCTTTTGTTATTCTGAAGAAATCTCTGTTCCTCTGTGCCCCTGTTCTGAGTGAGTCTAATGGGAGTGGTTTCATAATTATCATACAGCTACTGTAAAATCAGGGCTCAAATGAGGAAAATTCCAGGGTCTGCATCCCTTTAGATGTTATTTACAATTGGGAGTATCTTACCAAAAAATACATTTTTGTTGCAGGGGATGCTAAAAATCAGATTTGTATCTTAGTGTACACTTCTGGGAAAATCAGTGAGCCAATCACACAAGCAGGAAATTATGTTTCTGGGGGGCGTTCTGTACACATTCTGTGTACAGAACACCTCCAGGTAGCCATGTTTGCATTGCTTTTTCCAGAAAATTACAGAGCTGCAGATTGAAATGGAAAGATAATTTGTAATAACATTCAATTACAAAATGTCACAATTGTAAATGCTATATATATATATATTTTTTTTATTTGCTATTTTTTTTCCCATGAAAGTGGAGTTACCCTAAAAATATGATACATTTGTGTTCAGGCATATACGAAAGCTGCCTGTTCTACCTCTAAAAATTACATTTGCAACCATGGAAACAATATATTTAATAGACATGAGCAAATTCATTTGCACGTGAAGTGAACTTCAGACTTTAGAAAATCTTTTTAAGCAAATGCAGATTTTGTTTTTCCTAAATCTGCATGTTCAGATCTGTAAATGATAAAACAAAGAAAAACATGTAGTGCTACTAATCAGAAAACAACCCACCAGAACAGACTGTCCTACATTTAAAGTGATTGTAAACGATCACCTTGTAAAACAACCCATTCAGTTTAAAATAGAAATTAAAGGGGGAGCATACGCGGCGTGAAGCTGGATGGAAGCAGGAAATAATAAGAGCTCTGCGAGTACCGGAGACGTAAGCTAACTCCCCGGGGCTATCAAGCAGCAAAACCAGCCTGAAAATACCCCATACCCCTGGCGGAACACACAGCGCATGCTGGGCTCAAAGAATCGCCGTGGTAAACCGGCCCAAAGATCCCTGACAAACTATTTACTCTGCGTGAGAGAGCATAGCAGGATGTCCCAAGATGGTGCCCAGCCGGACACCACTCCAGTGTGCACACAGACCACAGCCTCCTCTCTGGCGCACTCCATGGGGGACAGTGAGTATAATATGCAGCTCACCAAAGTGGATTTGGATGATAGTCTCACAAATATGTATGACAAGATAAGCAGAAAATTTCAATCTGAACTGCTTAAAGTGGAGTTCCACATAAAAATGGAACTTCCACTTTTTGGAATCCTCCCCCCCTCCGGTGTCACATTTGGCACCTTTCAGGGGGGAGCAGATACCTATCTAATATAGGTATCTTGCTCCCACTTCTGGGCATAGATACCCGCGCCACCTGCGGGCATCTATGCCACTTCCCGTCCCCCCGCTGTCTTCTGGGGTCCCAGGAGACAGCAGGGACCAGTGGGAATGCGCAGTGAGAGTCACGCATGCGCAGTAGGGAATCAGGAAGTGAAGCCGCAAGGCTTCACTTCCTGATTCCCTCACCGAAGATGGCGGCGGCAGCAACCAAGAGCTGAGCAACAGATCGGCATCGAGTTCCGACATTGCGGGCACCCTGGACAAGTAAGTGTCCATATTTTAAAAGTCAGCAGCTGCAGTATTTGTAGCTGCTGACTTAAAAAAAAAAACAAAAAAAAACGGCAGAACTCCGCTTTATGACCACGAATACCCTGTCCCTGGAGATAGAAGCCCTAGGGCACTAGGACGGACCTGCTAGAGACTAAGCATGATGAGCTTTATCTGGCTCACTCAGACCTCAGAAAAGATCATGAGACCCTCACAGAAACAGTACAACTATTACAAGCCCACAATAATACAATAGGAATAGGAGAAATAATCTGAGAGTGAGGGGGGTCCCAGAAACAGTGACCGATCTGCCTCCAGCTATGCAAAAATTGTTTCAGTCACTTCTCCCCAAAACTCCTGCTGCAGCTTTTACCTGTGACGGGATTCATAGGGCCCTACGCTCAAAACCTCCTCCAGAGAGACCTCCCAGGGATATTGTGCTGTGCCTGAAAGATTTCTTAATTAAAGAGGAGATCCTTAGAGCCTCACGCAACACACCTCATATCTGACTTGAGAGCACTACAATCCAAATATACCTAGATATCTCACCTACCACCCTGGACAAACGCAGGAGGATGAAGGAGATAACAACGGTGCTCCAGTCAGCTAGGATCAGATATTGTTGGGGTTTCCCCTTCAAGATACAGGTCCCTCACAATGGCACCACCTACATGGTAACCACAATCCCAGAAGGCAAAGACCTCTTGGTGAAGCTGGACCTCCTTGATGTGGCAGACCACCCGAGAATGCCATCTACCCCACGTCCATCTGCCATATGGGCTACATCTTCCCCCAAGAGGGATTGCCGCAACCAACATTAGGCCTCACTCACCAGAGATTTGTTTTTCAGCTAGCCCACTTGGGCTGTCATCATTACCATACAGCTAGAATGCACAGTAACTTTATATCAGTTTCTACTCCAGGCGAAGTGCTGTTGCACCCATTTGTTTGTCCCCCTACTCCAATCAAGTTGGTTCCAGAATTTGGCTACCATCTATTCAGTTTACCTGGGACTGTCTGTTTTTCTAGGACCTGACCCACCACTGTCATTAGACTGCCAGGACAGACCTTACCACTTGATTGGAGTATTGTACCACTTGGTCTGTGTTATAATGGTTCTTTTGGTCAGGTGGAAAGCTACTCCCATGACCCCCATGGCCAATATGCTGCCAAATGTTGGCATCACTTACAGTTACAAAAGTTTGCAGTTGTTGCTGCATGTTTTTCTTTCTTCTATACAATATATTTTTTTCACTTTATTTTCTGCACCCACACTGCATAGTATATCATTTGCATATTCATGTATATGGTTAATGAGATATAAGATAATTTAAGTTTTGTCTACTGCATCCGCCTATTAAGGCTAGTAATGGACGGGTTGGCTTGCAAAGATGAGCTTTGGTTGACCTCGCATCTTGGACTTAACATTATGCTTTGTCACATTACAAAAACATGGGTCTTAAGGTGATCACCCACAACCTGAAGGGCTTTAATTCTCCGAACAAAAGGAGAAAGGCCTTTCGTTCCTATAAAATGTTGGGTGTTGATATTCTTCTCCTTCAGGAGACACATTTCTCCTCTCATAACCACCCGCAGTATTTTGATAGGGATTTTCAACAAGGTTACTATACCACCTATGAGTCCAAGACGCGAGGGGTTGCTATATTTATAAAAAAACTCAGTAATGTTTGATGTACAACATACTTATAGAGACCCAGATGGTCACTTTGTGATAGTTCAGGGCAAATGCATCACCATTGCCTCGGTGTATGCACCAAATGAATTCCAAGCTTCCTTTTTTCATAAGTTTTTTCAAACACTAGATAAGTACCATTCGCCCCACATGTTGATAGGAGGGGACTTCAACCTAGTAGCTCACTCAGATCTAGATAGGAGCCGCACAGGGCCTTCCACTAATGCCTTCACAAAATCGGTCCAATATCAAATAAAAATGCACCAAATGTTGGACACCTGGAGAGCTCACAATTAGGGGCCCGGGAATACACTTTTTACTCCCACCCCCACAACAGCTACTCCAGGTTGAACTACATCTACTCCATCCCGGTGTTAGCTGCTAACTCCACATCTGCCAGGATTCATGCATGTCCTCGGTCAGACCACCAGAAAGTGTCATGCGTCTTCTCCTACAAAGGTCTTTTCAGGGATATGGGGGCTTGGCATCTCAATGACTCCATGCTCACGGACCCGATGGCGTTTACCCAAATAGCTGAATACATCACAGACTACTTCTCCCACAACGATGTCAGCGAGATTTCCCCGACATCCTTGTGGGCGGCAACAAATTGCTGCTGAGAGGACAGCTTATGAAGCTGTCCTCAGCGCGGAAACACCAGAAGCTTAAAGTCATACGTTCCCTCATGACAGACCTAGACAAAATTTATCACCAACATGGCCGAACCCCTACTCGAGAATTGCTGAACCAGATCATTCAGAAAAGGGAGTGCCCTGGACACTCTCCTTTCGGAGCAGACAGAAAAATCCCTCAGGTGGTCCTGAGCTTGCTTCCTATTGCATAGCAGGTCAGCTTCGACCATGTTTGCAAGAAAATTAAAGCAATACATATAACCCACACACACATATAAGCTTCGGGACTCTAAGGGGGATCTTACCTCTCACTCCAAGGAGAGATTGCAACTGTTCTCCTCATATTATCAAAATCTGCTGGTGGACCCTCAGGCCCCCAGTGCATCCTCCCCCCAATTCTGGCTAGATGCACTTTCACTGCCCAAGATCATTGAGGAACAACTATGATCCCTAAATGCACCCTGTACAGAGGAGGAGATAGCCATAAATATCTCCTCTTTGAAACCCTCCAAGGCCCCAGGCACAGACGGCTTTACGGCCCTCTATTATTAAAAATTTGCTGGATTGTTAATCCCTAAAATGGCTAAACTTTTTAATCGGGTTCTGGGGGGTGACTCATTCCCCACAGCTATGCTTCTGGCAAATATGTCATTGATCCCAAAACCAGGAAAGGATCACACCTTCCCCCAAAACTACCGGCCCATATCGGTTATCAACAATGACTTTATATTTAGATATTTAGTCGCATATTGGCGTCCATTATCACAACTTTAATTTCCCCGGACCAAACAGGCTTTATTCCAACCAGACAAATAACTGACAACATACTCCTGGCCTCAAACATTTTCCAAGACGCAGGGATTAATTCACACAAGGTATTGTTTTTGAGCTTAGACATAAACAAGGCCTTTGATAGCGTTCTCTGGCCATATCTGGACACTATCTTATCCAAATTTGGTTTCATGGGAGAATTTGTGAACGGTTTTCGGGATCTGTACTGCCAACCTCGCACCCAAATAAAACTTCCCAGCTGCACCTCAGAATATTTTCCCTTAGGGAGAGACACAAGACAAGGTTGTCCTCTATCCCCTCTTTTAATTTCCCTTGCAATTGAACCTTTGGCCCGGTATATCACTAGCAACCCCAACATTAGAGGATATATCAAGAGCAATCAGGAATATAAATTAAGTTTATATGCGGATGACGTCCTTCTCTTCCTAACAGACCCTTTAATCTCCCTGACTAATCTACTAACTGCTTTAGACACCTTTAGCCACCTATCGGGATTAGGAGTGAATCCCTCTAAATGCGTAGCCATGCCAATCAACATACTACACCTATTGGTGGCCTCCCTCAGGGACAAGTTTGAGTTTTCCTGGAACTTAGATTCCTTACAATACTTGGGAATCTGCTTGGTGCCATCCCTTAGACAGATGTACACAAACAATTACCCCCAGGCATTCTCCAACATTAAAGGGCTGCTCACCCAATGGTCCCTGCATCGTATCTCATTTTTGGGCTGTATACAGGCGGTTAAAATGTCGATTCTCCCGAAACTGTTATTTTACTTTAGAGCCTTACCTCTATATGTGTCTAGATAAACCATAGAAGCAACACAATCTGATCTGCTTAAATTTATCTGGTGGGGCAAAAAACCTCGCCTAGGTAGATTATTGATGTATAGACCCCAAAACAGGGGGAGCCTGGGTTGCCCTGACCTATGGAAATATTACCTGGCGGCAAGGCTAGTGCAATCAGCACAATGGCATACATCCGACTAATATACCGTGGCTCCAATTTGAAAGGGCTTCGATTAAGCCATTTTACCTACTGGGCCTTTTGTGGTCTAATGCAGTAAACCAGAGAGACATTGCCCAGCTTAATAGAATCATTGGTCAATCCCTCTATCTCTGGACCCTCTATAAGGAAAAGTTCAGGCTTCTCTCTAAACCTTCCCTATTGACATCCTTTTTGGCGACCTTAACTTCCCTGTAGCCTTTCATGGAGAAGTGGAATTTATGCACTGATCCACAGGATTTACCCCGCTATTCCAGACAAATGTTTCAGGGACTGTGGTGAAAGGGACACTCTCCTCCATACCTTCTGCAGCTGTAAGGCCCTAAACCCTCTCTGGCAACAGACAGCCACAAAAGTACTCCAAATAACTGGAACAAGTATCACCTTGACATACCAAATGTGTATCCTGTTTGCAGATCTTCCAGAGGTTCCCCCCCGAGCAAAAGCTGGTGCACACACTATTTAGCACTATTCACTGGGTAATAGCCCTGAATTGGCGAACCTCTACAGTTCCATGGTCCCAGGTGCTTCTTCGTATGAAGTCCATCAAATGAATGGAACGAATACACCACACTCTCATGGATTGCATGCAAATTTTTTAACACGAATGGGGCTCTTGGCCTGTCCCATAGTTGGTTATTAGGGGCAGATCCTCCTCTCCTGAGCCTGATTATACCTTTAGATGTGCCAAAGGAGCCTTGTCCTGGGTTAGATACAGGTACTATCACCACTAACAGTGCCCTGAGTATATGTGAACTCAGATGTTACGTTGCACTAAGAAATGTATGCAGTAGCATTATTGTAATGATTTATGCACAAGTAACAATTATTGTTTTAGTCTTCTGTTTTATTATCGTTATTAGTATTGCTTTTTAAATACTAGCACATAGGGAGTGACACTTCAAATCTACTTTGATACCTACACTTGAGTCAGAGGAAAGATTGGAAGTATTATGATTCTAGTCATGTAGTATATCACTCTCAATGCTCGTTCATTTTTAAAATTTTTATTTCTTTTCCTGTAATTGTCTTTATTACCTTAATAAAAACTGTTGAAAACAAAAATAAAATAGAAATTAAAGGCAAAACATTTTTGTATAGATATAAAAAAAAATAAAAAATAAACAATATAAATATATTTTTCCCTTTTTTTGTAAATGATCACATTCCCTCTGTTCTCAGTTACATAAGAGCTGGGGGAGGGGGAGCAGCAGTACACTGAACTAGGGCTGAAACGATTAATCAATATTATCGATAATAATCGATAATGAAAATCGTTGTCATAAATCCTCCCTCCTGTGTCCTCGGCGCCGCCATTTGTGACCAGGCACGTCTGCGCCGCTGCACGTCCGCGGCGTGCCTCTCCTCGCTGACGTCACCCCCCGATCTTCTCAGCCCCGCCCGCTTCCTCGAGGAAACAGAGAATAAATCCTGCCTCCTGTGTCCTGGCGCCGCCGTTTGTGAGCAAGCACGTCTGTGCCACCGCACGTCCGCGGCTCGCCTCTCCTCCTCCTCCTCGCTGCCATCATCCCCACTGATCTTCTCAGCCCCGCCCGCTGCCTCGAGGGAACAGAGAGGCGAGGGCGAGAAGCCTCGAGGAGAGCCGAGCTGCAGAGCTGCACATTCATTGTAAAAGGTAGCGGCTAATAATAACACAGTAAAAACAGTACATTTTTATGACCAGTGCCCCATCCTAACAGTGTTCCTGGGGAGTGCCCCATCATTGGTGTTTCGGGGGGTGGCTGCCTGGAATAGTAGTGCCCCATCATTGGTTTTCCTGGGAGGGAGGGAGGGGAATAGACATAGTGCCCCATTGGTGTCCCTGGGAGGGGGGGGAATAGTGCCCCATTGGTGTTCCTGGGAAGGGGGGGAATAGTGCCCCATTGGTGTTCCTGGGAAGGGGTGGAATAGTACCCCATTGGTGTTCCTGGGAGGGGCGGGGGGATAATGCCCCATCATTGGTGTTCCGGGGGTGGCTGCCTGGAATAGTAGTGCCCCATCATTGGTTTTCCTGGGAGGGAGGGGAATAGACATAGTGCCCCATTGGTGTTCTTGAGAGGGGGGGGGAATAGTGCCCCATTGGTGTTCCTGGGAGGGGCGGGGGGATAGTGCCACATCATTGGTGTTCCTGGGAGGAATAGCGCCCCGTCATTGGTGTTCCCGGGAGGAATAGCGCCCCGTCATTGATGTTCCCAGGAGGAATAGTGCCCCGTCATTGGTGTCCCCGGGAGGAATAGCACTCCATCATTGGTGTTCCCGGGAGGAATAGAAAAAATGGCACATTACGATTTTTTAATGATTTTATCCGATTAATCGAAAAAATAATTGGCCAATTATTCGATTATGAAAATAATCGTTAGTTGCAGCCCTACACTGAACTTGCCAGTGAATTGCTGTGTAGCGGGGGCATGTCAGAACAAGTCTGATCATTGGAGGAGAGCAGGTTGAGTTTTATTTTCATCCAGGGAGGCAGGTCTTATGCCACGTACACACGATCGGACTTTACGGCATACTTGGTCTGGCGTACCTGATTTCGTCGGACAATTCGATTGTGTGTGGGCTCCAGCAGAAATTGTTTTATCAAAAGTTTGACGGACTTAGATTTGAAACATGTTTCAAATCTATCCGATGGACTCGAGTCCGGTTGAAAAGTCCGCTCGTCTGTATGGTAGTCCGACGGACAAAAACCGAGGCTCGGGCAGCTATTGGCTACTGGCTATGAACTTCCTTGTTTTAGTCCGGTCGTACGTCATCATGTACGAATCCATTGGACTTTGGTTGATCGTGTGTAGGCAAGTCCGTTCATTTGGAAAGTCCGTCGTAAAGTCCGTTGAAAAGTCCGCCGGGCAAAGTATGCCGTAAAGTCCGGTCGTGTGTACGCGGCATTACACTTATTTTAGATATTTTGTATTGTTAGGAAGGAAAACTTGCTCTGAGCGATCAATTAAATGTTTTATTACCACAACTATTATTGATATTATTCTTATTGACAGTAATGTCTAGAAATGTAACCACAGGAATATATCAATATATAACATGCTTTCTCTCTACTGAGCACCTATAGGATTCTTGGCAAAGCTCCTTCTTGCCAACACATTTTCTGTGTTGACCCATAGCGGGGGTGCAACAGATTGAGGCCAAATAGGGATGTTGCTTACTGCTCTTGTCGCCATTTGACAGATGAATACTGGATAGTAAGGAGCTGCAGGTGAGTTTTTGTGCTGCAAGCTGGAATTAATTTTGGGTGAAAAGTGGCACAACACCATGCCACAATGTTAGACAGCTCCTCAAATGAGTGACCATTGCCATGGAGGTCTTTGATCTGGCAGTGTGCAGTCACTTGGAAAAACCACAAGAGAAGCCTACTTGGTAAGAGAGAGCATGCACTTAGAGCCTGGAACCAATGTTTCCCAATGATCCTACAATTATTTAAAGACATAGTGTGCTATTACAGATATTTTCTGCCATGTCAACTTACAGTGTTAAAGATTCTAATGTGTACCTTTATTAAGAAGCTACTGTTACCCCACCAGACCCAAATTGGGTGGGGCCTGTGATGCTGAAGTCATTAAGTTTTTCATATCGAGACTAATGGGAAGCAAGCTGCTTACAGGAAGCCTGTGGAGACGCCGCGATTTGTAACCAATGATCTGTGGTAATTATTTTGCCCGATTTGAATGGAATCTCTTGTAAGTGCAATCTTTTTATTCAATAAATGCCTCTTTTAAACAATTACACTATGGGAGCCCCTTTTGCTTTTGTTTTTTGAGTACTATGGATCCAGCTGCCTTACTGATGCCGCTATAGGTTTATGGGAGACCTCATTATTATTATTATTATTATTCAGGATTTATATAGCGCCAACAGTTTACGCAGCGCTTTACAATATAAAAGGGAGACAATACAGTTATAATACAATACAATATAATAGGATTAAGAGGGCCCTGCTCAGAAGAGCTTACAATCTAATAGGGTGGGGCAGGTGGTACAAAAGGTTGTAACTGTGGGGAATGAGCTGGTGGAAGTGGTAGGAGATTAGTTGGAGACGTGATAGGCTTTCCTGAAGAGATGAGTTTTCAGGGATTGCCTGAAGGTAGCAAGAGTAGGGGATAGCCGGATACATGGAGGTAGCGAGTTCCAGAGGATGGGAGAGGCTCTGGAGAAATCCTGGAGACGAGCATGGGAGGAGGAGATGAGAGAGCTTGAAAGCAGGAGGTCTTGAGAAGAGCGGAGAGGACGATTTGGGTGATATTTGGAGACAAGATTAGTGATGTAGCTTGGTGCAGAGTTGTGAATGGCTTTGTATGTTGTGGTTATAATTTTGAATTTAATTCGCTGATTCCCTGCGCTTGGTGAGACCACCTACGGTGGTCACTTACATCTGGTAAGGAGCCTCGATTCTCACATTGGGTGTGCTACTTTCCTGGAACTAGGATTTGGTTCTATACACCTACTTCTGGATTACTACCCTCACTTCTTTATGGACTTTTTTTATCTTTTTTCATCTATTTCCTCACCATTTTTTTCCTAGATGGGACTTTATATATATATCCAACTTCTAATATGTTTTTTGGTTTTCTAATTATTTTTTTTATATGTGCTTTTGTTTTATTTATCACATTAACCCATTTCACGTGGTCATTTTCAATTGCACATTGCAAATTTTTGTTTGTGCGGTATCTGCTTTAGTCTTTCTGGATGAGGGTTTTTTCACCATTACCTTTTTTGTCATTTTGGTTTTTATATTTTTTTATATCTATTATAAATGGTAATTGCTTTAGTTTGGTTTGATGAGAATTTTTCAACATTCCTTTGTGATAATTTTAGCGCTGCATCTTTTTTTCACATATGCTTTGGAGTTTTTGTATTAGACTTCTGGTGCTGGCTGCTTTATTTACATTTAATATTATTTTCAATTTTCTTTATTCACCTTTAACTTTCTGAGCGCAGCGTTAACCCTTGTGGTTCTTTTAACACCTTTATTAAGGTTACCCCACCAGACCCAAATTCTGATGTTGCTATTATTTGGATGCCAATATTGAACCTTTCCCATCCTTTCTTTCTACTGCATCTCTATTCCATCCACTGCATCTACAATCCAGAGCTCCTTACTGGGTCCCTAGGAAGGAATTCCCTGAAGCCTCTGATGCACACCTTTCTCTGCTTCCTATATCATTTTACTGCTATTCTATTATATCATGCTTCCTCTATGTGTGAGCCTAAAATAAGCATGCTGAAAATAACATTTTATTTCTATTGCTGTACCACCTTCCATGGAAGAGGGCCTCTGTGGAGGAGGTTAAACCCCAGACATTGCTACCCATACACAGGGGAAGACTGTGGATACTGGACTGTGGGAAATACTGTGAAAGGGGATCACCCCGTGTTTGTATGGGGTGAGAGACTCTCTTGTGCCTGTGTGTCCGAACTGCAACTAATTGAAGGCGATCATTGCATCCTGGGCACACTGTCGGAGGTGCCGCACCTTTCTGTTTGAGGTGCTCCCTGATAGTGAGCAGCCACAAGATCTGAGAGTATCCTGGGAGTAGGGCATAGTTTGGGAGGAAGTTCTGGGAGATGAGGAGGATAGATGGAGTACTCTGTCTTTCCTGACCTTAGCCAATTCAGGATGGGTGACCACGGACCGGTTCCCCCAGTGCCATCAGGATTGAGCCCATTTATAGGAAGCCTGTGACTGTGGAGTGAGGGTCCAATTGAATTGCTCTATTATTTAATATAGTAGAGTTCACTTAAAAGGTTCATACACCTTAAGAAGGGCCCCTCTCCTGGAATGTCTGCCTCAAGATTATTTTACAAGATATAACAAGCTTTCTGGCAAAAAACTGAACTGAGATTCATTCCATTCTGCTCTGATTTAGTAGGAGATCTGTTCCAAAGGGAATCTGTTCTGGCCAGGAGACTGGATCCTAGGTAGGTTTTCCTTTTTCTCCACTAAGAGCTTAGTATTATATGTTAGAAAGAAAATGTATCTGTATTCTCCTATATATAAGTGTAATATACTGTGTGGAGAGAGAGAGAGAGAGAGAGAGAGAGAGAGAGAGAGAGAGAGAATAAGAGAGGGAGTGTGAGTGAGAGAGAGGATGAGAGCGAGAGAGGATGAGACAGAGAGAAAGGATGAGAGCGAGAGAGAGAGAGAGAGAGAGAGAGGGTGGATGAGAGAGAGAGAGAGGTGATGAGAGAGAGAGAAAGTATGAGCAAGAGAGAGAGGTGGGATGAGAGAGGATAAGAGAGAGGATGAGAGAGAGAGAATGAGAGCAAAAGAGGATGAGACAGAGAGAGAAAGAGAATGAGAGAAAGAGGATGAGAGAGAGAGAAAGGATGAGAGCATTTGAGAGAGAGAGAGAGAGAGAGAGAGAGAGAGAGAGAGAGAGAGAGAGAGAGAGAGAGAGGGGGGGTGAGAGAGAGAGAGAGAGAGAGAGAGGGGGGGGTGAGAGAGAGAGAGAGAGAGAGGGGGGGTGAGAGAGAGAGAGAGAGAGAGAGAGAGAGGGGGGGGTGAGAGAGAGAGAGAGAGAGAGAGAGAGAGAGAGAGAGAGAGAGAGAGAGAGAGAGAGAGAGAGAGAGAGAGAGAGAGAGAGAGAGAGGTTTACCTGTAGGCAAAAGTGTAGAATTTGGGTTTACAACCGCTTTAAAGGGTGCCTACACCTTATGATTGACCCCATTTCCTTGAATTGGCTGCTAATAATGCCTCAAGATCGCCTCATAAGATATGATAAGACTCAGCTATGGTTACTATTTGTATACAAATCCTCTGATTGGTTAACTTTACCATCTGATGATTAGCCAATTAAAATGCATTACTATTTGTCAATTTGAGTAAATGGTTATTGGTTAACATCCATCTAGTCTATGTTGCAGGATATAATGACTCCCCCTCCTTATATGAGGGATGGCTAAACCCCTTGCTATATCAAGTAAAATGAATAATATTATAATTTGGAACAACTGCCTCAATGTTGATTCATCCATAACAATTAATACACCCAAAAGGGTGAACAGTAAGAAGTATAAAGTAGCTGTGTTTACAGAATTTTTTAGATTTTAAAATTTTATAAATAGCTATGTCAAGCAATGTCTATAGTCTACTATGGCATCTGCAGTGCCATCGTCGCCTTTCACACGGACGGCTTTTCTGCCGCAGTTAAAAGCATTTTTTTTTCTGTGAAATTCAAGACACCAGGCACTGTGATCAGCTGCATTTGTACAGTGCAATTAACTGCGGTTGCGTTTAGCTGCGGTTTGCCATTTCCATAGCAACCCAACAGGGTACAGACTCATATTAAACGGGGATCAGACTTGGATCCCCGCCAATACCAGGCACTGTGTTTGGTATGAATCTTGAGGGAGAACTCCACGCCAAATTTTAAATAAAAAACCGGCATGGGTTCCCCTCCAAAAGCATACCAGGCCCTTCAGTCTAGTATGAATTCCAAGGGGCACCCCCTACGCCGCAAAAACGGCATGGGGGTCCCCCCCCAAATCCATACCAGACCCTTATCCGAGCACGCAGCCCGGTCGGTCAGGAAAGGGTGTGGGGACGAGCGAGCACCCCCCCTCCTAAACCGTACCAGGCCGCATGCCCTCAACATGGGAGGGTTTGTGCTTTGGGGCAAGGGGGGGCAAGGGGGGGGCGCCCACCGCACACCCCAAAGATCCCGGCCCCCCACCCTATGTGAATGAGTATTTTTATTTTATTTATTTATTTCAGGTACTTATATAGCGCTGTCAATTTACGCAGCGCTTTACATATACATTGTACATTCACATTAGTCCCTACCCTCAAGGAGCTTACAATCTAAGGTCCCTAACTCACATTCATACATATTAGGGACAATTTAGACAGGATCCAATTAACCTACCAGCATGTCTTTGGAGTATAGTATGGGGTACATGGTACCCCTACGCATTCACCCTGGGGAAAAAAAGTGTCAATAAAAAAAACACACTAGACAGGTTTTAAAAGTAATTTATTAGGCAGCTCCGGGGGTCTTCTTCCGACTTCGGGGGTCTCTCAGGCCTCTTCTCCCTCTCTCTGGTGTTGTCTCCACGCTCCCTGGTTCTTCTATGGTGCCTTCTTTCTTCTGCCGGGCTCCTCCTCTATCTTCTGCTCTTTTGCTAGCGGAGGAGCCCGGTCTTTTGAGACGTCTCCTTCCCTCTTCTCTTCCAGAGATGTTGACATGATGCTCCCTCTCGCTGTAATGCCATGAGCGAGGTCCGCAACCAATTATATAGGCATGGGGCGTGGCCACCGGGTGATGTCACCATCATGCCCCGGGACTGTGATGACATAAGGGGCGGGGTCATTGCAGCAAGAGGGAGCATCGTGTCATCTCAGGAAGGGAAGAGGAAAGAAGACGTCTCAGAAGACCGGGCTCCTCCGCTAGCAAAAGAGCGGCAAAAGAGCAGAAGATAGCGGAGGAGCCCGGCAGAAGGAAGAAGGCACCGGAGAAGAACCAGAGAGCACGGAGACGACACTGGAGAGAGGGAGAAGAGGCCTAAGAGACCCCCGAAGTCGGCAGAAGACCCCCGAAGTCGGAAAAAGACCCCCGGAGCTGCCTAATAAATTACTTTAAAAACCTGTGTAGTGTGTTTTTTTTTATTGACACTTTTTTTCCCCGGTTGAATGTGTAGGGGTACGATGTACCCCATACTCATTCACATAGGGTGGGAGGCCGGGATCTGGGGGCCCCCTTATTAAAGGGGGCTGCCGGATTCCGATAAGCCCCCCCCTCCTGCAGCCCCCGACAACCAACGGCCAGGGTTGTTGGGAAGAGGCCCTTGTCCTCATCAACATGGGGACAAGGTGCTTTGGGGTGGGGGGGCCCGCAGGGCCTGGTATGCTCTTGGAGGGGAACCCATGCCGGTTTTTTATTTTAAATTTGGCGTAGAGTTCCCCTTCAAGCTTCATACCAAACAGTGCTGGGCATTGGCGGGGATCCAAGTCAGATCCCCGTGCTTGTCGCTCATCGGGAAAGGAAAAAACATTTTTCCTTTCCCGATGAGCAGCTCGGCTCTGTTATCCGCAGCTGACACAGTGCACTGCAATTACCTGTGGTCAGGGGCGGACTGACAACTCATGGGGCCCCTGGGCAATAGGAGATCCTGGGGCCCCCTGTCCCCGCTCATGTGTTCCCACCCACACTCAAGCCACACCCACACAAATCGCCACCTACATTTTGCACTGCCCACACTACATGCGTTTGTCACAGAATTACATTAAAGAAAGTGCAACAACGGTACCTTTCCAAAATTAAAGTGATTGTAAAGGCTCGTTTTTTTGTTTTTTGTTTTTTAAATAACAAACATATCATACTTACCTTCACTGTGCAGCTCGTTTCGCAGAGTGGCCCCGAACCTCGACATCTGGGGGTGGCTCTCGCGGCTCCTCCCCACATCAGATAACTCCCTAGGAGAAGCGCTCTCCCGGGGGGGGGGTTACCTTGCAGGTGGGCTCCTGTGTCCAGCATTTGCGTCTACAGACACATGTTTACATACATGTGCTCATCCTACATAAAGCTTTTCATATAGAGCATGTGCGGGGATCATGGGGGTGCTTTACATTTTTTTTCTTAACTTTATATAATTTTCACTGATCACCAATGTAAGGAGCATTCTTCCCACTGATCACCAATGTAAGGAACATTCTTCCCACTGATCACCAATGTAAGGAACATTCTTCCCACTGATCACCAATGTAAGGAACATTCTTCCCACTGATCACCAATGTAAGGAACATTCTTCCCACTGATCACCAATGTAAGGAACATTCTTCCCACTGATCACCAATGTAAGGAACATTCTTCCCACTGATCACCAATGTAAGGAACATTCTTCCCACTGATCACCAATGTAAGGAACATTCTTCCCACTGATCACCAATGTAAGGAACATTCTTCCCACTGATCACCAATGTAAGGAACATTCTTCCCACTGACCACTAATGTAAGGAACATTCTTCCCACTGATCACCAATGTAAGGAACATTCTTCTCACTGACCACCAATGTAAGGAACATTCTTCTCACTGACCACCAATGTAAGGAACATTCTTCTCACTGACCACCAATGTAAGGAACATTCTTCCCACTGATCACCAATGTAAGGAACATTCTTCCCACTGATCACCAATGTAAGGGACATTCTTCTCACTGATCACCAATGTAAGGAACATTCTTCCCACTGATCACCAATGTAAGGAACATTCTTCCCACTGATCACCAATGTAAGGAACATTCTTCTCACTGACCACCAATGTAAGGAACATTCTTCCCACTGATCACCAATGTAAGGAACATTCTTCCCAATTTTTCTTTATTAAAAGTCTTGCAATCAATAAGCATAAAATCACTATATATAATATACATAAATATATACATATTTACATAAAAGAAAATAAATATAGCAAATCTGCTCTCAAACAAAAAATGACTTTACAGCAAAAACAAAACTCATCATGAACATGTCATTATTGGGGATAATCTCACTACAACTCACACCAATACATCAGACATCCAAACTGTGAGGTCAAGAAACAAACCCGCACCCATTATGCATGCAGCCCTTCTTCAAAAAGAAGATACTAACCAACAAAAGCTAAGGGAGTGAAAGAAACAGAAAAAGAAAAGGAGCACCTCACCCAGAGATGGGCAGTTCACCAAAGGCAGGTCTGATATTCCTCCACGCCTTTTTCCAGACCGCCCGAGGCTCCCTGCCCCTCTCAAGACCCCGAATTTTCCCAACCTCACCCAGAATATCGTGCACCACCACCTCAACAGAGAGGACTTTTTTCCGCAGGGTAATCTGGCACCGTGCATTCCATGTGAAGTAACGGACAACTATACTAACTAAAAACAGTGTATCCAAATCAAAATCCCAGCAAGTCGGGAATGCCCCGTACACCCACTCCGCATAACTCATGCGATAGAAAAAGGGGATGCCTAGAGCCCTCCCCACCCTTTTATACACCTCTATGTTAAAGGGACACTGCAGCAAAAAGTGGTCCATAGACTCCACTTTACCAACACACTCCGCTCTAGGACAATCCCGATCATCCACAGGGCGATGCTTCAAGTTCCCTCTGACATAGAGCCTTCCATGGAAAGCGAGCCAGGCTTGATCCCTAAATTTCAAGGGGATTCTTTCTAAATTGATTAAACGCAACCCCTCCCTCATTACAGAGCCTGGGCAATCCCTTAAGGCCAGTGACACACTGAAAGCAGAGCTCAAAATCCTCTTCTCCAGAAGCTTCCTGGGGAGGGACTTGATATCCTCCACTGTCACCTGCCACTGCCGAAGTATTTTCAGACACGGGGCAACATAAGCCGGGAGCTTGCCATGTCGGACTCTCAGACTTTTCACTGGCCCGCCATCTTCCCAGCATCGCAGAAAAGGCCTAAAACAAGACTGAAAAATGCCCACCCATCCCGGCGGGTTTTCTGCTAGCATGTTACCAAGATTGTACTTTAAAAAGAGCAGAGAAAAGAAAACTATTGGGTTGACCATTCCTAGGCCACCCTCCCGCCTAGACAGGTAAGTTACATTGCGTTTGATCAGGTTCAGCCTACTTCCCCATAACAGTTGGAAAAAACAGCTGTACACCCTTGCATAGAGAGATGCTGGCAAGATACAGACGAAGCTGACATACAAAAAGATTGGGACCAGGTACGTTTTGATCAAGTCAACCCTCTCTCTCAAGGAAAGCTTCCATTTCTTCCAGCTTGCTACTTTGGCATTGGCACACACCAACCTGCTTTCCCAATTTCGATGACCATAGTCACCAGGACCAAATTTGATGCCCAACACTTTAATTTCCTGCTGGGGCTCTGGGAAGGCATCCGGAAGTTCGAAGCTTTCACCCTCCTCACCCATCCAGAAAACTTCACTCTTTTCATGGTTGACTTTAGAACTAGAAGCCTCCGTGTACTGCTCTATCATAGAGACCGCCTCCTGCGCCTCCTCTGTCCCAGAGACAATAACAGACACATCATCGGCATAGGCCACGACCTTCAGAGGCGGCACACCAGCAATGCCCAAAGGCACCCCGCACAAAGATCCACTCTCTAGCCTTCTTATGAAGGGGTCGATTGCGAATACATATAACAGGGGGCTCAGAGGACATCCCTGGCGCACACCAGAGCTAACCTCAAAAGGCCGTCCAACCCAACCATTAACCAGTGGGAAGCTCTCAGCCCCTCTATATAATGTCTTCAGCCAATCTATAAACCTCCCCTGCAGGCCGTATCTACCAAGTAGCAAATACAGGTACTCGTGATTGACTCTATCAAAAGCCTTCGCCTGATCCAATGCCAGCAAGTACTTTCTCCATCCAGCAGCCCTGCATCGTTCCAAAGCCTCCCGGACAGCTAAAACCGCTGAAAAGGTACTTCTACCTTGGACCGAGCAGTGCTGATGACTGGACAACAAATCGCCTGCTACTGACGACAAGCGCCAAAAAAGAATCTTCGCCAGGATCTTTCTATCAACATTAAGAAGACTGATGGGGCGCCAGTTCTCAATCATTGAGGGGTCTTTACCTTTTGACAGAAGAATCACAGCGGATTGCCTCATGGAGGGAGGGAGCGAACCCTCTTCTAGACAGCTGTTATAAACCTCTGCTAAAAAGGGAGCCAGAATGGACTTAAAACACTTGTAGAATTCAGCTGTCAACCCATCTGGCCCAGGCGATTTTTTGGTAGCCAGCTTCTCTATAGCATGAACTACCTCATCCACTGAAATTGGTTCTGTCAAATCCATCAAAGGCAATGTACCATTTCCCAATCCTGGAGTAGAATCCAGAAAGCTTTCCATCCTGTCCCGACAAAGGTCCTTTCTTCCCAGAAGGTCTGCATAATATGACCTGAAGATCTCCAGGATCCCTGATCTGGACTTCACCAGGGAACCCGTACTATCCCTCAGGCCTATGACCGTCTTAACTGCTATGCCTTGCTTACAGTTCTGGTAAGGATCAGGCGAGTGATATTTTCCATAATCCCTCTCCAGAACCAAGGAGGCATGCCGGTCGTATTGACACTTCCTAAGAAGAAACTTCACCTCAGAGATCTCCCCTGGATCTCCTCTATACAAGACAAGACGATCAAGCTTCCTCCGCAAATGCTGGTAGGCAATGTACATACCAAGCTGCTTCTTCTTACTTATGGCCTTGAAAAGTCCAATTGTCCTTTGTTTCACAAGCTCCCACCACTCTGACTTACTGCTGCAAAAGTCCAGAATAGAAACCTGTGCCTGAAAAAAATCCTCAAAGGATTGTCTTACCTCTACATCTTCCAGGAGAGCCGAATTCAGTTTCCAGGTAGCCCTTCCCCTGGGTGGAGTGTCTGAGGCATTCAGAGTCACAGACAGCATACAGTGGTCAGAGAACTCCACCGCCCTCAACTCAGGAGCCGAGAAAGCAGAGTTCTCCTTTAAAAAAAACCTATCTATCCTACTCTGACTATTCCCTCTCTGAAATGTGAATCCCGTGCTGCCAGGGCAGTGCTTAATATGCACATCTACCAGGCCTGCTTGTCTTACCATATCTCTAAGAAAAACGCTATCGTAACCCAGCCTGTCTATGGAGCCTCTCCTGTCTTCAGGCCTAATTATGGTGTTAAAATCACCTCCAAAGACAACCTGCTGGGACGTAAAAAGGAAGGGCTTGATCTCTGTGAGGAGGCATTTCCTGCCCCATTTTGACTGCGGTCCATAGATATTGATCAGGCGCAGGTCCTGCCCCCTAACAGAGACGTCCAAGACCATGCATCTCCCCATTTCTACCTCAATTACCCGCCGGCATGTTACCATATCGGTTTTAAAAAGGACCGCAACTCCGCTGCAGGGCTCAGCCGCAAGAGACCAAAAGGAGGGACCGCATCTCCACTCCCTTTTTGCTAGATGGACATCGGCCAAAGTATTGAGCCAGGTCTCTTGCAAAAATAAAATCTCGGCATCAAACTCGCTGAGCAAAAATAAGGCAATATCACGAGCTCTTGCAGATTTAATGCTGGCGACATTAATGGTCACCACCTTTATCGGAGTGGGAACTGCCATCAGGATGATTGGGGTAGTCGTTTCTTAACCTTTGCCACACTCTCATCACCAGAAACAGCTCTCTTCAGACTACGTGACTCCCCCTCATCCATGGATGATAAAGAGAAAGATATATCAGACATATCATCACCTGACAAAACTGAAAAGGTATTACCAAGAGAAACCCCTCCTGGGTCCGACCCTGAGGAAGAAATGACCACTTTACTTGTCTTCCTCTTCTTCTTCTTTTTCTTCCTCCTAAACTTCTCCCACCCCTCATCATCCGAATCCCCCTCAACAGAGGGTGAGACATAGGATATGGACACCCTTCTATCAGCCCCACCCCCATCCTGCACCCCCACATTCCCCTGACCACGTTTGTGCCGCTGAGGGACAGGGACTGGAGGCCGAGTGGGAAGATCCGCCAAACCTGCCCCCCCAGCAGCTTCTGCCAGTCTGGAGGATCTACGTACAGTAGGATTAGGGACCACCACATGGGGGACAGACTCAGGGACCACATTACTAGGTGAAACAGAATCCGAAACAACAGATGTAACAGACACAGGAGGGACAGACTCAGGGACCACATTACTAGGGGAAACAGAATCCGAAACAACAGATGTAACAGAAACAGGAGGGACAGACTCAGGGACCACATTACTAGGGGAAACAGAATCTGGAACAGATATAACAGAAACAGGAGGGGCAATAACAGTTTTAGCGGCCTCATCCTCCTTATCAAGTCTCTGCAACTCAGCCTCCAATCCTGGCAAGTTATGTAATGCCTCCGGGCACTGACTATAAGGATGACCCAGCTTTTGGCACAAATTGCACCGAATTTCAGTACAATCCTTAGCCAAATGGTCCAGATCCTGGCACAGTGAGCATTTCTTACGGGTACAGGTAGATGCAAAATGGCCTTTGTCTCCACATTTATTACAGACTTTAGGCTGACCCTGGTAAAAAATAGTCAGCCTATCTCTCCCCAGAAAAGCTGAACAGGGAAGGTGTTGAACTACATTTCCAAGCACCCCCAATTTTAGTGAGACTGTCCAGGCCCCTGTCCATATCCCATGCTCATCAAGGACCTTCCACAGTGGAGCGAGGACCTCACCATATCGGCGTAGCCATACTATCAAATCAGCCTCTGGTATGGATTCGTTACGCACCAGGATCGTCACCGACTTTATCAGAGGCTGCCTGGAAATCACCTTTGGCACCAAACCACTCCACTGCGGAAGGCCCTTGCACCTCCTATATCGCTCCCAAAATAAATCCAAACCCTCAGGTTTTACAAAGGACAAATCAAATTCATAACTCCCCACTGGGCAAATCAAAGCAAAGATATCTGATGCTTTAAACCCCATTTCCAGAACCAACTCAGCCACCCTCCCCCTTACTGGTGGGGTCCCCTCCCCCTCCCACTTCAATTGAACCACATTCCTCCTCCTGTACCCACCAACCATCCCACCACCAAGCCCCCCCAAATTGTGACCACTAAAATTCCCTCCACCCTCTTTGGTGCGACTCCCCAGAACGGACGCATAACTGCCCACATTTCTCCCAGCAGAAGAAGCATTTGTGTGCTTTGAACCGTCTGTCACATTTCTGGCAGATATCGATTGTACAGATTTGGTCTGCACAATCGCTGAGTCTTTCCTCTGCTGAGCAGGGAGAGCAATGTCATTTTTATTTTTCCCAGCAGTATTAACCCCTTCACCACCACCCACCACATTCATAGTTTTATCATTACTGTCATTCTTAATACTTGCTGGTATATTCACAGTTCCTGTAGTCTTCCCAACAGTGTCAGTTCCCACTGCTGTGCTGGTGGAATCTTCAGCTGGCCTGTTCTCCTCCATCAGGACAGGACTTTCAGCAGGCTGGTCTGACACCTCCATGGCTTCCACTGCACATGGTGCAATGTGCTGATCCCCTCCCCCATCACCATCAATCAGCTCTGCTGGAACACAGAGAGGCTCAGGTGAGGCAATCTCTTTGCTGGTGTCAGCCTTACTGTGTGAAACACATGCAGCAAACTTGATAGAGGAACTACTGGTCTCAGCAAATGCAGGAGTAGAAACATCCATGTTCAGGGTGTTTGGTGCAGGTCCATCTTCATTCCCTGGTTTATCTTTCCTCTCATCCTCAGGGATTTCTGATGGATCACCAGAAATGGCAAACTTGTCTGCTCTCAGGGGTGACTCCATCCGCCGGATGAAGGTCAGGGTGCCATGCTCACTCTCAACCCCCTGGCTGGTTGCCGCTGGCGATTCCAAGGCCTTACATGGGGGGAGAGGTGCAGAGGCAGATGGACCCGGGTCATCCATAACCTGAGGCTGCTGATCCATGCGACTTACTGACGACTGGCTGGCAAATCTCTTCTCATTCTCAAATTTTTCTTTAAAAGCTCCACTTCTGGCTTTTAATTTTTCCAACAATAAAGTTTGCTGCTTTACTTTTTCCTCATATTCCTGTAACTCAGGCTTCATGGCTGTGCGATTTCTACTCCAGGCCTGGAAGTATTTGGCTTTGAAGTTCTTATGGTTAGTTTTCAAAACTTGAAGTTTCTCTTCAGCCCTTCCAATTTCCCTAAAGCGATCAACAATCTTCTGTCTGAAGATACTCGCATCCATACCAGGGCCTGGACCCACAGTCAGATCCTCCACCTCCTCCTCACTAGGCCCCATGTCATCAGGGGGATCCCTCCCTGGGCCTCCCCCAGGATCAGGCATTGTTCCTGGGCCAAGCTAACAGGCAAGGCCCAGGCTTGAAAAAAAGGCTGGTTCTCAGAGAGCTCCTTGGGTGTGTCCTCCTCCTCCTTCCCACTGATCACCAATGTAAGGAACATTCTTCCCACTGATCACCAATGTAAGGAACATTCTTCCCACTGATCACCAATGTAAGGAACATTCTTCTCACTGACCACCAATGTAAGGAACATTCTTCTCACTGACCACCAATGTAAGGAACATTCTTCTCACTGATCACCAATGTAAGGAACATTCTTCTCACTGATCACCAATGTAAGGAACATTCTTCTCACTGATCACCAATGTAAGGAACATTCTTCTCACTGATCACCAATGTAAGGAACATTCTTCTCACTGACCACCAATGTAAAGAACATTCTTCTCACTGACCACCAATGTAAGGAACATTCTTCCCACTGATCACCAATGTAAGGAACATTCTTCCCACTGATCACCAATGTAAGGAACATTCTTCTCACTGACCACCAATGTAAAGAACATTCTTCTCACTGATCACCAATGTAAGGAGCATTCTTCTCACTGACCACCAATGTAAGGAACATTCTTCCCACTGACCACCAATGTAAGGGGTATTCTTCCCACTGATCACCAATGTAAGGGGTATTCTTCCCACTGACCACCAATGTAAGGAGCATTCTTCCCACTGATCACCAATGTAAGGAACATTCTTCCCACTGACCACCAATGTAAGGAACATTCTTCCCACTGATCACCAATGTAAGGGGTATTCTTCCCACTGATCACCAATGTAAGGAGCATTCTTCTCACTGACCACCAATGTAAGGAACATTCTTCTCACTGACCACCAATGTAAGGAACATTCTTCTCACTGACCACCAATGTAAGGGACATTCTTCCCACTGATCACCAATGTAAGGGACATTCTTCCCACTGATCACCAATGTAAGGAACATTCTTCCCACTGACCGCCAATGTAAGGAACATTCTTCTCACTGATCACCAATGTAAGGAACATTCTTCCCACTGACCACCAATGTAAGGGGTATTCTTCCCACTGATCACCAATGTAAGGGGTATTCTTCCCACTGACCACCAATGTAAGGAGCATTCTTCCCACTGATCACCAATGTAAGGAACATTCTTCCCACTGACCACCAATGTAAGGAACATTCTTCCCACTGATCACCAATGTAAGGGGTATTCTTCCCACTGATCACCAATGTAAGGAGCATTCTTCTCACTGACCACCAATGTAAGGAACATTCTTCTCACTGACCACCAATGTAAGGAACATTCTTCTCACTGACCACCAATGTAAGGGACATTCTTCCCACTGATCACCAATGTAAGGGACATTCTTCCCACTGATCACCAATGTAAGGAACATTCTTCCCACTGACCACCAATGTAAAGAACATTCTTCCCACTGACCACCAATGTAAGGGGCATTCTTCCCACTATTTATTTAATCCATATTGAGCACTATATTTGATTGGCTGCTTCTGCTTGGCACACACGCACAATCACAATCACGCACATGATGATGAAGTCATCATCATGTGCGATTGTGCGTGTTTGCCAGGCCTAAGCAGAAGCAAACAGCCAATCAAATATAGTGCTCAATATGGATTCAAGAAATATGCATAGCCATAGATATCATAAATGACTACTACAGATAAAAAGAGACTACGGATGCAACTACAGGAGATGACCAAAGACTGCAAATGCGACTACAGGAAATAACCAGAGACTGCGAATGCGACTACAGGAAATAACCAGAGACTGGGGATGCGACTACAGGAGACAACCAGAGACTGCGAATGCGACTACAGGAAATAACCAGACTGCGAATGCGACTACAGGAAATAACCAGAGACTGGGGATGCGACTACAGGAAATAACCAGAGACTGCGAATGCGACTACAGGAAATGACCAGACTGCGAATGCGGCTACAGGAAATGACCAGACTGCGAATGTGACTACAGGAGATAACCAGAGACTGCGAATGCGACTACAGGAAATGACCAGACTGCGAATGCGACTACAGGAGATAACCAGAGACTGGGGATGCGACTACAGGTAATGACCAGACTGGGGATGCGACTACAGGAAATGACCAGACTGGGGATGCGACTACAGGAAATAACCAGAGACTGCGAATGCGACTACGGGAAATGACCAGACTGCGAATGCGACTACAGGAGATAACCAGAGACTGGGGATGCGACTACAGGAAATGACCAGACTGGGGATGCGACTACAGGAAATGACCAGACTGGGGATGCGACTACAGGAAATAACCAGAGACTGCGAATGCGACTACGGGAAATGACCAGACTGCGAATGCGACTACAGGAGATAACCAGAGACTGGGGATGCGACTACAGGAGATAACCAGAGACTGGGGATGCGACTACAGGAGACAACCAGAGACTGCGAATGCGACTACAGGAAATAACCAGACTGCGAATGCGACTACAGGAAACAACCAGAGACTGGGGATGCGACTACAGGAAATAACCAGAGACTGCGAATGCGACTACAGGAAATGACCAGACTGCGAATGCGACTACAGGAGATAACCAGAGACTGGGCATGCGACTACAGGAAATAACCAGAGACTGCGAATGCGACTACAGGAAATAACCAGACTGCGAATGCGACTACAGGAAATAACCAGAGACTTGGGATGCGACTACAGGAGATAACCAGAGACTGCGAATGCGACTACAGGAAATAACCAGACTGCGAATGCGACTACAGGAGATGACCAGAGACTGCGAATGCGACTACAGGAGATAACCAGAGACTGTGAATGCGACTACAGGAAATAACCAGAGACTGGGGATGCGACTACAGGAAATGACCAGACTGGGGATGCAACTACAGGAGATAACCAGAGACTGCGAATGCGACTACAGGAAATGACCAGACTGCGAATGCGACTACAGGAAATGACCAGACTGCGAATGCGACTACAGGAAATGACCAGACAGCGAATGCGACTACAGGAAATGACCAGACTGCGAATGCGACTACAGGAGATAACCAGAGACTGGGGATGCGACTACAGGTAATGACCAGACTGGGGATGCGACTACAGGAAATGACCAGACTGGGGATGCGACTACAGGAAATGACCAGACTGGGGATGCGACTACAGGAAATAACCAGAGACTGCGAATGCGACTACGGGAAATGACCAGACTGCGAATGCGACTACAGGAGATAACCAGAGACTGGGGATGCGACTACAGGAGATAACCAGAGACTGGGGATGCGACTACAGGAGATAACCAGAGACTGGGGATGCGACTACAGGAGACAACCAGAGACTGCGAATGCGACTACAGGAAATAACCAGACTGCGAATGCGACTACAGGAAATAACCAGAGACTGGGGATGCGACTACAGGAAATAACCAGAGACTGCGAATGCGACTACAGGAAATGACCAGACTGCGAATGCGACTACAGGAGATAACCAGAGACTGGGCATGCGACTACAGGAAATAACCAGAGACTGCGAATGCGACTACAGGAAATAACCAGACTGCGAATGCGACTACAGGAAATAACCAGAGACTTGGGATGCGACTACAGGAGATAACCAGAGACTGCGAATGCGACTACAGGAAATAACCAGACTGCGAATGCGACTACAGGAGATGACCAGAGACTGCGAATGCGACTACAGGATATAACCAGAGACTGTGAATGCGACTACAGGAAATAACCAGAGACTGGGGATGCGACTACAGGAAATGACCAGACTGGGGATGCAACTACAGGAGATAACCAGAGACTGCGAATGCGACTACAGGAAATGACCAGACTGCGAATGCGACTACAGGAAATGACCAGACTGCGAATGTGACTACAGGAAATGACCAGACAGCGAATGCGACTACAGGAAATGACCAGACTGCGAATGTGACTACAGGAGATAACCAGAGACTGCGAATGCGACTACAGGAAATGACCAGACTGCGAATGCGACTACAGGAGATAACCAGAGACTGGGGATGCGACTACAGGAAATGACCAGACTGGGGATGCGACTACAGGAAATAACCAGACAGCGAATGCGACTACAGGAAATGACCAGACTGCGAATGCGACTACAGGAAATGACCAGACAGCGAATGCGACTATAGGAAATGACCAGACTGCGAATGTGACTACAGGAGATAACCAGAGACTGCGAATGCGACTACAGGAAATGACCAGACTGCGAATGCGACTACAGGAGATAACCAGAGACTGGGGATGCGACTACAGGTAATGACCAGACTGGGGATGCGACTACAGGAAATGACCAGACTGGGGATGCGACTACAGGAAATGACCAGACTGGGGATGCGACTACAGGAAATAACCAGACTGCGAATGCGACTACAGGAGATAACCAGAGACTGGGAATGCGACTACAGGAGATAACCAGAGACTGGGGATGCGACTACAGGAGATAACCAGAGACTGGGGATGCGACTACAGGAGACAACCAGAGACTGCGAATGCGACTACAGGAAATAACCAGACTGCGAATGCGACTACAGGAAATAACCAGAGACTGGGGATGCGACTACAGGAAATAACCAGAGACTGCGAATGCGACTACAGGAAATGACCAGACTGCGAATGCGACTACAGGAGATAACCAGAGACTGGGCATGCGACTACAGGAAATAACCAGAGACTGCGAATGCGACTACAGGAAATAACCAGACTGCGAATGCGACTACAGGAAATAACCAGAGACTTGGGATGCGACTACAGGAGATAACCAGAGACTGCGAATGCGACTACAGGAGATGACCAGAGACTGCGAATGCGACTACAGGAGATAACCAGAGACTGTGAATGCGACTACAGGAAATAACCAGAGACTGGGGATGCGACTACAGGAAATGACCAGACTGGGGATGCAACTACAGGAGATAACCAGAGACTGCGAATGCGACTACAGGAAATGACCAGACTGCGAATGCAACTACAGGAAATGACCAGACTGCGAATGTGACTACAGGAAATGACCAGACAGCGAATGCGACTACAGGAAATGACCAGACTGCGAATGTGACTACAGGAGATAACCAGAGACTGCGAATGCGACTACAGGAAATGACCAGACTGCGAATGCGACTACAGGAGATAACCAGAGACTGGGGATGCGACTACAGGAAATGACCAGACTGGGGATGCGACTACAGGAAATAACCAGAGACTGCGAATGCGACTACGGGAAATGACCAGACTGCGAATGCGACTACAGGAGATGACCAGAGACTGGGGATGCGACTACAGGAGATAACCAGAGACTGGGGATGCGACTACAGGAAATGACCAGGTAGCCAGTTTTAAAATTTAAACTTTCAGCAATGCACAGCTATACAGGGGGGTAAACAACATTTCCAGGGATGGTTTAGGGAAAAAAGGGGTCTACAGGCCGTGTATATAATGTAGGCAGAAGGACCTACCTGACCAGTCGGGCTCACCTCCTGCTCTCAGAGGTCCAGGGGCGGAGCTTTCGTCTGTAGGGGGCGGGGCTTTCACCGGTAGGGGGCGGGGCTTCAGTCGGTAGGGGGCGGGCTTCCGTCGGTAGGGGCGGGGCTTTCGTCGGTAGGGGCGGTGATCTTTGTCGTCCAGAGCGGAGCTCTCAGAAGTGAAGGAGAGACGCTCTAATTAGGAACAGACTGAGACTACATAAGGAGGGGCGGGGCAGGGCAGGGTCAGAGCGTCAGTGGAGCTCTCTGCCCCGCCCCTCCCTGCTGACAGAGCCTCTCTGAGCCTAAGCCGAGGTCTGCTCGGGCAGCGGGCTGGCCGCGGTGCTGGGAGCTGAAATAATCCGGGAGGACGGGGTTTTCGTGCGGTGCGGCGGGCGGCTTTTTTCCGCTGCTGACTGAGCCGCTCATGGGGCCCCTCCTGACGTCGGGCCCTCGGTCGGCGACCGAGTGACCGAATGGTCAGTCTGCCCCTGCCTGTGGTTATGTGCGGATAGCTGCGCTAAATCGCTCCTGGATGCAATCATTTCTGTTTTCTATATCCGCACCAAACTGCATGTAATCAAAACGCAGCTAAACGCAGTGTGTGAATGGGGCCATAGGAAAGCATTGTGTGCTTTTAGCTGCGGTAGAAAACTAGAAAATCCACAGCTAAAAGCACCATTCTATCCATTTACTAGTTGCCACTAGTAAATAACATCCACCATATCACCCTGCTGCCAGACCTCCATATCTCACTTCTGAGACAATGAACAGTCATTTGCTTTGTTTTGTTTTTGTTTATTGGGGGGATATAACTTGGTTGGGGGAAAGGATATATATGGGATGCCCATAGATCAAATTACTTTGCCATCATATCTATAAATTAGAACTTCTTTGAGCCTGGAAGAAATGATGCACATGTATGTCTCTTTCCTGCATCACCATGCAGATTATTGCTCCTCCTCTGCGTAACTCCTGCAGACTATTACTCCCAGGAATCCTTCCCTCCTGTACAAACTTATTCTGTAGCACATAGGGATGGGCGAACGGTTCAGCCCGAGCATAAGTTCGGGCCGAACTTTGGTTGTTCGGATGTTCTGTGAACACTGAACAATATGCCGCCACAACACCGTTAAATTCTATGGGACACTAACATGAAAAATCAAAAGTGCTCATTTAAAAGGCTTATATGCAAGTTGTTGTCATAAAAAGTGTTTGGGGTCCTGGGTCCTGCCCCAGGGGACATGTATCAATGCAAACTTTTTTTTAAAAACTGACGTTTTTTCGGGAGCAGTGTTTTTTTTAATACTATAGCAACCCCCCCACCCCCCCCCCCACCCCCCCGGGCACAATATTTAAAGGAATATTTCATTTTTATTGTTTCACTTTAAGCATAAAAAAATCACTGCTCCCGAAAAACAGGTGTTTTTAAAAAAAGATTTTGCATTCATGCATGTCCCCTGGGGCAGGACCCGGATCCCCAAACACTTTTTATGACAATAACTTGCATATAAACCTTTAAAATGAGCACTTTTGATTTTTCATGTTTGTGTCCCATAGACTTTAACGGTGTTCATGTGTTCTGCCAAATTTTTTGCCTGTTTGGTATGTTCTGGTGCTAACCGACCCTGGGGGTGTTCAGCCCATCCCTAGTAGCACATTATGTTTCTTGTCACATCCTCTTCTATATGCAAAAGAACCCAATCTGAATAGTTTCTAATGCTGACTCTGACTAGTTGCTGCTACTAGGCCAGAGGTCTGCAGTACCTCTCCCCGGAGGCCTAGTAGTTTAGTAGCATGTGCTGAATGGTGGACTACTGTTCCCAGCTAGTCCAGCCTGCAAATCCTGTGCCCTCAGGCCGCATTGATTTGACACTATTCCCCACAGTCTCTCCTCTGTTCCAGGACTCCTCATCAATGAATGTGTAAAGATGAGGACTTCATTCATGACCGTGTAAGGACGAAGTTCCCTCCCAGACTTCCTGGCATGTCTCCACATCCAGCCCTCCACTGTGGTACACTCACGGGCCTCCTCCCGCGTTCGGCGCACCCCCCCAGATGGGGATGCCCTCCTGCTGCTGTCTAGTACTCCATTTTCCACTTCTCCCAGCCGACAACTCCCCCCAGTGGCCTGTTACCTCAGCTTATATGGGAGGCCTGCCAATTCCAGTTGGGGATTGGTCAGGGCTCCTCACATGAGCTGCCTACCACTCCAGTCCTAGGCTCTGCCCCTCTTCCAGAACATTCTCCCTGGAAGCAGGGGAGGCACCTCAGAAATAAAGTGCAGGTGGTCACACCCACTGCTACACTACCCACTCCCTGCCCCCAGATCAAAATCAAACAGGCCTAGCTTGCAGCATAGGCCTGCTTAAATTTACCTGTACTGACAGTTCCTTACCAAAAAATCCTCAATCTAGCACCTACCTATGGTAGAGGGTGCTACATACTGATGGTACTACTGTATTAAATAAAAATAATACATTAATAAAAAATAGAAAGCATGTGAAAATGCTTGTGGGTTTGTAATGTATGATAACAAAAGCAATGTTTTTATGGAATGGACCTTCACCCTAAAGTTAATGTTATGTTGCCCTGCCTCCTCCCTCTCTCACAATGGGTTATAATATATTTTTTTTATTTATGCAATTTATTTGTACTGCAAAGTAGCACTTCCACATTTCTCATCTATGTGAGATTGACATTTGTGTTCCCTGTTCCCCTGCACATGGACACATGTGCCACAGCTTTTTAGGACCTGAGTGAGCCCTGTAGCACATCTGCATATACATGGGTTTCCCCAACCACCTCCACAGGCACAGGTTTTCCAGTGCATGTGCAAAGACTGCTACTGAGTAAGCTCCTAACCTTTGCCGTCAATGCAGATGCACAGGAAATATACTGTGTATATGTGCTGAAGAAATGCACAGATGTGGCGAAGAATAGGCCAAGCAGAGTCCTTTGGCACATTCTCACATGCGTTATAATAGCAGTGTTGGGGAGGGGGGCACTAAGGCTCCATTCACACTAGCGCGTTTTTTGATGCATTTTGCATTTTGCAGAAATGCATGGGAATTTTTTAACATGGGTTCCTATGGAACATGTTCACATCAATGCTTTTTTGTATCTCTGCGTTTTTGGAAAGGGTCGGGGACTTTTTTTCATGCAAAAAGCAGCGTTTTGCATGTAATGGATTTCAATGGACAAGCATCAAAAACGCAAGTGCACCGTTTTTGCAGCGTTTTTGCAGCGTTTTTGGTGCGTTTTTGCCTTTTTTTTTTTATTTTTTTTTTTTTGTAATTTTTTTTTAAGACTGTAAAAAAAAATGAAAAAAAAAAAAAAAAAAACGCAAAACGCGGCAAAAACGCGGCAAAAACGCCGCAAAAACGCTACAAAAACGCTGCTCAAAAACGTGCCAAGCATGAAAAAAAAACCTCCAAAAACGCTCAAAAGCAACATGCATAGGTGTGAATCGAGCCTAAAGACGGGACTGAAGTTCCTCTTTAATATAGTGTAAAAGGTTATTTTTACTTCTATGTAGAGTTAAAGATGCCCGTACGTGAATAACTAGATAACAACTCCCAAAAATGTAAGTGTCAGTATTAGACTCGCCTTTTAAAATAAACCTGTGCTGAAAAAAGTACTTAAAGTGATTGTAAATACTTAGTTTAAAAAAACAAAAAAAGCAAATAGGTTTATACTTACCTGCTCTGTGCAATGGGATATCAGAGTGACCCCGAACCTTCTCTTCTCAGGTCCCCCTCTGGCGCTCCTGGTTATTTCCTTGCCAAGTGCCCTCCACTAGTGCCGTCTCCCTCCTGAGCCTTGTTGTCTTCGTCTATTGACACAGACAGGGGGACTTGGCCCCATTCCTCGCACCCTCATCACTGGCTTTAATTGACAGCAGCGAGAGCCAATGACTTGAATGCACATTATGTAAAGCACTATATAAATGCTCAGCACCATAAAAATACCCTAAATAAAAAAAGAAAAGAATAAATATACACATCCCCTCACCTTCACTATGTTAATAACCTAAGCAATGATATAAAACAGGTAGAGTACCAAAGGTTATCAAGATTCTTGAGTTTCGCTACAAAATTGTCAATTGTGATATTACATACATATATTGTTTCTTTGTGGGTCCGTTTGAAGATTTTCTACGTGAACTAGGTCAGCTGTCTCAAGTTGATATGCTAATATATGGAAAGATAACCTATAAAATCTAATTAGCTTAGAGGAAAAGAAGAGTAAGAAGACTTTCTATGGAACATTTGACAGCTATTCCATGTTAGGGAGTTACTAGCTTTATGGAAATACCAATGAAACTGTGTCTTCTGTGTGTGTTATGTAGCATTTTTATTTATAAAATTGATGTTGATCTCACATACAGGAAGCTGACATTTACAGCATGTACTGTATTATACTAGCTATGAAGTTAACCATGAACTTAGGTCATTTGACTTTGCTGTTTGTGAAAGGTTAGACCTCCTGTTTTGTCAAGTTTTTGGGGTTGTGTTCGATATGTGCAAAGAGAGATAACACGAATACCTATAAATATAACATTTATTATAAGTAATGATAGCTAAAGATAAAAAAAAACATAACAAGAATATTTAACTAAAGATGTGTTTTGCCACGGAGTCACCCCATAAAGGCATGGCCAGGCAATCAGACCAGACGCTTGCATGTCACATGATGAAGCTCTGGATGAGACTAACCTATTCCAGTTTGGGCTGTGGTATTTAGACTTGTGTATAAGGAATATACCACCCCCAAGCCAACTCCATTTGCAATATGACCCCTCAAGGACTTGGTCAGGTAACCATAACATTTGTTTGGGAAGCATAAGGTAAAGCCACGACTATAGTACAACAGATGTTACATAACCCACTGCTTACCAAGCCAACCCACTCCAACCTTTATTACCCCCTTTCCTTCCCATTAAAGGAGACCACACCAGATTGGAGTGCTTATCGGCCGTAGCAGAACTGGTAATGTTGGTCTATGCAGGCCATACCTCCCCCCCAGCATCACCATAACGATCATCAACATGCACTGCGGTACGTTTAACTGAAAATAGGCCTCCAGCTGACAAGCTAGCTCGGAGAAAACCCAAAACTGCCCGCAGTGCACCCTTTCATCAAATTCCAGCTAAATAATATTAGCTGAAATACCACCAACGGGCCCATACTATCGATGAGTTTCGCATTCACCTTATCTGGGGGGGGGGGTTCTTCCTTCACCTGCAATGACCAACACCCGCCGACTGCCACGACATCCTGGAAATAGATCTCTGTAAGAAAAGGATGCACAAATACAGAACCCAAATTTAACATTGGGAGAGAGGGTGGGAAGCTGCTTGCTCTGCACACACTGACGCTGGGGAGGGACTTCCCCCACTTACTTTACCACTGACTCCTCCTCTTCCCCCTACTCTCACCAATAAGATCACCTATTACAATTCCTCCTATGTACCCCTGTTAACCCAGTCATGTAAGCCCTACGTTCATTTTTCTTTTGGGCATTACTCTTGCTTATGTCCTTATATGGCCTTCTTAACCAAGATTTGGAGGCTTAAAATCCTTTAGTGAGCCACATTATTAATAAGGAAATATGTAATATGCAATTTCCCCATCACTTCCCAAAATGAATAGTTTTAGTTATAGGAAATATTGGAGCACTAGAACATATCTACCCCCCCCCCCCCCCCCAATAAAAAAGGAGGATATTGCAGGTTATTTGGACATGGTGGATGCATTAGCATTTTTTTTCTCTCTAGTTTCAGGTGATAATCTTGTGAATAACACACTTCTTGTCCCTCTGTGGCTACACTCGTTTTTCCATTGTATCTATGGATGGAGCCATGATTGTCACACAGGTTGTCACTGCCTTTATTTAGCTCCATTACATGATGGGACTGGGATCTGTTCAGCTGATAGGATGTGCCAAGGACACTGTGTTTCTGGCAAGATCAATAGAAATTTTCTGTACTTGCTAAAAAATTTCTGAAAACGAAATCAGCCACCACATCTAATAACTGGTAACCTGCATTATATTAATGTAGCCACATCAGAAACATTTTTTATGCTGCCTGTTATGTACGTCTATTGCAAAGCTCTTCCACTTTGAAAAATTGCCATTTTCACTTGCTATGTGGCAGCAGTTGCTTACTATTTCACAAAGACTGTTTTCTGCAATTAGATGACACACTGTTCCTATCAACTTGCCAGCAATGTAGCTAAATGGACTTTAAACCAACCCAAAATACCCTACACAGTTTAACTATGGGATAGCTATAGAAGAGAGAGACATGTGCCAGCCCTTCTGATTACAATTTCAGCTGACAAAATTAAAGTCAGGCTGTGCTTTTCCACCACTATTCGTGTGTGTCATACTGGATAGAGGGTGTCACCAGATTCAGGTAGGCGCTGTAACTGCATACTTATCAAAGCCAACAATTACAGGTGCACAATACATTTACATTTTCTGTTCTGGTGTATAGATACCCTTTATATCACATAAGGGGTTCGTCTGCCTGTCAAGGATTGGTGATCTTCGTGTTTAACCACTTGACCTCCGGAAGATTTACCCCCCTTCATGACCTAGGCCATTTTTTGCGATACGACACTGCGTCTCTTTAACTGACAATTGCGTGGTTGTGCGATACTGTGCCCAAATAAGGAATAACCTCTACAAATACAGCTTTCTTTTGGTGGTATTTGATCACCTAATTTGTTGCGCTATAAACAAAAAAAGACAATTTTGAAAAAAAAAATATTTTTTACTTTCTGCTATAAAACATACCCAATAAAAAAAATGTAAAAAAATCTTATGTCTTCATAAATTTAAGCCAATATGTATTCTGCTACATATTTTTGGTAAAAAAAATCCCAATAAGCGTATATTGGTTTGTTTGCGCAAAAGTTATATTGTCTGCAAACTATGGGATACTTTTTTTATTTATTTATTTATTTTATTTTTTTACTAGTAATCAGCGACTTATAGCCGGACTGCGATATTGTGGCGGACAAATTGAACACCTAACTGACATTTTTGACACTTTTTGGGGACCAGTGACAATAATATGATGATCAGTGATAAAAAAAAATATGCATTATCACTGTACTAATGACACTGGCTGGGGAGGGGTTAACATCAGGGGGGATCAAAGGGTTAACTGTGTGCCTAGGTTGTGCTTACTCACTGTGGGGGAGGTGCTTTGACTAGGGAAAGGCAAAGATCCATGTCCCTGCTTTGCAGGATCAATGCCTTCTCTACTGAAAGAATGACAATCTGCCTTGTGTACATAGGGAGATCATCATTCTGCTTGTGTCCGGTGTAATCGGCGGTTACATCGAGTCCGCGGTACCCACCACTGGGCTCCCGCTGTGCATAATCACAGCGGGAGCAGGTCGTCCCAGACCCCAAACTGTCAGATCACGTACTAGGAACGTGATCTGGTGCAGGGTGGTGGCCCTGCCGCAGTATATCTGCGGTGGGTGGGTATTATGTGGTTAAAGTTTGAGATCTGCATACCATAAAACCAGTGGTCTCACCATTCTGTTTTACTTTTTGTGAGGTCTATGCAATAGAAATAATAGAAACATATCTCTGTAACTACATCATGCTATTGAACTATAATTTAAGTCCACAAAGTACCATGTGTTTCAATAATATAAATAACTAAATAGTAAAATGTAAGTATAAAGAGCAATAGCCATAGATAATAAGAGTGATTCATGTGGAGCTACAGGTGTCTAGTTAGCGGCTGCGTTATTTAAAAGGATCATGACAGTTGATGAATTGTAAAAACATCACATTTTTGATTAAATGTAATTTGGTAGTAGCAAGCTTCCAGGGTGCTTTTTTCATTGTTTCATTTGATTGAATTGTACCTCAGGGTGAGTACAACTAAATCAAATAGTAATACATAATACATAAGTAATAAATTGGTTAATAAATTGGTAATACATTACTGCAAATGTTGCAGTCACATTGCCTTGTACAGTAGTGAATGCCAGCACTTTTGTCTGTCTATTAAAATAAAAAAACAATGGTCGGAATTTATATTCATTGTCAACTAGCTGATAGATTCATTATTCACCATCAAATGAAAGACAGATTTTTTTTTGTATCTATTTTAATCTGCCTGGCATTTAGGTAAGTTTAAAGTGTATATATATTTTAACTATAAAACTATAAAAAAAAACTATATATGTGTAGCAGTGTGTTGCTACTAGTTACTAACATCCACCAAATCACCCCGCTGCCAGACCTTCATATATCACCTCAGAGACAATGAACAGTCATTTGCTTTGTTTTGTTTTTGTTTATTGGGGGGATATAACTTGGTTGGGGAAAGGGGTATATGGGATGCCCATAGATCAAATTACTTTGCAATCATATTTATAGTTTAGAACATTGGTTGAGCCTTGAAGAAATGATGCACATGTTTAACATCTACAGTCTCCTCCCTGCATCACCATGCAGATTATTGCTCCTGCTCTGCTTAACTCCTGCAGACTATTGCTCCCAGGAATCCTTCCCTTCTGCACAAACTTATTCTGTAGCACATTATGTTTCTTGTTACATCCTCTTCTATATGCAAAAGATCCCACTCTGAATAGTCTCTAATGCTGACTCTGATTGGTTGCTGCTACTAGGCCAGAGGCCTGCAGTACCTCTTACCGGAGGCCTAGTAGTTTAATAGCATGTGCTGAATGGTGGACTACTGTTCCCAGGTAGCCCAGCTTGCAAATCCTGTGCCATCGGGCTGCATCGATTTGGCACTATTCCCCACAGTCTCCTTTCTGCTCCAGGACTCCTCATCAATGACCGTGTAATGATGAGGACTTCGTCCATGACCATGTAAGGACTCCATGGCATGTCTCCACATCCAGCACTCCACTGTGGTGCACTCACCGACCTTTCTCTGCCCCGAGTCTATGGTGAAGAACTTAACCGGACTGTATGCTCCGACAGCTTCTCCTGCCCCTCCGCTCCAGGAATTCCTCATCAATGACCATGTAATGATGAAGATTTCACCAATGACTGTGTAAAGGTGAAGTTCCCTCACAGCCCTCCCGGGCCTCCTCCCGCGATCGGCGCACCCCCCAGATGGGGATGCCCTCCTGCTGCTGTCTAGTACTCCATTCTTCACTTCTCCCAGCCGACAACTCCACCCAGTGGCCTGTTACCTCAGCTTATATCGGAGGCTTGCCCCCTGCCAATTCCAGTTGGGGATTGGTCAGAGCGCCTCACATGAGCTGCCTGCCACTCCAGTTCTAAGCCCTGCCCCTCTTCCAGAACATTCTCACTGGAAGCAGGGAAGGCGCCTCAGAACCAAAGTACAGGTGGTCACACCCACTGCTACACTAACCACTCTCTGCCCCAGATCAAAACAAACAGGCCTAGCTTGCAGCATAGGCCTGCTTAAATTTACCTGCACTGGCAGAACCTACCAAAAATCCTCACTCTAGCACCTACCTATCTTAGAGGGTGCTACATATGTTTTGAAGTATTCAAAAATCCTGCTTGCTGCATTTTTGGTGCATATTTGGTCAGTTAAAAAAAACTGCACCAAAAACGCACCTCCCCATTGAAATGCATTGAAATTGCAGCACGAATGCATCAAAAATGCACCCGCATTGCTATTTTGATGATTTTTTTGAGTCATGTGACCTATGAAAAACATACCATAAGTGGTACAGTTTTGTACTCTATTTTGTATTATGAAAACCTTTTCAATAAAAACAATAAAGAAAAAAAAACATACCATAAGCAAGGTAAAATTGTAGTAAAGCTGCAGCAAAATCCTAGTAAAATTGCAGCAAATCACGGTAAAATCGCGGCATAATCATGGGCATTTTCGGCTACCAATTTTTGCACTTTTTTTTTTCGGTACAATGCTGAAAACCCTATTTATAACCGATAATCTTTGGTGCATCACGTGTGTGTGTTGTTATTTTTTTTCTGCATTCTTTGCATACAGTGGTTGGGCTGCACACAGGAGAGGCCAACCATGTCTACAATTCCTCTGCTTTGCCAGAGATACTCAGCAGCCCATTTTTTCAATATATTTATTTCATCATAGTCAAGGCACTCGAGGCATAGCTGCCTCGAGGAGAAAACCTACCGCCATAGGCTGCCCACCTTTCCACAATGGGAGCAGGGGCTGGTGGTAAGGAGAAAGAGGAAATGGAGAAGAGCACCCTGGGAGTTGTTCATTGTACATGGGTAGAGAGAGTGATTGGAGTGAGGGAAGTGGGGATCAGGTTCCTCTGCTGTAGACAATTTGTATTGAATAGGGGCTTTATGCTCAGATTTTTGTATAAGGATCCCAGAATTTTGGTTATCAACAAGAAGTACAACTATTGGGTGCCCAACCTTTTAGATCATAGATACAAGAGTAAAATAGCTGCTCTATTGTCACCAGGCCATTCCAGAGGAAGCACATAATAGCACATTTCCTGATAATGGCAAGATCACCTGTTATGACCAATGCACCTCTGATCCTCTCATCCCTAAGGCTGGATTCACACCTATGCATGTTGCTTTTGAGCGTTTTTGGAGGTTTTTTTTTCATGCTTGCCACGTTTTTGAGCAGCGTTTTTGTAGCGTTTTTACAGCGTTTTTGCGGCGTTTTTTACGCGTTTTGCGGTTTTTTTTTTTTTACAGTTTTTTTTTGACTGTATACAGTCAAAAAAAAAAAAACGGCAAAAACGCATCAAAAACGCTGTAAAAACGCTGCACTTGCGTTTTTGATGCTTGTCCATTGAATTCTATTGCATGCAAAACGCTGCATTTTGCATGAAAAAAAGTCCCTGACCCTTTCCAAAAATGCAGAGATACAAAAAGGCATTGATGTGAACATGTTCCATAGGAACCCATGTTAAAAAATTCCCATGCATTTCTGCAAAATGCAAAATGTATCAAAAAACGCGCTAGTGTGAATGGAGCCTTATAGGAGGTTTGTTTTTATTTTTGAACATAGCAGCCAAGCCCAGCTGCAGACAGCACTCATAGGCGGCTCCTGAACCAGCTGATTTCTAAGGTCTCCAGGGCTGATCTGCACAATCACGAGGCAAAGTGAGTCCAGGTTGGACCACTGGCTGCACCTTGTAGATTATGCACTGAAACTTCTGACTTGCCCTGCAGCCGTGATGTCAGAGAGGGCTCAATTGGAAGCTGCAAAGATAAAAACTAAACTATAATCACTTACAGATATGGCAGTCTGAGCACCACTTAACCACCCAAGGACCGCCCAAAGTACATATACTGTGTCAGGGCGGCCCTTAAGTGCAAAATTATGATCCTTTCTTCCTGGTCTGGGGTGCGCGTGTCGCCGAAGACCCACTCTCAGCAGGAGCCAATCAGCAGGTGTGGTGGACCCGATATCTCTTGTGAACCTGGAGATCGTTTGGAGAGAGGCAGACCGCCGTTCTGCCAGAGGAGAAAATGGAGATCTTGTGTTTCCGCTAAGCAGAAACACGAATCTCTGTTTTCCTTTAGTCAAAGCACATCCCCCACAGTTATAAAGCACCCCCTAGGGACACATTTAATCCTTTGACTGCCCCTGTTAACCCCTTCCCAGCCAGCATCATTTGTACAGTGACAGTGCATTTTTTTTAGCACTGATCACTATATTGGTCAGTGTCAGATTTGTCCACCGCAATAAAAATCACTGATTGCTGCCATTACTAGTAAAAAATTGTCCCTAAATCCATTCCATAGTTTGTAGACGCTATAACTTTTGCGCAAACCAATCAAAATATGCTTTTTTATGATTTTTTTAACCAAAGACATGTAGCAGAATACATATTGGCCTAAATTGATGATTGATGAAGAAATACAATTTTTTACATTTATTTTATATGTTTTATAGCAGAAAGTAAAAAATATTGTTTTATTTTTTCAAAATTGACGGTCTTTTTTTGTTTATAGCATAAAAAATTTGTGGGGAGAAAAGGACATCGATTTTATTTGGGTACAACGTCGTACGACCGCACAATTGTCAGTTAAAGTAACGCAGTGCTGTATTGCAAAAAATGGCCTGGTCAGGAGGGGGGGGGGGAACCTTCTGGAGCTGAAGTGGTTAATCCAAGCTCTCTGTGCTGCAACCCCTCTATATAATCTAGCAGAAAGTTCCTGGCCTGGGTAGTCCCAGAGTGGTAGATTCAAGCCTCCATTTTTTTTGTTTAGTTGTCTTCTTAATTTGTATTGTTTCATTTATTATTTGTCAGTCAGTATGGAGTTTGGGGTGTGTGATGTTTTGGGTCCTCAGTTTTTTTTCTTTTTTTTTTTGGTGCAGTGAGGTAATGTAAAATAAGATAAAGTCAAAATGCAGCGCTTAAGTGAAACAAATATACAAATAAATGTAAACATTTCCCCGCTGATGTCAGGACTCAGGAGACACGTGAGAGGAGAGCGGAGAGGGGCGGGACCGTACTACGGCGAAATTCGTTCTTCTGATATGTGATGACCTGACTATTTCCATGATCTGCCTGCCCATGATGGAGTGTGCCATTCGGTTCTACTGTCGACCCTTTGCATCATATGATCACATCACCTGCTTTTCATATCTTTCTGGTAAGCAGATTGATAGCATGTGGGTGTGGTGTGCTTGTCTTTTGCACACTGAAGTTTGGTGGAGGCTTCACGTAATCTTTACTTCTCATTTATTTGTATATTTGTTTCACTTAAGCGCTGCATTTTGACTTTATATTTTTGTGTTTGATGAAATCTACAAACTATGTTGGCTGCTTTTATTGTTCTTTTTTAGTTAGCGCAGGTATTTGTTCACTTGCTTTTTCTAATGTAAAATAAGGCATTGAACTGTCAGCAACTACTGCCTAATACACTCTGATCACCCTAAACTAAAAGTTATAATCTCAAAATAGAGGGGAAAAGACCCAAATCAGTAGAAAAAAAGTAGCTAAGCTTTAACAGCTGAAAAACTATGAATCAGTTGTTGTGTGCATCTTCTTATTGATTTCTCAGAGTTTTGTTTATTTTAGTGTTGCCTTTCGGTGTTTCTTGATTTTGATATGTTTAACTATTAGGCTAGCTGTTAGAGGTTTTTTTTATTTGTATGCAGTGTGTGGGGGAATTTATTACTCCTATCTCCTACATGTTAATCAATATCACATGCTTTTCCAAATTAAACTATAATCTGGTGTGTCGATGCACATTGCCCAGGCATACTTCACTGTTGTCACCATTTTAAGTGGACTTTCCATGAGCTTCCACATCTGCTCAATTCAAAGCCCCCCACCAACAATGTCAAATCACCTACAAAGTCAATTTAAAGCTACAGCTGTTGAGATGGTCAGAGACTGGGGGCATGATACAGGAGATAGTCAGAGACTGGGGACATGATACAGGAGATAGTCAGAGACTGGGGACATGATACAGGAGATGGTCAGAGACTGTGGACATGATACAGGAGATGTTCAGAGACTGCAGACATGATACAGGAGATGGTCAAAGACTGCAGACATGATACCAAAGACTGCAGACCTACTACAAGAGATGGAGTCAGAGATTGTGGACATGATAGAGATGGTCAGAGACTAAGGACACAGCTGACAGCAGAGGCTTCTCACACAAGCCATGTGTCAGGTCACCTTGAGGCTAGCTGACAGATGCACACTGTTGGGATCAGGAGTGCACCGCAAGGTAGTGGACCCTACGGCTGACTGCTGCGGATGGGAGTCAGGGTAGTATGGAAGGCAGGGCCGCTGGAACACCAACACGGATCCCACCGGGGTTAGAGTGTAAGATTCCCTAGGGCGCGGAGTCTAAGAGCCAGCAGGTGTTCACCAGAGCCTCTAGTGGTGAGGATGGACTGGGTTGCAACTGGCTCCAGGTCGCGACCCCCAGGGTCCCCCAGCTCACACCCACAGTAGGCAACAGGAGGATAGGGATAGTAAGGGAATAAGCCAAGGTCGGGGCCACAAGCAGACAAGGACAACAGAGTTCACGCCAAGGTTCAGGGTCACAGGCAAACAGGGATAGTCGGGGACACGCCAAAGGTCAGGGTCACAAGCAGACAGGAATAGTTGAGAACACACCAAGGTCGGTAACAGAAATAAACGTAGAGCACACGGCAAGCAGGAACAGGAAGCCAAACACACAAAGGATACACAATGGTTGATCAGCACTGCTGGCTTGCAGTGCACAGGTTAATACAGGGCCTGGGGTGGGGCCATGCTTAGAGGAGAGGTTATAAAACCAGCCAGGTGTGAGTGGCTGGCCTCTTAGTCTGAACACATGAGGAGCAGGTAAGCTGACAGAGAAAGATTACTGCATAACCATGACAGTACCCCCCTCTTATGAGGCCTCCCCCTCCCCCCACCTGGGCCCAGGCTTAAAGGCAAACTCCAGATGAAACCTCCTCAACAGACGAGGTGCAAAGATCTCAGATGCAGTGATCCAAGACCTCTCCTCAGGACCAAACCCTTCCCAATGTACGAGGTACTGAAGAATGCCTCTATGGCGACAGGAATCCAGAACTTGACTAACCTCAATTTAGAAACGGAAACCGAGGTAGGGAGAGGACGAGAGGACTTATTGAGGGTAAAAGGCTTCTTAGGAATGGGTAAGGGCATAAGAAGACCATCAGGAGTCTGAGCAGGGTCCCCCAGACCCTTAAAGATGAGCTGGACATCCAGCACAGGATCATCAGACTGGGAAGAAGTCAGTGGATCCCTGAGCCCAGGTTGGTTAGAAAATAATGTGTCACAGAAGTCAAGCTGGATAGCTTCACTGGGCATAGGCTGAACTGGTGCAGAGGCCGACTGAACCGCATTGCCAGGTGCAGCGATCACCAGAATCGCATCACAGGGTGTAGCGACTGTGGAACTGGTGGATGAGTCAGCCTGGGTGTGCGTCCAAGGACAGGCAAAGGTAAATGGCTATGCAAACTGGAGTGAATGATCAGCTCAAGTTTACAGGTGGGCTCCTCATCCAGAGTGCCACACGACCCAGAGAGTGCCTCAACCCGACTATTGCAGGAGACATTCCAGAAATCGCTATATGCAGCGGGAAGAGCAGAAGATACTGGGATGGTGGCAACAGGAAGTTTCTCTTTTGGGGTAACCTTGAGTAGGCAGGAAGAGGAACAGGAGAGACCCCAAGCCAAGATCCGTCCAGCAGTCCAGTCAATGTGTGGAGAATTGAACCGTAACCAAGGAAGACCTAATATGATAGGAGATGAAGCCTGAGGTAAGACGAGGAAGGATATCCACTCCTGGTGGAGTGTCCCTACCGACATCCTAACAAGGAGGGTCTGGAAGCAGATAGGGCCCCCTGGGAGAACAGTGCCATCAATCGCCAAGACCACCAATGGTGTTGAAAGGGGCAAAAGGGTAAGTCTCATGGAAGATGCAGTTTCCCAATCCATGAAATTGCCAGCGGCTCCAGAATCCAAATGTGCCGAGACCGAACGAGAGGAAGCACCGACATGAAGGAACACAGAAAGAAGAAGACGAGAAGGTGAAGGTGATATTTCAGGGTCTAATACTCCACCTTCCAGATGTATTAGCCCCGAGCGTTTTTCTGGACGAAGAGAACAAATGTCACGAAAATGATCTTTGGCCCCACAATAGAGGCACAGGCCCAGAGTTCTGTGCCTGGCGCGTTCTTCAGGAGATAACTTGGTCCAGCCCAGCTGCATAGGTTCCTCAGCAGGCAGGGGGTGCTCCTCGGATCGAAGAGAAGGGACTGGGAGCTCAGGCTGCCTAAGGAACAGGGAGTGCTGGCGTCTTTTTTCCAGGGCCCTCTCCTGAAAGCGAATATCGATCTGGTTACACAAGGTGATGACACCGTCCAGATCAGCAGGAAGGGATCTTCCTGCTAATTCATCCTTCACTCTATCAGAGTGGCCATGTAAAAAGGTTGCAACTAGGGCCTCATTATTCCAGCTCAATTCGGCGGTGAGGATACGGAACTGAAGAGCACTGTCCCACAGAAGCGGACTCTTGACAGAGACGTAAAAGAGCACTAGCCGGTGAGGAGACATGACCCAGTTCCTCAAAGATATTCTGAAAAAGTTTCAAGAAATCACACAGGCTAGAAACCACTGGATCATTCAGTTCCCACAGAGGGGCAGCCCAAGCTAGCGCCTCGCCGGACAGGAGGGATATAATATAGGCTACTTTCGCCCAATCGCTCAGGAAACTTTGGGACTGAAGTTCGAAATTAATTGTGCACTGGCTAAGGAACCCCCTGCAAGCCTTGGAGTCCCCAGAGAAATGGGCCGGAGCTGGCAGTTGTAATGAATGTGTGGCTGCAACTGGTGCGATAGGTGCAGCAGCAGATAGTGGTTGAGGTTGTTGAACCGGGGGTCCTAATGAGGCCTGAAGCTGTTCAAAACGGGATGCCAAATCCTGAAGGAATCGCATCACCTGGGTCTGATGCAATTCCTGGGTCTCAAGTCTGCGAACTAAGCCCTGCAAAGGATCATCTACGGGTAGCGGCCCATCAGCCGGGTCCATGGCTGATCAAACTGTCGGGTCACCTTGAGGCTAGGTGACAGATGCACACCGTTGGGATCAGGAGTGCACCGCAAGTTAGTGGACCCTACGGCTGACTGCTGTGGATGGGAGTCAGGGTGGTAAGGAAGGCAGGGCCACTGGAACACCAACATGGATCCCATCGGAGTTAGAGCGTAAGATTCCCTAGGGCATGAAGTCTAAGAGCCAGCAGGTGTTCACCAGAGCCTCTAGTGGTGAGGATGGACTGGGCTGCAACTGGCTCCAGGTCACGACCCCCAGGGTCCCCCAGCTCACACCCACACTAGGCAACAGGAGGATAGGGATAGTAAGGGAATAAGCCAAGGTCGGGGCCACAAGCAGACAAGCACAACAGAGTTCACACCAAGGTTCAGGGTCACAGGCAAACAGGGATAATCGGGGACATGCCAAAGGTCAGGGTCACGAGCAGACAGGAATAGTTGATAACACGCCAAGGTCAGTAACAGAAATAAACATAGAGCACACGGGAAGCAGGAACAGGAAGCCAAACACACAGAGGATACACAATGGTTGATCAGCACTGCTGGCTTGCAGTGCACAGGTTAATATAGGGTTCCCTGATAGGGCCTGGGGTGGGGCCATGCTTAGAGGAGAGGTTATAAACCAGCCAGGTGTGAGTGGCTGGCCTCTTAGTCTGAACACATGAGGAGCAAGTAAGCTGACAGAGAAAGATTACCGCATAACCATGACACCATAAATGTGTACAATGTTCTGTGTATGGGGGAGGGATGTCAGTGAGGTAAGTACACTACACAGTGTGGTTTGCTCAGTACACACACACAGGGAGGTGAGGAGGGCTTGTGTACAGAAGATGGGGTGATAATCACCTTCAGTCCTGTCCCGGTTGGTCCCTGGGCTCACATCCTGGCCGCTCTATTTACTGGTGTCCCCAGGGGGGTCGTGTGTGCTCACTTCATTCATAAAAGGGCGGCACCATAATGTCATTGTGCATGCACCCCTTCGCCCGAGCCCGAACGGCCGAGCTTGCCCGAGCAGCGCATGTGCAGTTCCAAAGTCGGCCCTCGGCCATGTTTTTATGGAAGGCCCCTGTCTGCGGCAGATGCTGGTTCCTTTTTATGGGGAATCAGAGCGGCCCAGGGGGCTAACAAAGCATATTTCCAGGGGCAAATCAGGACAGTTGGCAACTATGCCCTATGATCCTCTGTGAGGACTCACCTGTATAGGAGGATGAGGATCTGCAGAGTCATCCCCGCTGTATATTCAGAGTGCAGCTGAGATGGACACTAGAGATGAGTAGAGAGCTTCAACAGAACAGAGTGTCGGTGCTGGAAGAGGAGAGATAAGATCAGCTCAGACCAAATATTTCATATCAATGTCCATACCATCACATCCATATTAGTGTTAGCATCATCACAGCTTTATTGGTATTCATACTATTGCATCCATATTGGCGCCAGTACCATCACCGCCATTTCAGTACCTGTACTATCACAGCCATATCTATATCTGCAGTGTTACAACCACTAACCCAAGACCAGTCAATGCTTCCTCCTGCCGGTTCCATCATCCTTCCATATCACCCAATCTCAGTCCCCAGTATTTGCCATCTCTGTTGTCTATTTCACACACTCATTAAGGCCAGTCATCTCACTAATAACCTCATCTACCCACCACCAAGGCCTGTCTGACACCACCATATTCTAATATACTTCGCAGCTGTCCTATCTTCCCATTAGTATCCTTCACATCCCCTATTATCTTCTTACCCCCCCTCGCCAAGGCCTGCTTGACACCCCCAACTTCTAAAACCCTCCACAGCCCCCTCCCCTTGGTGAAAAGGAGGTGGATCCTCCACAGGTGGTTTATAAAGAAGAGTATTGCATTTCTGTCATTTTTATGGGAAATCATGTATAGCACCCTCGTCAGATCCCATATTTTGAGGAAAAATGCCACACATGTCACACAGCCAAGGAGATCACAGAACCAGCCACACAAGTATTACACAGCCAGGGAAATCACAGAACCAAGTATTAAAATTAAATAATACATCTACGCTAGAAAAAAACTTGAAAAACAGCTTAAAAAAGCAGCTGAACACTGTGTTCATGATACAAAAAACACAACAAATATAAACCAAAATAGTGCAGCGCTGTAAAAATATAGTAAAATTATTAATATGAAAAAGTCCCAAAGTCCAATGAAAATTGTAGTCCCACAACCGCTGTGATAGAAGGAAGATCCTAAAGTGAACCCAGTGGCACCTCTGATACACAAATTCTGCTTACTAGATCTTGTGTGACCTCCTGTTAGAGTGGTCAACAAACATCTGTGTGTATCCCAGCTCACCAGCCAAAGTGATAGGGGGAGATCGACATCAAATAGAACAAGGAAGTGCTTCCATAAAGCATTATTAGCTCCAGTAAAACCGTGCCATTAAAAATAAACACTAGAAAGATTTATTAAAACAATTGTGGGTGCATTCACATTTTCCAGCATAAAAAATGAGCATTGGTTAGCATTCCAAACACTTATGATCCTCGACATCCAGAAGTTAAAATGGCTGACTCGTGACTAGGGATGAGCTTCGAGTTCGAGTCGAACATCGGCTAGTCGCCAGTTCGCCAAACAGCGAACAATTTGGGGTGTTCGCAGCAAATTCGAAAGCCGCGGAAAACCCTTTAAAAATCTATGGGAGAAATCAAAAGTGGTCATTTTAAAGGCTTATATGCATGGTATTGTCATAAAAAGTGTTTGGGGACCTGGGTCCTGCCCCAGGGGACATGTATCAATGCAAAAAAGTTTTAAAAACAGCCCTTTTTTCGGGAGCAGTGAATTTAATAATGCTTAAAGTGAAACAATAAAAGTGTAATATTCCTTTCAATTTCGTACCTGGGGGGTGCCTATAGTATGCCTGTAAAGGGGCGTATGTTTCCCGTGTTTAGAACAGTCTGACAGCAAAATGACATTTCAAAGGAAAAAAGTCATTTAAAACTACTCGCGGCTATTAATGAATTGCCGGTCCGACAATACACATAAAGGTTCATTGATAAAAACGGCATGGGATTTCCCCACAGGGGAACCCCGAACCAAAATTTAAAAAGAAATGGTGTGGGGGCCCCCCTCAAAATCCATACCAAACCCTTCAGGTCTGGTATGGATTTTAAGGGGAACCCTGCGCCCAAATTTTTTTAAAAATGGCGTGGGGTCCCCCCAAAAATCCATACCAGACGCTTATCCGAGCATGCAACCTGGCAGGCCGCAGGAAAAGAGGGGGGGATGAGAGAGCACCCCCCCTCCTGGACCGTACCAGGCCACATGCCCTCAACATTGGGAGGGTGCTTTGGGGTAGCCCCTCAAAGCACCTTGTCCCCATGTTGATAAGGACAAGGACCTCATCCCCACAACCCTTGGCCGCTGGTTGTGAGGGTTACGTAACAGGTGACCCCGCCCCCCTCTGACGTCACAGGGAATGCCACAGGGAAGTCCCCGCCAAGTCCCTGTGCGTCAGAGGGGGGCAGGATCACCGGGTGGCCCCGCCCTCCGTTATTTAAGAAGTGTCAGAAGACGAGAAGTGTCACACAGCGGGAGCCTCCCATCATGGATGCGGAGTGGCCCGAGAACGAAGAAGGGAAGAAGACACTGTGGAGGAAGATGCCGGACGAGAACACTGGAGCAAGAAGCAGAGGATCAGAGAAAGAAGATGATGGAGAAAGAAACCGAAGGAAGATAGAAGAAAGAAGATAGAAGAAAGAAGATGGAAAGAAAAAGACTTTAAATAAAGGAATTGTCAAAAACTGTCTCTTGTCATTTTTAACATTTTTGACGCTTTTTTTGTGAAATGGTAGGGGTACTTTTGTACCCCATTACCATTTCACACGGGGGGTGTGGGATCTGGGGGTCCCCTTGTCAAAGGGGGCTTCCAGATTCCAAAAAGCCCCCCCGCCCGCAGACCCCCACAACCACCGGGCAAGGGTTGTGGGGATGAGGCCCTTGTCCCCATCAACATGGGGACAAGGTGCTTTGGGGGGGACCCCAAAGCACCCTCCCAATGTTGAGAGCATGTGGCCTGGTACGGTTCAGGAGGGGGGGGGGCGCTCTCTCGTCCCCCCCTCTTTTCCTGCGACCTGCCAGGTTGCGTGCTCGGATAAGGGTCTGGTATGGATTTTGGGGGGGAACCCATGCCATTTTTTTTTTATTTTGGCACGGGGTTCCCCTTAAAATCCATACCAGACCTGAAGGGTCTGGTATGAATTTTGAGGACCCCCACGCCTTTTTTTTTTTTTTTTTATTTTGGCGCGGGGTTCCCCTTAATATCCATACCAGACCCGAAGGGCCTGGTATGGAATTTAGGGGGGCCCCCACACCAGTTTTTTTTTTTATTTTGATTCGGGGTTCCCCTGTGGGGAAATCCCATGCAGTTTTTATCAATGAACTTTTATGTGTATTGTTGGACCGGCAATGCATTAATAGCCGCGAGTAGTTTTAACTGACTTTTTTTCCTTTGAAATGTCATTTTGCTGTCAGACTGTTCTAAACATGGGAAACATGCTCCCCTTTACAGGCATACTATAGACACCCCCCAGGTACGAAATTTAAAGGAATATTACACTTTTATTGTTTCACTTTAAGCATTATTAAAATCACTGCTCCCGAAAAAATGGCTGTTTTTAAAACTTTTTTTTGCATTGATACATGTCCCCTGGGGCAGGACCCGGGTCCCCAAACCCTTTTTGGGACAATACCATGCAAATTAGCCTTTAAAATTAGCATTTTGATTCCGAATGTTCGGGTCCCATAGACTTTAATGGGGTTTTAACGTTCGTGCAAAATTTTGGTCCGTTCGCAAGTTCTGGTGCGAACCGAACCGGGGGGGTATTCAGCTCATCCCTACTCGTGACCATGCATGCGAGGTGGTGTACGTACATCCCGTCCTACTGGTTTCGTCACATATGACGTAATTGGGGGAAGGCAATATTGTTTTTTTTCCAAAATTTTAGGTCTTTTTTGACTATATCACAAAAAATAAAAAACCCTGTGGTGATCAAATACCACCAAAAGAAAGCTCTTTTTTTGTGAAAAAAATTATAAAAATGTAATTTGCGTACAGTATTGCAGAGCTGTGCAATTGCCAGTTAAAGCAGCGTAGCGCTGAATAACAAAAAAAAAAATGCTCTGGTCGAGAAGGTGGTACAACCTAACCGAGCTTAGGTGATTTAAAAATAAAAAATAAATTCCCATTCACTTCCATGTCATGTGGTGTGAATTTGTGCTACATCGTGGACCTTGCTGTCGCCCGTAACACATGAAAACATGATGTTTATGTTGGTGTACTGCAATGCCATTGCTATTGGCACCCTTTGCATCTTGCTAGCACTGGTGCATTGCAGCACACCACAACTCATTGTAACTAAAGCTGGCTATACATTGAAATTTGGCTGGTTCACGAGGGACTGGCTGAATCTTCAGTAGTGTGTGAAGCCCTGCTCATCATTTGATCAACTTCTGTCGAAGGGACATGCTGGAAAACCTTTATTGTTTGGTGGCTGCATGCACTGGCCAATGTATTCTGACAGCTGTGGGCCCCGTTCTCAAAAGGAGACTGCATATTCCCCCATGGTGCATGAGCTCTGCAATTACTGTCCCACTGTGGTCCATCTTACGATTAATCAGCTTAATCATCCGGTCTACCTGAATGCTTGATGATGAATTTACAGATGAGTTATACCCTGAGGGTTCCTCTGTGTGTTACCCTTTACGGCTAGGGGTGTAAGAATGATTTTATCTATACAATCTATATTTTTTTAAGTTTTATGTCTTCCCTTTACTATTCCGTTTACCTGTACCTTCACAGAGTGACTCTTGTAGGGTTTTTGTTGCTACATTTTCTTATGCCTTAGCTTCCTAGCAATCCCTAGATAACTGCAAAAATCTCCTTTACTTATACTCTCTAGGGATTGCTAGATAACTGTGGCATGAAAGAGGGAACAATAAAGAATTAACAATACTCTCAATGCTTAAGCATAATCCTAAACAGCCCCTTATTTGAAGGCGCTACCCCTCTTTTGTATCCAATTTCCTCTGTCCCTCATTCCTCCTCAAATGTCCGACTTTTAGCTTTGGTACAAGGATCTGTATGAATAAATGTACTAATTAATCACTAGAATTATTTATAGTGCACTATATTTTTTTTTTTTTCAATTCAAAACTTGTTTTATTGAACAATGTACACAGAGTTTATACATGCATGGTACTTTGTGGCAATACAATGGCACATTTATACAAAAAGAAGAGACCAAAGGGGTATGGCATTATGCATAAATCATATAACATAACTAATCATATCATCAAGGTGATGCTTATAAGATATACATTGTGTGCAAAGTCAGTTTGGTACAATGGTATTATTTGGTAGTTTTCCAACTCAAGAGGAGGTTATGTTATTGGATCAGTACATGTGTCAGACTCTGAGAGCCACCTGTCCCAGATTTTTTCATACTTTGCAGGGCATCCCCTGTTTTTATAGACACATTTTTTATATGGTAGGGAGCTATTCACGTCTGTTCCGCTCTCAAAACACTAATGCCCCGTACACACGGTCGGACTTTGTTCGGACATTCCGACAACAAAATCCTCGGATTTTTTCCGACGGATGTTGGCTCAAACTTGTTTTGCCTACACACGGTTGCACAAAGTTGTCGGAATTTCCGATCGCCAAGAACGCGGTGACGTCAAGCACGTACGACGAGACTAGAAAAGGCCAGTTCAGAACCAAGCGCGGCACCCTTTGGGCTCCTTTTGCTAATCTCGTGTTAGTAAAAGTTTGGTGAGAGACGATTCGCGCTTTTTCAGACTCGTGGCTTTCAGATCGTTTTCTGACGTTCAGTTTGTGCTTGTGGGTTTGTATCTGCTCTTCAGTGCGTGCAGTCAGTTCGTATTGGAGTTTTCTGTGCCATCTTGTCCGCTCGTTGCTGTTTTTCAGGTCGCTCTTCACAGGCCTTGCTGTTCTTCAGTGCGTTCTGTTACTTCGTTCTGAGCAGCCGACCGTTTTCTAGCCATGTTTCGTATGCATACTCCTCGTAGAGTTCGTGCTGTGCGGGGGCTTGGTGTTGGGGTCCTGACCTTGACACAAGTCCAGTCCATGAACAGGGTGGGGAGGAGTTCATGGACCAAGAATTGGTTGCTTCAGCGTGACCAGTTCTGTCATATGCCTTTGCTCCGTGAGATCCGTGAGAATAATCCTGATGATTTCAGGAACTTTCTCAGGATGACGGACCCCGTATTTCACCGTTTGTTGGCTTCGCTGACCCCCTATATCAGCAGGCAGGATACCTGCATGAGGCAAGCCATCACTCCGGAGCAGAGGCTGGTCGCTACCTTGCGGTATTTGGCCACAGGGAGAAGTCTGCAGGACTTGAAGTTCTCGACAGGCATCTCCCCCCAGGCTCTGGGGAACATTATCCCAGAGACCTGTTCTGCCATCATCCAGGTCCTGCAGAAGGAGTATATGAAGGTAAGATTTTTATCCTTTTATATCACATTTTATTGTATTGAATGTTTGCTAATATATTGTATTTCTTCCCTCATTCCATAATTACCATGATTGTAATATGCTGTGAATGTCCCCTTTGTTCTCATGCATGCTGGATTTTTATGTAATTATTATTTTAGGTCCTTCATACATATTTGCCCTTCAATAACCTCCCCAGCATGGTGTCTCCTGCCCTATATTCACCTCATGTAGTCACTTAACAATGTATTTTATCAGCTCCATAGTAGTGCTTTACCCCAAACACCCCCTAAAATGTTTGGAAATGTTATTTTTGATTTAAATTCAGGCAGAGTGGCAGAGGCTTTTTTTTTGTGGTGTCCCCAAATAATTTTTAGTAACCCTCCCTCCCCCAACTGCTAAGTCAGCTGATCCCAATTCTCTATCTTCAATCATCTATCTGCTGACTTTGCCAAACCCATACACACTATACCCACCTCTTTAGTGCTCAGATTTATGGATGAATTCCCCAAAGCATGTAGTGCAAGGGCCTGCCTGTATACTTTCCAATGGTACTGTTTAAAGTTCTTGTATCCTATTATGATCTTGATAGGTAATAGCAGAATGTCCAAATGTGCTCAAATGTGTACAGTGTGTATTTATATCTTTGTATTATGACACTTCGTACCTGTCCAGTGGGCTGCCAATTGTGTAACTAAGGAGGGGCTGTTCCAAGTAATACCCTGTATTTAGGCATTCATCTCTCAATGAAGTGAAGAGGGTTACCTGTCCAAGAGTTCCCCCCCCCCTATAATGTTAGAAATGGCCCATGAGAGGGGGGGAGGGGGAATATGATAGGTGTACCTTATACTTTGTTGTTGTTAAATTCCCCTTAATAAATGCTATCTGGAGGTTGACCCATAATGTTTGTGTCTAATCTGCTTGCCATGTTTCTGTGAAAAAATAGTAATGTTTATTGTTTTTTCCTCAACAGTTTCCTTCCACGCCACAGGAATGGCAGACTGTGGCCTCCCACTTTGCCCAGTGGTGGGACTTTCCTAACTGCGGAGGGGCAATTGATGGGAAACACGTCCACATCGTCCCACCACCCAACTCGGGGTCGTACTATTATAATTACAAGGGGTTTAATAGTATAGTGATGTTGGCGGTGGTGTCGGCTAATTACGACTTCTTGTATGTGGACGTGGGGAAGAATGGCCGGATGTCCGATGGTGGAGTCATCGCCCAGACGGAGTTCTACAGGCGTCTCCAGAATGGCAGCTTGGACTTGCCACCTCCAGAGGACAATGTTGAAGGTCTCCCATTTGTGTTCGTTGCTGATGAAGCATTTGCGCTGGGGGACCACCTGATGCGGCCATTCCCGATGAGGACCCTCACCCCGGAACAGAGGGTTTTTAATTACCGGCTGGCCAGAGCCCGAAGAGTGGTGGAGAACACCTTTGGAATCCTGGCCAGCCGGTTCCGATTATTTATGACACCCATCCATATGGCGGAGTATAAACTGAACCATATAATACTTGCCTGCTGTGTTCTCCATAATTTTCTACAAAAACATTCAGCCAACTATGCTGGCTCAGTTGGGCCTGAGGCCGGAATCCCAAATACATCAACAATGACGGCACTTGAAAGCGGCCGTCCTGGCTTGCCCTCCCTGAATGCCCGTGATGTCCGGTTACGATACCTGGAGTTCTTTGCGGGTAGGGGGGCTATCAATATGCCAGACAATCTGTGACACCTTTTTCAAATAAAAAACAACCAAAAGAAATTCTTGGTGGACATTTACTGCTTGTGTTTGTTTTAGCTGACCCTGACAGAAATGTGTTGAGTGCAGAAAATGTCGTGATTGGGTAACCTTATAAAAAACAGTGTTGGCTGGTACTTCCTAAATGCAAAAACACATTTCACTACAAGTGCACTTGCAACTGCACTGAACCTGCACTTGTAGTGCAAAGAGGATTTGCCCTTAGGAAATAACCCCCATTTGTGCATAAAACAACAATTACATCACCCCAAAAGTGTGGTAGTGTTGAGACAATAATCCACACATTCTTGAGTAAGGCACTTTTTTATAGCTGCACAATCACATGCGCATTTACCAAAGGTTTTTAAAACAAACCAACATGTTTGTTGTATAACAATGTTTGCAGTAGCATTATGAAAAATCAAAATATCCATTTCAGATAAAACAGGCCTGTGTAAAACCAACAAGAAAGCCAAAAAACTTGAACTTACAAAGTTCACATTAGGTAAAACCTGAAGGCTAGATCAGACATCAGTATTTAGGAACTGGGTTTGATCTAGCGTTCAGATGGGGGGAAATCACCCCTGGAAAAGCCAAATTTGGAAGATGCACACCAATTTACGAATGGCAACATGTGCTATCTGCCATCAGGGGGGATCAAGGGACGTGTTTTGGGGGAGAAAGCCCTTCCTCAATGCGACTTTATAATTGAGGAAGGTGTTGCACCCCAAAACGCGTCCATTGATCTCCCGTGATGGCAGATAGCACATGTTGGCACACTGTGTGCATCCTCCAAATTTGGCTTTTCTAAACATTGAAAAAAGTTTGGTACCATAAAACAGGTGATTTTGTGGGGTTTAAATTCGCCCCAAAACATCAATGATGTTATTATTTTTTTTAATAACATCAGTGATTTGTTGCTAGATGTTTTGCAATTGGAGATTACACCCCATGATCTCCCCTATCAGTATCTGGGCACTTTCAGATGTAAATCGTTCTGGATCCCTCACATCACGATCACCTAAAAAGAGATAAAGAACAAAAAAAAAGGTCTCAAAAATCTGCCACCAGCCATCTCTTTTAGTCTGTGGTCGCAGACACTCACCTGTTGTGGTGCCAATCTCCACCACGTCTTCTTCTTCCTCCTGCCCTTCTTCTTGTGTTGGTATTTCCCCTTCTTCCAGAGGGGGGGGTCTGTGTTGTCCTGGGATGTGGGGTGTCCTCCGAGTCTTTTCTCCCCTATGTAAAACAAAAATGGTATACTTAGCACACAGATATTTGATGGCAGAACTATAGAAATAGGAAACATTGCTTGGAAGTGGGGTACAATTGTCTATTTTAGCCAAGTTCCAAGATGTATATTTTTTATTGGCCTTTGTCAAGCTGCAATACTTTACCTGTTTAGTACAAGCTTCACAGATGGAGACCCCCCTATAGTATACACTGTAGCACCTGTGTGGCCCCCTAATAAAAATGGTGTTCTTGTGTCCCACACTAGTGCTCCAGTGTCCAGATGTGAAAACAGCTGCTCAGTGTCCTCTCCTTACACACAATCTAGTTTGCATTTCATTCTAGTAACAAACCCATCTACACAAACAAATATTTGGCATCCAAGTAGGCCCCCAAAAATGTTGGAAAATGCATATGGCCTAAACAATGGTGTTCTAGAGGCCGAAAGAAAAATGTTTGATACGAACGAATAATGTGCCCATGAACATTAAAGTTGACCTTTGGAAACGTTACAACTAATCAAAGCATATGGAGCAGAACGAACGTAATAAAGACAGAAAGAATAGGAACACAGCACAACTACTTACTTTTTTGCAGCACTCTCCGGATCTTTCGGTACTGCTCTGGCTCTCTCAACTTCAGGTCCGACCACCGCTTCCTGAGCTGATCTTTCGTACCCCGAAATTCCTCTCCAGACTCCGGACCACTTTACCAATGATTTTGGCCTTTCTGATGTTGGGGTGGGGGTAAGGCCCATATTTTCCGTCATAGTCGGACTTCCTCATGATGTCTACCACCTCCAACATCTCCCCAAACGACATATTTGTGGCCTTAAAACTTCTCCTTCTGGATCGGGACGTGCCTGGATCCGCCCTTTCCTCCTCCTCCTCCTCCTCGTTGCTACAATTAGCCCGCACCTGCTGTATGTCCGCCATCATGCTCTTCCCCCACTGCGCCGAACGAAAAGGGGCGGGGAATACACTAGAAAGAACGTCAGGGGCGGGCGGAGTTACACGCATGCGCAGTGTATATAAAGCGTAACACGCGTGCGTATTACGTTTGATCTGTGAGCGGAGGAAGGAGCATTGAACGCGGCGATCGTAATAACGAAGGTAAGAGACAAACTTGGGCCTATACTGCTTCTATAGATTGAGGCCTATATTGTAACAAGATTAGGAGAGTTTGGTGTGACATTAGGCTTTGTCTTGTGTTGTGTCTTGCAGTGAACATGGATATGGTACTGGAAGATCAGGACTTCATTTCAGTCTTCATAGAGATGCTAAGGGAGCTGCCCTGTCTGTGGGAGATTAAAGACCCCCATTACAAGAACCAAGCAAAGAGGAAGGCAGCACTGGAGCAATTGTGTGAAATTGTGAAGCAGGTGATCCCCACGGCAGACATCACTTTTTTAAAGATTTTCATTGGTGGCCTGAGGAGCACATATCTGAGGGAGCGCAAGAAAGTCCTGGATTCACAGAGATCCGGAGCAGCAGGTGCCATCTATGTCCCCAGGATGTTGTACTACGACAGGCTGCACTTTCTGGCAGGCCAGACTGAACCCAGGCCATCCCTCTCCAGTCTTCCTTCCACGCTTCCTTCCCCCCTGGCTGAGGCTTCTGACGCCCAACCTGGGCCTTCCAGGCCACATGTGGAGGAGCCCAGATTGAGCCAGGTATAGCATTCCTCTAAATATTTCTGCTTGTCCAATCAATGATGTTAACTAGATGTTAGTTGGGAGTACTAATTTATGATTGTGATTGATGATGCAAAAACTAAAACCATGTCCCTTTTTCATACACAGGGAAGTCTCAGCCAGGAGGTGGCTGATCTGCAGGTCCCTCCACCCCCCCTGGAAACAGAAAGTGGCAGTAGGAGGAGTGACCTAGAGGAGGTGGCTATCAGATTTTTTTGTAGGGCTACAGAGGTCCTGGGAGCACCACACACCAGGCAGGAGAACCTTGCAGCATTCATAGCCTATAAAATGCAGAGGATGGAGGAGGGCCAAAAAGCCATGTGTGAGGCCCTCATATCAGAGGCTCTGGCGAAAGGTGTGAGGGGCCAACTTACACCTCACACACAGCTTTGGGATGGTCCTCCTCCTGCAGGTCCTACTCCTCCTCCAGGTCCTACTCCTCCTCCTGCCACATCTACAACTGCACAGCCACAGCCCGGAAGGAAGTGTGAAAGGAAGACCAGACAGTGAGGACCCTGGATCCAGTCTGGTCGGCCAAAAGATGCAGCCTCTTGTGGTACCACAGCCTGGGGACACTGATGTCATCTGCTGCTATCCAAGTCTCTGTGAATCCCGGACCAGACTGCCCTCCCTTACATATGGACTCCTCAGGCCACCAATTTTGAGGTTTAAGAATTGATGTCTGCCGTGGGGGTCCCAGGCTTCACTAATTTCTCCTGTTGATCCAGTGTTGCCTTCCTCTTTGTTTGGTTCTGAGCCCTTAATAAAGGATTTTTGTTTTGAATTATACTCTCCTATGTGTTTTACTTCAAAAATGATGGTTTGTTTGTGAGGATTCAGGTACATTTCTAATATACAATGTGAAATGAACAAGGGACACCAACACCAAACAATCTCATGGAGATTAAATAATAAAAGATATCAATGGTGTTGGGGTAACTTGCCACACAAAACACACACAAAAATATTCTGGAGTAAAAATAAAAATAACATCAGCCTTGGAAAAAATCCAAACATTAAAGAAAAAAAAAGGCTTAAAAACAAAAAAAAAAAAAACATAAAAAATATAAAACTGTCAGATGTGACAACTAATAACAATATATTGAGGGAATCCCACTAAAAAAACACAAATAAAAGTTTGTGAGAAGTGTGTGTGAATATGAGCAGCAAAACTACTTAATTCTTGTCACATTATAAAGAAGAAGAGAGTGCGCTGTATTAAACCATTTTTTACATTGCAGCGTGACGAAAGTGCTTTATCCATTACGAACGCTAAGTTTACCAGAACGAGCTGTCCCGTGTCGGAATTTCTTCTGAGCATGCGTGGCACTTTGTGCGTCGGAACAGGCCACACACGGTCGGAATTGACGCGATCGGATTTTGTTGTCGGAAAATTTTATCTCCTGCTGTCCAACTTTGTGTGTCGGAAAATCCGATGGAAAATGTCCGATGGCGCCCACACACGGTCGGAATTTCCGACAACACGCTCCGATCGGACATTGTCCATCGGAAAATCCGACCATGTGTACGGGGCATGACTGTTGTGTGGTTCTAAACGGACAGCTAAACACTTGTCAGAGACTCCAGTAAACGGAAGCCCAATGCTTGATTTGTCTACCGAAGTAATCCAACTTTATTTTAGTTTTTAGTTTTTAATTTTTTGTGAAACTGCAATACAATACAATAACAAGATATCAGTACACATAGAATAACTAATCTAGCATAAATGACAGATGACACAACAGAAAGACACTTACAGGTGATGATGTCTCAAGCCCCTTGGGAGAGAAACAGACATGCTGCATCCATGTAGAATGACAATCTAAAATGGCTGAAGAACTTCCTGAACCAAAGGTCACATCTTGTATGAGAAATTTACCTGACTGAAGATAAAGCTGCTACAGACTTTGGCCACTAGATGGCAGTGGTAAACTACACATTCTATATAATTAATTATAACGTAATTAGCTTGCATAGGCAGCACACTCCCTGTCTGATATAATACATTATATCACTACTTATACATATCTACTGTACAGGGAAAAACACACTCATAAGAAAATACGTTCCCGTCTAGAACTGGTAACATAAACTAAAACATGTGTCCACAATATCGCGTCTCTTGGCTATGGTACTTCAAGCTGGAAGCCCACATGAAGAAATAGTTTTGTCCTTAAACCCATCTTCAGATTGGAGAAGCCGCACTAGGCCAAACTATCTCCAATGCCAATTGTAATCCACAGGATGAATTTTAACTCTTGGCGAAAGTCACATCTGAAAGCTGTCAGTGACAATCTCTATATTATGTATTGTGTCAACAACATAACAGAGTACCTGTTCAAAGGAGAACAATGACATCCGAAACTGGTCTGGCGTACACTTTAACAGTCCCTTGTTTTGTCACTTTGACTTCAACCTTTCTGACATTACCATCTTTACTTGGCAATGTATTAGTGACAATTCCCATAGGCCAGTTGTTTCTGCTTTCTTGACCATCTTTCAATAACACAACATCTCCAACTTTAACATTGGGACTGGTCTTATCCCATTTCCTGCGACTTTGTAAGGTAAACAAGTAATCTCTCCTCCATCTCTTCCAAAACGTATCAGCCAGACACTGCACTTGTTTCCATTGCTTTACATGAAGTTCTGTTGTACTAAAATCTCCACGAGGGGCCGACACAGAGTCTACCTTTTGGGTCTAGAGCATAGCAGGAGTGAGAACTGTTGGATTATCTGGATCTGTAGATATTGGTACCAAAGGTCTTGCATTAATGATGGCCATAACTTCTGCCATGAAAGTACTCAAAGTCTCATGAGTCAAACGAGTAGGTTTAGCTTGGAGTAACATTGCATCCAAAATGCGCCTAGCTACACCTATTAACCTTTCCCAAGCACCTCCCATGTGAGATGAGTGTGGAGTGTTAAAGATCCATGTGCATCCTTTGTCTTCAAGATAGTCTAGAAGTTCTACATCATTTGAACATATATGCAGTTCCTTGCATGCTCCTACAAAATTAGTACCTCTGTCCGAGCGAATTAACTTAGCCGGACCACGAACAGAAAATAGTCTTCTTAGGGCGTTGATGAAACTGGATGCTGACATGGACTCAATCAATTCTATATGCACTGCTCTTGTAGAAAGACATGTGAAAAGAACAGCCCAACGTTTGTTGTCAGCGCTACCTCTACTAGTTCGGCGTGTTACAACTGCCCAGGGACCAAACACATCAACACCCATACTAGTGAATGGAGGCTCAGGATTGATTCTATCTTTTGGTAACTCTGCCATCTTTTGGCTTTCCAATCTCCCTCTGAGCTTACGACACATGACACATTTGTGAATGATTGCAGACACTAGACGTTTTCCACCAAGAATCCAGAAACCTGCAGCTCGTATTGCACCTTCTGTTATGTGGCGCCCTTGGTGAACTATTTGATCGTGATAATGTCTTACAATCAAAGTAGCAATATGGTGATCATGAGGAATGATGACAGGCTGCTTCTCCTCATCTGATAGAGTGGCAAAGGATAAACAGCCACCTACTCTCAATAGTCCATCTTGATCTATAAAGGGACTGAGTTTTGTAAGACGGCTATGTTTTGGAAGCGTCTTTTGTAGTTCAATGCAGACATATTCTTGCCTGAAATATGTATGTTGTACAGAAGAAATTATGACTGTCTTGGCTTGTGAAAGTTCTTCTAAACTGACTCTTTCATGGAAAACTCCCCAGCTTCTGGGTCGATCATCATTGGTTTTCTTCTGGAAGCTTTTCGCAACATGAATTAGTCTTGCTATGACCCTGTTTAGTCTCCTCCAGTTGGAAAATCTTTCGAAGCAATGTAACTGCAGTCTAGTGTCAACAGTTTTAGTGCTGAAGCTTACTACTTCTGACCTAATTTCAGGATCAGCTTCGGGTTCCACTAAAGAGTAAACATTGGTGTTATCAGGATTATCTTCAACAGTCTGATACAGAAAATGTGGGCCTGAGAACCATATAGAGTCCTGAAGGCAAGCTATCTGTGTAGGCCTGGTAGCATAATCTGCAGGATTTTGTTCTGAGGGCACATAGAACCATTGCTCTGGACAGGTTGCTTGTCTGATCCTATTCACCCGATTGGAAACATATAAGAAGAATCTCTTGGTAGTGTTACAGATATAGCCTAAGACTGTTTTACTGTCTGTAAAGAATTTCACAGCATCTAGGCTTAGGTCCATCTCATCTCTCACTAGCTCATACAGTTCAACCGCTAGTACGGCTGCACATAACTCTAGGCGTGGAATTGTATGTGCCGGCCTAGGACTCAGTTTGGATTTTCCCATAACAAATCCAACATGACAGACATTTCCTCCATTGTTTACCTTCAAGTAAGCAACTGCACCTATAGCTGTAACAGATGCATCTGAGAAAATGTACAGTTCCCTTTTGCAGGCTTGTGACAATGAAACAGGAACATAACATCTGGGTATTTGTAAACATTGTAAGGATTGTAAAGACTCTGTCCATTTGACCCACTCATGTAGTCTCTCTTATGGAAGTAAGGCATCCCACTCACTTTCTCCACTTGACAGTTCACGAACTAAGGCCTTACCTTTTATGGTGACAGGTGCTACAAACCCGAGAGGATCATAGAGACTGTTCACAGTGGATAGAATTCCTCTTCTCGTGAATGGCTTTTCTACTGAAGAAACCTGAAAAACAAAACAGTCCTTCTCTATATCCCAGCTTAGGCCTAAACTCTTCTGTAAAGGAAGGGTGTCTGTTCCCAGGCAAAGGTCTTTGAGATTCTTAGCTCTGTCTTCTGCGGTGAAAGCTTCCATGACTTGTTTGCTGTTAGAAGCTATCTTATGTAGTCGCAGATTAGACTCTGCCAGCATTTGTTTTGCTTTGTTAAGAATGTTGATTGCCCCTTCAGGTGTGCTAGCTGAAGCAAGTCCATCGTCTACATAGAAATGTCTCATCACAAGGCGTTTGGCATCTTGACCATAATGTTCTGCACCTTTCTGGGCAGCTTTGCGCATGCAGTATATGGCAACAGCAGGAGAAGGGCTATTACCAAAAACATGCACCCTCATTCTATACTCTGTCACCTCTTTATCTGTGTCGTTATCCTTGTACCACAGGAAACGCAGGTAATCACGATGGTCCTCTCTCACTAGAAAACAATAAAACATCTGTTGCACATCCCCTGTGAAGGCAATAGGCTCTTTCCTGAAGCGTAAGAGGACACCCAGAAGTGTGTTGTTTAGATCTGGGCCACTCAGCAGAACATCATTTAATGAAACACCTTCATGTTGAGCACTGGAGTCGAACACAACTCTTATTTGTTCTGGCTTGTGTGGATGGTAAACGCCAAACATTGGCAGATACCAGTGTTCTTTACCTTCGTCCAGTGATGGTGCTACTTCGGCATGATTGTTGTCAAGCATCCTTTTGATGAATTCTGTAAAGTCTTTTTTCACTTCAGGTTTTCTTTGCAAAGTTTTACGTAGTGCGTTCAGGCGCTTTATGGCTTGCTCTCTGTTACTAGGTAAATAACACCTGGGTGTGCGAAAAGGTAAAGGAGCTACCCAATTATTGTTTTCATCTTGGAAAGTCTCTTTATCCATGATATTGAGAAAGGCTTGATCATCTATGGACATTGCTTGTTTGTCATCATCTTTTGTTCGCTGGAACACTGAGTTCCCTAAAGTGTCAGTCTTCATGCCACTACTAATGTCTCTATTGTAATTAGAAGAAGAGTCACAGTATGGTTTTAGGGTTTCTTTGATGACAAAGCTGTTCTGACATGGACTAAGAAGGGACGTGCGCCCATTCACTAGCACAGATGTCTTTGAAGTGTTGACTCTGTCAGGCCGATGTGTTGCTCCTAGACAAACTTCTCCTACTATAACCCACCCTAGGTCAAGTCTTTGAGCATAGGGGGCATTAAAGGGCCCATTAATTTGTTGGCGTACCTTATGTACCTGTAGAATGTCTCTTCCAAGAAGTAGAAGAATAGAGGCATCTTTCTGTATAGCTGGAATAAGGTGTGATATCGAATTGAGATGAGGATGATGAAGGGCCACTTCTGGTGAAGGTATCTCTGCTTTATCGTCTGGTAACATATCACACTCTATCAAGGTGGGAAGTGAGAAATGGACTCTCTTGTCAAGAGACTCGATAGTAAAGTCGGTAACTCTTCTCCCTGAAGTTTCCATCACTCCTGCGCATGTCTTTAGGGTGTATGGAACTGCACTCGATGTAATGTTGAAAGCATCAAAAAAGTCTGACCTTGCCAGTGACCTGTTACTCTGTTCATCAAGAACCACATACATCTTAACTGCTTTTTGCTTTTCCCCTGTGGGGTACACTGTTGCTAGGCAGATCTTGGAACATGAACGTGGAGTTATACTTTCACCACAGATTTCTGTGCATTTGGACATCACTGGGGTAGATGAATTATCTTTTTGCTCCCTGTCCCCACCTTTCGGGGCTTCTGTGACCTCTAATGGTCGGTGCAAAGTATCAGGGTGTAAAGCTGTGATGTGTCTATTACTGCCACATTCTGAGCAATCCGCTTGTATTTTGCAGTCTTTGGCTACATGTTTAGTGGATCCACAACACTTGAAGCAGATGCCGTTTTGTCTAAGAAAGGCTATCCTTTCCTTGACAGGTTTACTTTTGAACCCTTTGCACTTGTTTAGGGGGTGGGGCTTTTTATGAAGTGGGCAAAGTCTGTCAGGGTCTTCAAAGGTGTTTACCTTGTAGCTGCTTAGACAGTCTGGGTTCTCAGAGGGTACAGTTGTCTTATGGGCGATCACTGAAGTCCTATGGAAGGCTCTAGGTGGCTTTTCTGCTTTCGGCAGTTGACTGTTGGTGATGAAGGAAAAGCTAGGATCACACCTGATCTTAGCTTGCTGCTGCACAAACCTAGAAAACACAAAGAATGGGGGAAAAGGGACATCATGATCTTCTTTGTATTTGGCACCAACACTCAACCATTTTTCTTGTAGGTTGTGAGGTAGTTTCTCCACTATAGGCTTAGTACCACTAGCAGTATCTAAATGTGCAAGTCCTCTTAAATAGCCTTCTTCTTTGGCACACTGGACTTCCCAAAGTATATCACCCAGCTCTTGCAGTTTGAAATTGTCTCTGTTGTTTAGCTTAGGGAAAGACTCCAGTCTTTTCATTAGAGCACCTTCAATTGCTTCTGGTGATCCATATCTTTCTTCTAGCCTTTGCCAGGCCATATCAAATCCTGCTGAAGGGTTAAATATGTGAATCCTGCGCATCCTTCTTGCATGTTCTGCTGACTCAGTCCCAAGCCATTTTATCATCAGGTCTAGCATCTCAGCTGCTGGTAATTCTAAGTCTTTGACTGCATTCAGAAAAGAAGACTTCCATGCCCAGTAATTCTCGGGGGAGTCATCAAACTTGAGAAAGCCTGAATTAACCATCTCTTTACGGATAAGATATTTAGTGACATCTTGTGCACTCTGGTGTTTGGGTTGCTGTAGTAAGGATTCACTTGGCCTGTTCCTATATGTCTCTAATGGTTCATCTTTAAATGTTCTGGCATTGCTAGCTTCATGGGTTTGTTTTCGTACAGTCAGGGGTTCTGCTGGTTCTGGTTTAAATTCAGCTGACTCTGGATTGGGAAACTGTTTAGTTGCATTGCTGTTTAAAAGTTCTTGGACATACTCCTTTGTACGTTCTGCTAAGGAACAGGGTTTCTCAGGCACATCTGGGCCTTTGTGGATAGACCCACTTCCAGACCGCTCAATATCAGCATAAGCTGCGGCCTCTGCTGCTGCAGCGGCAGCTGCACACTGACACTGAAGTATATGCAACTTTGCTTCCTGCTCTGATTTTTCTTTTATAATGGCAGTCTCTTTCTCAGCAAATTCTAGCTTGACCCGAGCTGCCTCTGCTTTGGCGCGAGCTCTGACTAAAAGGACACTTGCTGATGAAATCTGACTGGACCTTGTTGATTTAGACGAGTGTGAGCGTGCATCGTCTTGCTGGACACTTGGCATGCTCTCCCTGCCTTGATGTGTCCCGGGTAGCTGATCTTCAGCCTTATACTGTCTTCCTGATCTTAGACTCATTCTGTCTGTGCAGAGACTAATATCTCCAGGCTTGTTGCGCTATCACCTTTTCACTGTTCCGCTCTCAAAACACTGACTGTTGTGTGGTTCTAAACGGACAGCTAAACACTTGTCAGAGACTCCAGTAAACGGAAGCCCAATGCTTGATTTGTCTACCAAAGTAATCCAACTTTATTTTAGTTTTTAGTTTTTAATTTTTTGTGAAACTGCAATACAATACAATAACAAGATATCAGTACACATAGAATAACTAATCTAGCATAAATGACAGATGACACAACAGAAAGACACTTACAGGTGATGATGTCTCAAGCCCCTTGGGAGAGAAACAGACATGCTGCATCCATGTAGAATGACAATCTAAAATGGCTGAAGAACTTCCTGAACCAAAGGTCACATCTTGTATGAGAAATTTACCTGACTGAAGATAAAGCTGCTGCAGACTTTGGCCACTAGATGGCAGTGGTAAACTACACATTCTATATAATTAATTATAACGTAATTAGCTTGCATAGGCAGCACAACGTCCGTCTTCCAATTTATCAAAGTGGGAGGAGATGATCTCATCCAATATCAGGCCAGAGTTTTACTGGCTGAAAATAACGTTTCATGGAGGAAAATTTTGGTATATTTGTCTATGTCTGGTTCTGGGAATTTCCCCACTACACATGGCTTTGAGTTCAATGTGAGTGGAGAGCCCATGGTGTCGTGAAGAAAGTCCACTACCTGTTTCCAAAATCCCTGTATCAGAGGGCACGTCCAAATAAGATGAAAGAAAGTACCCGGTTCTGTGAGGCAGAGGTGACAAGTAGGGGAGCTGTCTCTCTTGTATCTAGCAATCCTAAAAGGAGTGAGATAAGCTCAATGTAGGATAAATATTTGGGACAGCCTATCTGATAGTTTAGGGGACACTACTTTACAGGTATCTAACGCCTCAGTCCATTCCCCATCTTCCATTTGGCCCACCTCCCTCTCCCAGCGAGACTTGAGGCGGTAAGCAATTTTAGTGGATGGTGGTGTGATGAGCATGCTGTAGAAAGTTGAAATTAATTTATGGGAATCTGTGCCCTTGATCACTGCTACTAGATTATTAAAAACTGGCTGTGGGGGGATCTGGGGGAGCTGAGACTGTATGGCATGGAGAATCTAGAGAAACCGGAAAAACATAAAGTTTGGAAGTGCGAATTCAGTACATAGGACATCAAACTGTTTTAATGTTCCATTCGTGATCAAGTGATGTATGTATAATATACCCCTAGATTCCCAGACTCCTGGATTTGGGATTTGTAGCAGATGCGGTAGGGTTTTATTATGCCATAATGGGGTATAGTCATTGATGTGGGGAATCTCTAGTTTGTTCAAGACAATGTCCCAGATGCGTCTGTATTGATAGAGCAGAGATTTACTGTCACCCCTGTGTACAGCACCAGCCACCCCTACCGCTATTGAGCAGGGTGCAGAATCTCTCCCTGTTAGTTTTGTCAATGTGATATAACTGGGACAGCTGAGAAGCAATATAGTAACAACTGAGATCTGGTACCGCTGTACCACCTAGGTCAGTGGGGTTTTACAGAGCTCTCCAGGCCAATTTATGTCTGGAGGATCCCCAAACGAATGTTTTCAAAAAGGATTTCATAATCTTGAAATACTTCAAGGGTAAATAGACCGGGGCGTGCCAGAGGACATACAGTATTTTGGGTAATAGCACCATTTTTATTAGGTTGATGCGTTCCCAGACATCCAGTGGTAAACGGGCCCAGGTTTGCGTTTTAGTCTTAATCAAATTAAATAAAGGTTCTACATTAAGATTAGGGATGAGCCGAACACCCCCCTGTTCGGTTCGCACCAGAACATGCGAACAGGAAAAAAGTTTGTTCGAACACGCGAACACCGTTAAAGTCTATGGGACACGAACATGAATAATCAAAAGTGCTAATTTTAAAGGCTAATATGCAAGTTATTGTCATAAAAAGTGTTTGGGGACCTGGGTCCTGCCCCAGGGGACATGGATCAATGCAAAAAAAAGTTTTAAAAACGGACGTTTTTTCAGGAGCAGTGATTTTAATAATGCTTAAAGTCAAACAATTAAAGTGTAATATCCCTTTAAATTTCGTACCTGGGGGGTGTCTATAGTATGCCTGTAAAGGGACGCATGTTTCCTGTGTTTAGAACAGTCTGACAGCAAAATGACATTTTGAAGGAAAAAACTCATTTAAAACTACCCGCGGCTATTGCATTGCCGACAATACACATAGAAGTTCATTGATAAAAAAGGGGAACCCCGAACCAAAATTAAAAAAAAAAAATGACGTGGGAGTCCCCCTAAATTCCATACCAGGCCCTTCAGGTCTGGTATGGATATTAAGGGGAACCCCGGCCAAAATTAAAAAAAAAAAATGACGTGGGGTTCCCCCTAAATTCCATACCAGACCCTTCAGGTCTGGTATGGATTTTAAGGGGAACCCCGCGCCAAAAAAAAAAAAAAAAAACGGCGTGGGGTCCCCCCAAGAATCCATACCAGACCCTTATCCGAGCACGCAACCTGGCAGGCCGCAGGAAAAGAGGGGGGATGAGAGTGCGGCCCCCCCCCTCCTGAACCGTACCAGGCCACATGCCCTCAACATTGGGAGGGTGCTTTGGGGTAGCCCCCCAAAACACCTTGTCCCCATGTTGATGAGGACAAGGGCCTCATCCCCACAACCCTGGCCGGTGGTTGTGGGGGTCTGCGGGCGGGGGGCTTATCGGAATCTGGAAGCCCCCTTTAACAAGGGGACCCCCAGATCCCGGCCCCCCCCTGTGTGAAATGGTAAGGGGGTACTTACCCCTACCATTTCACTAAAAAACTGTCAAAAATGTTAAAAATGACAAGAGACAGTTTTTGACAATTCCTTTATTTAAATACTTCTTCTTTCTTCTATCTTCCTTCATCTTCTGGTTCTTCTGGTTCTTCTGGCTCTTCTGGTTCTTCCTCCGGCGTTCTTGTCCAGCATCTCCTCCGTGGTGTCTTCTATCTTCTTCTCCTCGGGCCGCTCCACACCCATGGCATGGGGGGAGGCTCCCGCTCTTCTCTTCATCTTCTTCATCTTCTTCTTTTCTTATTTTCTTCTCTTCTTCTCTTCTTCATTTTCTTCTCCGAGCCGCTCCGCACCCATGCTGGCATGGAGGGAGGCTCCCGCTGTGTGACGGCGCTCCTCGTCTGACAGTTCTTAAATAACGGACGCACAGGACATGACGGGACTTCCCTGTGGCATTCCCCGTGACGTCACAGGGAAGTCCCGTCAAGTCACCGTGCGTCAGAGGGGGGCGGGGTCACCGGGTGGCCCCGCCCCGTTATTTAAGAACTGTCAGACAAGGAGCGCCCTCACACAGCGGGAGCCTCCCTCCATGCCAGCATGGGTGCGGAGCGGCCCGGAGAAGAAAATGAAGAAGAGAAGAAAAGAAGAAGAGAAGAAGAGAAGAAGATGAAGAAGAAGAGAAGAGCGGGAGCCTCCCCCCATGCCATGGGTGCGGAGCGGCCCGAGGAGAAGAAGATAGAAGACGCCGCGGAGGAGATGCTGGACGAGAACGCCGGAGGAAGAACCAGAAGAGCCAGAAGAACCAGAAGAACCAGAAGATGAAGGAAGATAGAAGAAATAAGAAGTATTTAAATAAAGGAATTGTCAAAAACTGTCTCTTGTCATTTTTAACATTTTTGACAGTTTTTTAGTGAAATGGTAGGGGTACTTTTGTACCCCCTTACCATTTCACACAGGGGGGGGGCCGGGATCTGGGGGTCCCCTTGTTAAAGGGGGCTTCCAGATTCTGATAAGCCCCCCCGCCCGCAGACCCCCACAACCACCAGCCAGGGTTGTGGGGATGAGGCCCTTGTCCTCATCAACATGGGGACAAGGTGTTTTGGGGGGCTACCCCAAAGCACCCTCCCAATGTTGAGGGCATGTGGCCTGGTACGGTTCAGGAGGGGGGGGGGCGCACTCTCGTCCCCCCCTCTTTTCCTGCGGCCTGCCAGGTTGCGTGCTCGGATAAGGGTCTGGTATGGATTTTTGGGGGGACCCCACGCCGTTTTTTTTTTTTTTATTTTGGCCGGGGTTCCCCTTAATATCCATATCAGACCTGAAGGGCCTGGTATGGAATTTAGGGGGACTCCCACCTCATTTTTTTTTTCTAATTTTGGTTCGGGGTTCCCCTTTGGGGAATTCCCATGCCGTTTTTATCAATGAACTTCTATGTGTATTGTCGGCAATGCAATAGCCGCGGGTAGTTTTAAATGAGTTTTTTCCTTCAAAATGTCATTTTGCTGTCAGACTGTTCTAAACACAGGAAACATGCGCCCCTTTACAGGCATACTATAGACACCCCCCAGGTACGAAATTTAAAGGGATATTACACTTTTATTGTTTGACTTTAAGCATTATTAAAATCACTGCTCCTGAAAAAACGTCCGTTTTTAAAACTTTTTTTTGCATTGATCCATGTCCCCTGGGGCAGGACCCAGGTCCCCAAACACTTTTTATGACAATAACTTGCATATTAGCCTTTAAAATTAGCACTTTTGATTTCTCCCATAGACTTTTAAAGGGTGTTCCGCGGCATTCGAATTTGCCGCGAACACCCCAAATTGTTCGCTGTTCGGCGAACTTGCGAACAGCCAATGTTCGAGTCGAACATGAGTTCGACTCGAACTCGAAGCTCATCCCTAATTAAGATTAGTGTATTCAGCTGGAGTTCTAGATACAAGTACCCCAAGGTATTTAATAAGGGAAACTCTTTGCAACGGAAGGTGTGCTTGGGCTTCTGGAGGTGAAAACCTGTCTAAGGGTAAAATTTGCGATTTTTCCCAATTAATTTTAAGTCCAGAGAATGTACTGAATAATTCTATTGTATTCAATGCAGTCTGGAGTGAGGGACCTGAATCAGCTAAGTATAACAAAGTGTCATCAGCATACATGCTGATTTTTTCGATGAGGTCCCCCAGTACAAGACCTCTAATCTCTGAGTTCTCCCGTATGGAAATTGCAAGGGGTTCCGCCGCTAGTTCATATAGTAATGGGGACAACGGGTATCCCTGTCTCGTGCCACGCGACAGGCCAAACACATGGGAGGGCCAGCCGTTCGCCACCACTCTAGCTTGTGGGTCTTGGTAGAGTAATTGAATCCATTTAATGATCTTGGGACCAAACCCGTAGCATTCCAAGCATTTCCATAGGTACCTCCATTCCACCGAATCAAATGCTTTGGCTGTATCCAAAGCTACTCTCACACGGGAGCCTGCTCCATCATGTAAGGCCTGAAGGTTAATGTAGAGTCTACGTAAGTTAAACGATGTATTACGGCCCAGCATAAAGCCCGCTTGGTCTGTGTGGACTAAAGAAAGGATAATTTGTTTAATACGATTTGCGAGGACTTTGGCTAAGACTTTAATGTCTACCTGGAGAAGGGAGATAGGCCTGTAAGAGGCAGGGTGTCTGAGGTCTTTACCTGGCTTGGGTATCAAGACTATAGTCGCCTCTCGCGAGGAGGGGGGTAACTCAAATGTTTCCAAAGCATAATTATATAAGGCCAGTAGTTTAGGTATGAGTAGTTCACTGTATTGAAGGTAGAATTCTACTGGTAGGCCGTCTGACCCTGGGGATTTGGTCTTCTGTAAGACGTGGGAAGGGGATATTTTCTAAGAAATGGTTCATCGAATCCCCCTCATTCGGGGTTCTAGAGGTATATAACTCAGCAAAAAAATCTCTAAATTTAGCAGTGACTTTGGGGGGATCTGTAATCAATATACCATTGTCGCCGTGTAGAGAGATTACCACCGGCTTCCTCTGCTCCGTCCTTCTCAGCGCGGCGGTATTGTTCCAGCTTAGCCGCGGCGGACTTCTGAGCCTTCGTCGGTGACATGCCAGTGGTGTCAGCGGATAGTTAGGAATCTCCCGGTAGTGTCCTAGGACAGGTTAAAGTATCACAGGTTCACAGGATGAGAGTATTACCGGAGTAATGGACGGAGCTCAGAGACTATGCGTCCTACTCCATGTCTTGCTAGGCCACGCCCCATAGTGCACTATATTTTTGATCCATTCTTCCAGTTATGGCCCTGGTTGCTTTAAAACACTAATTTAAAGGAAAAGTATCCGTGACAAAGTCATACTGGTTTAAGCATTCATTACTTTTCCTAATTTGTCATGATCTGTGTGAATCAGGGGGTTTTGGCCTTTGCCCAAATATCCTGTGCTAAAAATATCCCCCTTTCCTATCCTAGATGGTTGCAGAGCGTATTTGCATGGGTACTGTTAGATGGGACGACATAAGGAATGGTTTGGTTTACTTACACGATTTATTAGTGATTTAAAACCTTGCTTTGTTATTGACTTAGCTGTAATAAAGTAATTTTACATTATTCTATAATTTATCTAGTGACTGTATCTGTCACCTTTGCTTTAAAAGGTTAATAGATGACTTCAATGATATTATTTTTCAAAAGAGGGGAGTTTTTTCTCTTGCAAAGTAATTTTTTCATGTTTACTCCAAAAGGTTCAATCATGGAAGTGACACAAAAATACATTGAATTTGAAGGAATTAAAGTCCCTGGTGGTGTGCATACACCCGAAAGCATGACCTGGGCATGGAAAGAGTTTGAAGTGCGTGATGATGATGTTTTTAATGCAACTTATCCCAAGTCAGGTAATTATTTGCTACAAGAAAATGATTGGCCTTTTTAGTTTAAAATAATGCGTGTCTTTGTCTTTTGAAAATGTTTGTGCATCTTATGAACAGGTTTCATAATTTTGGAAGCAGGAATCATTTTTTTCTCACTGTCCCAGGAAGGGTGCAATATAGATGTACTCCTTACCTGTTACAGTACATGGTCCATGATGATGCCACCACCCTTGCAATGATAATTAAAATACATAGGCCCTGGTGTTGTCTCAGCCATTGCTATAAATATTAAATTGCTGGGACCCTAGTAATGCCATCACCCTTGCTATGATGATTAAATTATGTTTGCTAACTGTATGCTCTAGACCAATGATCTCTAAACTGCGACCTAGGGGCCAGATTTGGACCTTTGCTTCCCTTTATCTGGCCCTTGGGGCACTATTTCACCAACTGACACCAATAATGGAGCACCATTCCCCCTACTGACACCATCAATGGTGCACTATTCTTCCCATTGATATCACCAATGGGGTACTTTTCCTCCCATTAAAATGAATCATGGGGAACTGATGCCGGGGCATTTTCTACTCCCACTGGCCACAGTTCGCCTCCCCTGAAGCCTGAAGGACAGTAACCTGGCCCTTTGCTTAGAAAGCTTGGAGACCCCTGCTGTAGAACAAGGAAGTGAAGTGAACAAGAAAGTTATAAATCAACTTCTTGAACCTTGGTCATTCAAAGCTTCTACAAAACAACAAACGTTGAAACTTGAGGAATTTCCATGGTTGTGCTTAATAGAAGCCTAAGCATGTGAATAAGGAAAGCTTTGGACAAGGACACAGTTATAAATTAACTCGCTAACACAATGAGTAATATCAACTGACCTAGCAAGTAATCATAACTCATCAATCAGTGTTGCGCTATCAATTGAAACATACAATAAACAAACAATCAATCATATATGCAATCAATATATCTGGTCTAAGGGACATATAGAAACTAAAAGCTAAAAGAGTGGACTTTAAAGGCACACAGGTAGACCATATAATAGTAATTAGGTTTGTTTATTTTGTAAGAAGTTAATTAAAGGAAAAAGAAGATTATTACATATGGATACATATAAAATTCATGAAACTAGTATTGTATACCCCACACACAAACTCTGACACCACTTTGAAAAAGAAAAATACAATAGTACGTCCAGAAGAGCAGGAATTGAAATTCCTGTAGTAATATCCAAATAGGGATGTAAGTATAGAATGCTGTGGGTCAGGATGTGGATCCGGGCACAAAATATTCACTTATTCGCTCGACATGTTGCGCGTAAAGATACGCTTCTTCAGGAGCATAAAAATCTATTAAATATATATAGAAAAAACATTAAATGAATATACAATTTATAAACATAGCATATAAAATCTTAATAATAAACAGAAGATACAAAAATGCTCTGATAGGGTCAGTTGGCCGCAAGCGGCCTCCACAGAAGGGGATGGGCCACCTGGAAGCGAAAAGCAAAGCCCCTCACTTGGGACGCATATGTGTAAGGAAATATGATAAATGCAATATATAGAGATTTTTACTATAAACGATTAAAATCTATTAGTTGGGCAGATCTAACACTAGCTAGGCATATACAGCAGGCTGAGCAGATATGATAGACCATGATGTAGATTAAGTCTATATCACAAAAAAAAGGATCAATGGTGTTCACAATTCAAATAATTGGTGTAAACATAAATAACATTGAACTTTTTGGAGAGTAAAAGACACCAATGGATCATGAATAAAGATTAATATATAGATGGTGTAGAAGGATTGCTCAATCGTGTCATCTACTATGTATATGCGCAACAATCTATGGGATAAAAGGTAGTTACTTATATTAAAAAATAAAAATTATAATGCTCAAAAGCAAACACAAAGATAGAAAAAACAAGCCACAAAGCTTACCATCTAGTCATCAGTTCCAGCGATAGTAACGTGATATATTGCTGGTAAGCAAGATTGCATGGATATATCCAGAGAGGGGTAAACAGTAGCACAGAGCGCAGAGGGGTCCCCTTCTCTGGACCGGATGTGCGTCGATTGACGGGGATGCGGGGTGACCTTCGGCTCTCCCTGGTCTCCACCTCTGCTGCCAGTGTATTGGCTGACTGTCGCCGCGTCAGCGGCGTCACCCGGCGCATGCGCGGCAGCCGGCCGGGCCGGCGTGCGTCACCTCTGGCTGGGAGCTGCACATTTCCGGTCGGGACGTGTATATGTACACACAGTTTGTCTCACATTACCAGCAGATGCTAACTAGATAGTAGGAGACTAACCTACACTACACAGCACGGCTCCAAATTTTTGAGGTAACAACACTATACATTTTTCTATTTACATTTCCTTACCCTTATTCTTTACATTGAGTAAGCCATCCGTCTGACACTATACTGTTTGCTCTTTATTTTAGCTGTTAGCGTCTGCGAGCCTTTAGCCTGTTTCCCTACAATGTTTAAACAGGCTCCCTAAACACACATATGCTTGTCTATATTACCAGCACCTGTGCATTTTTAGCTCTGTGCTAGTGTTTACCCCTCTCTGGATATAGCCATACAACCTTGCTTACCAGCAATATATCACGTTACTATCTCTGCGATTGATGACTATATGGTAAGCTTAAATATATATAAAACACAAAGCGCTGTGATGCTAAATAGCTGATAATTACACATAAAACCAAGTGAGGCTGCTATCAAAAGAGAGTGTTTTCAGAGTCACTTAAAAAGAATAAATAATGATATTTGAAGCGCTTCACAATGTGCATGAAAATGAATATATAAGAATAAATATAAATAGTAAAATAAATCCAGCGGTGAGTAAAAATTCCTAAAAAATCCAGCAATCAAAATAGTGTAACATTATAAAAAATTAGTGACACCAAATGTGTAAAAAAATTCACATAAAAAATCCACATAAAAATAAATATAAGGATGTATTAAGAAGGTTCAATTATACAGGTGTAGAATCCTGATTGGTATAGAGCTTTTGATCACTAGCAAAGCTGTTTAAAAACACTTGCTTAATCAAGGTGCTCATTGACCTTCATAGTAACAATGTGCTTTTTGCTTCTATTCACAACCAATGTGAGAATCATAAACAGGCAGATAAGAGAAAAAAACAATCATTGTGCAATAGTTAGGATACCAAGGTACACAGGCAAACTTCAATCCACTCACGTGTGCCTTATAATGATAAGGCATATGCAGGTTTTACTATAGCAGTCAGCCACCTTAGACAGGAGCAGATTCAGTGCAGTACACTGTGTGATACTGCTGATCTGCACAGAGCGTCCTTGGCTCCTCCCACGCGTTACATCACAGTCACGTGACTTTTTCAAGGATAATACAAGCTCTGAAGGACTCAGCTTTATAGCACAACAGCAGAGTGGTTGCCATGGCTACAGCATGAGTTTAACATCATCCTGCTTCCTGCATAAACTTCAATCCTGTTAAAACCTACTTTTATTAGACATGTAATTCATATGAATATCATTGGTTTATCAAAACCACGATTCCATGTGTAAAAAACGCAGTGTGTAAAAAGTAAAAAATATATATATTGATATCTCTAATCACGTTTACTTTTTCAACTCCCTCCAGTGGTCACAATTGGTATAACATCTCACAGAGGGACTATATGGCAAAGCGTTGTCTCTAATGGTTTTGATAATTGACCAGTGCCCCATGATATCACAAAAATGGGGTATCCACATGCTCTGCTCATAAATGTATGGAAAACAGAGTAAACAAGATGACATGATATATATATAAAACATACATATATAAAATTAAAATAAATTATGATATAAGAAATAGGGAAATAATATTAAAATGTAAAATTAAAATCTAAAAATTCCATGATAGAATATTGCAAAAATGGATGATGACCACTATTTATATGCTAGAACTGAACCAGATATTGCCACTCAGAAAAAACTGGTATTGGACAAATAATGAGAATATTGGACCAAAAAATAAATAAAAATAAAAAATAAAAAATAAAATATAAAAAATTAAATTAAAATATATACCATAAAAATATATATATATAAATCTGACAAACCTCTAAAAATCAGAAATAAAACAATTCAGGTCGAATTCAATGTTCAAACCATGGGGTTCTAATGTACCCATCTGGAATATCCATTTGGATTCATTCTTGCTGAGTTCCCTCACTTTATGGGAACCCCTCCAATGAGCCTTATACTTTTGAATAGCCCAGAATTGGAGACCCCTAGGGTCTCTGTTATGATACCTATCAAAATGTTTTGAAACACTGTGTTTTGGATAGCCTTTTCTAATGTTCTGGATATGCTCTCTTATTCTCTTCCACATTGGTCGTTTCGTTCTGCCAATGTATTGGAGGGAGCAGGAGCACTGTAAAGCATATACCACCCCCTCAGTCCTGCAAGATATAAAATCCTTTATTTCAAATTCTTGTCCAGTATTTGTTGAAGAAAATTTCTGACATTTGTATCCATTTTGATTAGTATTTATGCAGGCATAACACCTTTTACAGGGATAGAATCCTTTACCCTGAAAAAAGGTTAAATCAGTTATTCTCTTGGGTGGGTTGGGTACATTTTTAGCTATGATGTCCCTTAGAGTTGGAGCTCGTCTATAAATGAATCTCGGTTTTTCTGGGAGTATATTTGCCAAAGTAGTGTCAGTTTTTAAAATAGACCAATGTCTTTTTATAATCCTCTCCATCCTCCTGTGTTGTATACTGAAGTCCATTATCAGAGGTATGTCATCTGTTTTGTCATTTACCTTGATTTTATCTTGGATCAGCGTTTCTCTTGAGGTTTGATTGACTTCTGTTATTTTTTCTTCTATAAAACATTTATTGTACCCTTTTTCTTCAAACCTCTTACCTATCCACTGAGCTTGTTTAAGATAGTCATTATTTTCTGAACAATTTCTCCATAAGCGAATAAACTGGCCCTTCGGAATGTTGATTAACCATGGCTCATAGTGGCAACTCGTTACTGGTATATAGCTGTTCCTTTCCACCGGTTTGAAGAAAGTTTTTGTGCTGATGATATTGGCTGTTAGTTCTATTTCAAGATCAAGGAACTGGATTTTAGTCTCACTAATTTGATGTTCAAGTTTAATATTTTTTTGGTTCATATTCAAACGTTGGAAAAAGGATCTTAAACTCAGTTCATCACCCTTCCAAATAATAATACAATCGTCTATGAATCTTTTATATCCCTTTCATGACTAAGCCTATTTTTGAAACTTGGTGTTTACAAGTTAAAATCCGTATTTTTTGCTAGAAAATTACTTAGAACCCCCAAACATTATATATATTTTTTTAGAAGAGAGTCTAAAGAATAAAATGGCGATTGTTGCAATATTTTTTATCACACGGTATTTGTGCAGCGGTGTTTTAAACGCAAATTTTTGGAAAAGTGACACTTTCATGAATTTTAAAAAATCCAAACAGTAAATGTACCCCAATTTTTTTGTATAATGTGAAAGATGATGTTACGCCGAGTAAATAGATACCAAACATGTCACCCTTTATAATTGCACGCACTCGTGGAATGGCGACGAACTACGGTACCTATGAATTTCCATAGGCGACGTTTTAAAAATTTTTTACGGTTACCAGGTTTGAGCTACAGAGGAGGTCTAGGGCTAGAATTATTGCTCTCGCTCTGACGATCGCGGCGATACCTCACATGTGTGGTTTGAACACCGTTTACATATGCGGGCGCGACTTCCGTATGCATTTTCTTCGCTGCGCGAGCTCGCGGGGACGGGGGCGCTTTAAAATTTTTTTTTTTTTTTTATTTATTTATTTTATTTATTTTTGTACTTTTATAAATTGTGTTTAAAATTTTTTTTTTTTTTTTACTTTTATTGCTGTCACAAGCAATGTAAACATCCCTTGTGACAGTAATATGTGGTGACAGGTACTCTTTATGGAGGGATCGGGGGTCTAAAAGACCCTCCATCCCTCCTTTACACTTCAAAGTATTCAGATCGCCGAAAACGGCGATTCTGAATACTGTGTACTTTTTTAAATTCGGCGCCATTGGCAGCCGAGTAAACGGGAAGTGACGTCATGACGTCGCTTCCGCGTTTACAATTAGAAGGCTGGAACGAAGCCGCTCACAGCTTCGTTCCAGCCTGCCCCCAGCCGCCGGAGATTCCCGAATGGACACCGGGCCTCCCGATCGCACGGGAGGCCCGGTAACAGCGGCGGGAGGCGGCGGGAGGGGGGGGATGTCCCCTCCCGCTCCTCCGGCAGCTTTTAGCCGCATCGGTTGTTATATTCGGGTAGCCGATCGCCCGCTGAAAACAACGGTACCGGGATGATGCCTGCAGCTGCGGGCATCATCCCGGTATAACCCCGGAAAGCCGAGGACGCATATGTGCGTTCGGTCGGCGGGAAGGGGATATAGAACCAGTTCCTGCGGAGTATTTAAAAAGATGGCATCCTCCTCCCATTTTGCCATGAATATGTTGGCTACACTTGGGGCATATTTAGCTTCCATCCCAATACCCGTTAGTTGTCGAAAATAATTGTCATTATACCAGAAGTAGTTATGTTGAATACCAAAGGCCAGGCTTCTAAGAAGAAATCTTTTCTGTTTAGAAATGAGATGGTTGAATGAATCCATAGCCCATTTAGATGCTTCTATTGCATCGCTATGTTCAATTATTGTGTACAGTGAAGCAACATCAGCAGTTGCTAACAGATATCTTCCATTAGGGTCCAGGGTCAGAGATTTTAATATTTGTAATAAATGTTTGGTATCACGTAGATAAGCTTTAGTGTTAGGTACTAGGGGTTGCAAGAATTTGTCCACATATTCCCCTAGTCTTGCATTGATCGATTGAATCCCATTAATGATGGGTCTTCCTGGTGGTGCCTCAGCATTCTTATGGATCTTCGGGATGGTGTTAATGATTGGAACTCTACATGTATCCGGTACTAAATATCTAGATTCTTTTTTGGATAGAATATTTTTGTTGATTCCTTTTTGAATCAAAGAGGACAGATCTCGTTTGTATTCTCTAGTAGGATTGCTACTGAGTTTCAGATATGTGTTATTATCGTTAAGTTGTCCCATCAGTTCCTGGTGGTAGTATTCCTACTATCTATCTACGTGATACCAAACATTTATTACAAATATTAAAATCTCTGACCCTGGACCCTAATGGAAGATATCTGTTAGCAACTGCTGATGTTGCTTCACTGTACACAATAATTGAACATAGCGATGCAATAGAAGCATCTAAATGGGCTATGGATTCATTCAGCCATCTCATTTCTAAACAGAAAAGATTTCTTCTTAGAAGCCTGGCCTTTGGTATTCAACATAACTACTTCTGGTATAATGACAATTATTTTCGACAACTAACGGGTATTGGGATGGGAGCTAAATATGCCCCAAGTGTAGCCAACATATTCATGGCAAAATGGGAGGAGGATGCCATCTTTTTAAATACTCCGAAGGAACTGGTTCTATATAAAAGATTCATAGACGATTGTATTATTATTTGGAAGAGTGATGAACTGAGTTTAAGATCCTTTTTCCAACGTTTGAATATGAACCAAAAAAATATTAAACTTAAACATCAAATTAGTGAGACTAAAATCCAGTTCCTTGATCTTGAAATAGAACTAACAGCCAATATCATCAGCACAAAAACTTTCTTCAAACCGGTGGAAAGGAACAGCTATATACTAGTAACGAGTTGCCACTATGAGCCATGGTTAATCAACATTCCGAAGGGCCAGTTTATTCGCTTACGGAGAAATTGTTCAGAAAATAATAATAATAATCTTAAACAAGCTCAGTGGATAGGTAAGAGGTTTGAAGAAAAAGGGTACAATAAATGTTTTATAGAAGAAAAAATAACAGAAGTCAATCAAACCTCAAGAGAAGCGCTGATCCAAGATAAAATCAAGGTAAATGACAAAACAGATGACATACCTCTGATAATGGACACAGGAGGATGGAGAGGATTATAAAAAGACATTGGTCTATTTTAAAAACTGACACTACTTTGGCAAATATACTCCCAGAAAAACCGAGATTCATTTATAGACGAGCTCCAACTCTAAGGGACATCATAGCTAAAAATGTACCCAACCCACCCAAGAGAATAACTGATTTAACCTTTTTTCAGGGTAAAGGATTCTATCCCTGTAAAAGGTGTTATGCCTGCATAAATACTAATCAAAATGGATACAAATGTCAGAAATTTTCTTCAACAAATACTGGACAAGAATTTGAAATAAAGGATTTTATATCTTGCAGGACTGAGGGGGTGGTATATGCTTTACAGTGCTCCTGCTCCCTCCAATACATTGGCAGAACGAAACGACCAATGTGGAAGAGAATAAGAGAGCATATCCAGAACATTAGAAAAGGCTATCCAAAACACAGTGTTTCAAAACATTTTGATAGGTATCATAACAGAGACCCTAGGGGTCTCCAATTCTGGGCTATTCAAAAGTATAAGGCTCATTGGAGGGGTTCCCATAAAGTGAGGGAACTCAGCAAGAATGAATCCAAATGGATATTCCAGATGGGTACATTAGAACCCCATGGTTTGAACATTGAATTCGACCTGAATTGTTTTATTTCTGATTTTTAGAGGTTTGTCAGATTTATATATATATATTTTTATGGTATATATTTTAATTTAATTTTTTATATTTTATTTTTTATTTTTTATTTTTATTTATTTTTTGGTCCAATATTCTCATTATTTGTCCAATACCAGTTTTTTCTGAGTGGCAATATCTGGTTCAGTTCTAGCATATAAATAGTGGTCATCATCCATTTTTGCAATATTCTATCATGGAATTTTTAGATTTTAATTTTACATTTTAATATTATTTCCCTATTTCTTATATCATATCTTATTTTAATTTTATATATGTATGTTTTATATATATATCATGTCATCTTGTTTACTCCGTTTTCCATACATTTATGAGCAGAGCATGTGGATACCCCATTTTTGTGATATCATGGGGCACTGGTCAATTATCAAAACCATTAGAGACAACGCTTTGCCATATAGTCCCTCTGTGAGATGTTATACCAATTGTGACCACTGGAGGGAGTTGAAAAAGTAAACGTGATTAGAGATATCAATATATATATTTTTTACTTTTTACACACTGCGTTTTTTACACATGGAATCGTGGTTTTGATAAACCAATGATATTCATATGAATTACATGTCTAATAAAAGTAGGTTTTAACAGGATTGAAGTTTATGCAGGAAGCAGGATGATGTTAAACTCATGCTGTAGCCATGGCAACCACTCTGCTGTTGTGCTATAAAGCTGAGTCCTTCAGAGCTTGTATTATCCTTGAAAAAGTCACGTGACTGTGATGTAACGCGTGGGAGGAGCCAAGGACGCTCTGTGCAGATCAGCAGTATCACACAGTGTACTGCACTGAATCTGCTCCTGTCTAAGGTGGCTGACTGCTATAGTAAAACCTGCATATGCCTTATCATTATAAGGCACACGTGAGTGGATTGAAGTTTGCCTGTGTACCTTGGTATCCTAACTATTGCACAATGATTGGTTTTTTTCTCTTATCTGCCTGTTTATGATTCCCACATTGGTTGTGAATAGAAGCAAAAAGCACATTGTTACTATGAAGGTCAATGAGCACCTTGATTAAGCAAGTGTTTTTAAACAGCTTTGCTAGTGATCAAAAGCTCTATACCAATCAGGATTCTACACCTGTATAATTGAACCTTCTTAATACATCCTTATATTTATTTTTATGTGGATTTTTTATGTGAATTTTTTTACACATTTGGTGTCACTAATTTTTTATAATGTTACACTATTTTGATTGCTGGATTTTTTAGGAATTTTTACTCACCGCTGGATTTATTTTACTATTTATATTTATTCTTATATATTCATTTTCATGCACATTGTGAAGCGCTTCAAATATCATTATTTATATGGTAAGCTTTGTGGCTTTTTTTTTCTATCTTTGTGTTTGCTTTTGAGCATTATAATTTTTATTTTTTAATATAAGTAACTACCTTTTATCCTATAGATTGTTGAGCATATACATAGTAGATGACACGATTGAGCAATCCTTCTACACCATCTATATATTAATCTTTATTCATGATCCATTGGTGTCTTTTACTCTCCAATAAGTCAGATGTTATTTATGTTTACACCAATTATTTGAATTGTGAACACCATTGATCCATTTATTTTTGTGATATAGACTTTTAATCTACATCATGGTCTATCATAACTGCTCAGCCTGCTGTATATGCCTAGCTAGTGTTAGATCTGCCCAACTAATAGATTTTAATTGTTTATAGTAAAAATCTCTATATATTTCATTTATCATATTTCCTTACACATATGTGTCCCAACCGAGGGACTTTGCTTTTGCCTCCAGGTGACCCATCCATTTTGTGGAGGCCGTTTGCAGCCAACTGACCCTATCAGAGCATTTTTGGATTTTCTGTTTATTATTAAGGTTTCATATGCTATGTTAATAAATTGTATATTCATTTGATGTCTTTTCTATATATATTCAATAGATTTTTATTCTCCTGAAGAAGCGTATCTTTACGCGCAACATGTCGAGCGAATAAGTGACTATTTTGTGCCTGGATCCACATCCTGACCCACAGCATTCTATACTTACATCCCTATTTGGATATTACTACAGGAATTTCAATTACCACCCTTCTCCACTCTTTTAGCTGTTATGTCCTTTTTTGGGACGTTGGCACACTGCTACCCATGTACTCACAGTGTCACCCAGTGAAAGTACACATCAAATTCGAAATCCTTTTCAATATCTGGTCTAAGTATAAAGCCCAAAATCGCGGTGCAATAATAATCTGTGAACATACACTAAAGTCCTATGTGCATTTATAGTTACATAGATACATAGTTAGTCTGGTTGAAAAACGACACAAGTCCATCTAGTTCAACAATAGAAGGAAAAAAAATTATACAATCCTATACCCACAGTTGATCCAGAGGAAGGCAAAAAACCCCACTAAAGCATGATCCAATTTGCTCCAGTAGGGGTAAAATTCCTTCCTGATCCCCCAAGAGGCAATCGGATGTTCCCTGGATTAACTTTACCTATAAATATTAGAATCCAGTTATATTATGTGTATCTAGGAAAGAATTCAGGCCTTTCTTAACCACCTCCTGCACCCCCCCCATATTCAATTGACGGGCAGGCAGTTGCTCTCTCATTCTGGGACGACGTCTAAGGTTCAATATTGAGTTGGCCCACCCTTTGCAGCTATAATAGCTTCAACTCTTCTGGCAAGGCTGTCTACAAGGTTTAAGAGTGTGTCTATGGGAATGTTTGACCATTCTTCCAGAAGCGCATTTGTGCGGTCAGGCACTGATGTTGGACGAGAAGGTCTGGCTCCCAGTCTCTGCCCTAATTAATCCCAATGGTGTTCTATCGGGTTGAGGTCAGGACTCTGTGCAGGCCAGTCAAGTTCCTTTACCCCAAACTCGCTCATCCATTTCTGTATGGACCTTGCTTTGTACACTGGTGCTCAGTCATGTTGGAACATCAAGGGGCCATCCCCAAACTGTTACCACAAATTTGGAAGCATTCAATTGTCAAAAATGTCTTGTTATGCTGATGCCTTAAGAGTTCCCTTCACTGGAACTAAGGAGCCAAGCCCAACCCCTGAAAAACAACTTAACACCATAATCCCCCTCCACCAAATGATTTGGATCAGTGCACAAAGCAAGGTCCATAAAGACATGGATGAGTGAGTTTGGGGTGAAGGAACTTGACTCCTGGCCTCAAATCAGTAGAACACCTTTAAGATGAATTAAAGCGCAGACTGTGAGCCAGGCCTTTTCATCCACATCAATGCCTGACCTCACAAATGCTCTTCTGGAATAACGGTCAAACATTCCCATAGACACACTCCTAAACCTTGTGGACAGCCTTCCCAGAAGAATCGAAGCTGTTATAGCTGCAAAGGGTGGGGCAACTCAATATTGAACCCCACAGAGGAAGACTGGGATGACAATAAAGTTCATATGCGTGTAAAGGCAGGTGTCCCAATACTTTTGGTAATATAGTGTATCTGACATGTGATAGTCCTGAAATTTCTTTGGGCCTGTCAGTAATTGTTGCCCAATCTTCAGTAGGACTGTTTTTCAATGTCCCTACTGCAAATGAATTCCTGAAGTGCTAAAAAAAGATTACCGTACTTACCATTAGGCCCATTGAGGGGCACAGGTTCCACCCCTCTATGTTATAAGCCCTATGTACTGCTTGCTTTCAAAACTGAGGCATGCTAGTTAGGGTGTGCTTTTTGGCCAGTGTAGCTGTGGCTAACAAATTAAACCTCACCATCACTCATAATCTACTGCAGCACCCTCTAGTTAGGTAGGTGCTAGAGTGAGGTTTTTTCTATAGGGTAGAGAAATGTAGGCAGGCCTAGCTGGTGGCTAGGCCTGTTTTCATTCTGGGCTGGGAGTGGCTCAGGGCAGGGCTGGATGACTAACAGGTAGCCTCACTGTCACCTGGGAGAGGTGGAGCTGCTTGGGGTATTTTAAGGAGCCTTGACCAATCTCCAAATTCGATTGGCAGGGGCAGGCCTCTTTAAATACCTTGGGTCAGCCCAGCTGGGGAAGAGTTGTCGGGGTGGAAGAGCTGGAGTGAGAGAGTGTGGAGGCTGTCGGGGCCCTCAGGGAGCTCCTTAGTCTAGGGTGACCTTGGGCCGGGGCTCGGGTGCATCCAGGCGGATAGAAGCGATCCTGGGAGAGAGGCACATGAGAGAGCAAGGAGAGGACAGCGGGAGGGAATACTATTAAGAGACTCCAGGGAGGATAACTGGTCACAGCCTGGAGGGCTTGTGAGTGAAGCACAGTCTGGAGGACTGGGGAGGCACGCCTAAGAGAACTGGGAGTTTACAATTTGAGATGGGTGCAGAACCAGAGGAGTGGACTGTGGGAAGGGCAGTGGAGAGAGGTCATTGCAGCCAGGCTGACTGGCAGGGCCTGAAGAAAGCTATTTGGGATTAGTAGCTGGGAAGAGGACAGCTAGCAAAAACTTTCTATTTGCTACACTATAGGGGCCTGCGGTCCCTGCCTGCAAAAGCCAATTCGCTGAGGCCTGGCTGAGTTAGTGTCAGGCCTAACCATGTGGTGCTAGCTAGTCTGGAGGATTAACGTTCGGCAGCAAGTGAGGTGCTGGAGGAGTAACAGTCTGCAGCAAGTGAGGTGCTGGAGGAGTGATGGGAAAGAGGTCTTAAAGCGGTAATAAACCCTCCAAAAGAAAAATGATTTTACCAATATTATAAACTACTGTATTTATTGGCGTATAACACTCACTTTTTCACCATGAAAATCAGGTGCAAATAGTGTGTGCGTGTTATACGCCAATACTTCAATTTTAGCTGCCTTGTAGGGGACAGGGAGAGGCGGGACGAGTGCCATCAGATTATATACAGTGAGAATCTCCTGGTTACTTGGCGGCCTCTGTAATGGGAAGTTCCGTCTCCTGGGCCGCCATTGGACCACTGTTATGTCTATCATAGGAGATTCTCACTGTAATGTCGGGGCTTCTCCCGCCCCCCTCCCTGTCCCCTCTAGGCTGCAGATGGGCATCGATCAGGCTACACTGATGGCAATGGGGAGGCTGCTGCATTGATGGCAATGGTGAGGCTTCTGCATTGATGGCAATGGTGAGGCTGCTGCATTGATGGCAATGGTGAGGCTGCTGCATTGATGGCAATGGTGAGGCTGCTGCATAGATGGCAGTGGTGAGGCTGCCTTGATGTGGACTGATGAGGCTGCATTGATGGCACTTGTGAGGCTGCAGATGGGCATTGATCAGGCTGCATTGATGGGCAATGGTGAGGCTGCAGATGGGCACTAACCCTTATTTTGCTTGAAAGTTCCTTATTTCAAATTTATTTTTTTTTCCTGAAACTTCCCTTTTAAAATGAATGTGCGTGTTATACGCCTGTGTGTGTTATACGCCGATAAATAAGGTACCTATTAATTTAGAATCAAATGGGCACTAGGAGTAAGCACAAAAATCATTCTTACTGTAAATAATATTTTTATCCGAAACACTGCTTCTCTATAATAGCCGGGGCCATCTCAACTGTGGTCTTCCGTGTCTGTATTATTCTTTATTTCCGCCGCAGTAGATTTTCCTCTCCGTAATCTCACGCATGCGCAGTAATAGCAAGCCTCTTCTTCATTTCTGGTTACTTCGGAAATGAAGCATAGTGAATCCATCTGTGTCTCCTCAACCCTGTGACGTAGCGAGTCACAAGGTAACCAGGATTCTCTTCTCAATAGGGAAGAATTAGAAGGAAGCATCGCGGGATGTCGGGGCTGACGTCGACAACAGGAAATGACGCAGCCCCAACATAGACACAGCATTTTTCCGGCAGTTCAATCCCCTCAATAAAATACAAAAAAAAAAAAAACCAAAGCTTATGGACTGGTCTGTGTCTCTGAGTACCTGAGAGATGGATGTCGGGCTGGGCAGGTGAACCACAACATTCGGCAATGGGGGCATGGCTACACTACTGTCTATCAGAATAAATGTAAAATTATGAAAACGTTGTGTAACACTGACAAGAAAATGCTTCCACCATCTGAAATAACATAGGAGCCTAGCATTAATGCTGTATTAAAAACTAAAAAGAAAAAGTCAATTTTATTTGATGGAAATCCTGTAGTCTTACCCAGATTTCATAAGCACTATAGTTATTGCTACATTTTACTCACATATCTGAATAATGTTAATATATTAACTTTATGTAATTGCAGGAACCACGTGGCTTCAAGAAATCCTCAGCCTCATTTATTCAAATGGAGATCCAACAACAGTGAAAACAGAATTTAGCTGGGACCGCGTACCATGGCTTGAACAGCATTCAGGCAGAAGACAAGTTGAGAACAGACCATCTCCTCGACTTATCACAACTCATTTACCCAGATATTTATTTCCACAGTCATTTCAAAAGAGTAAGGCCAAGGTAAGTGTCAACCCCACTTACAGTGCCCTGAAAAAGTATTCACACCCCTTAAAATTTTCCAAATTTTTTCATGTTACAACAAAAAACATAAATGTATTTTATTGGGATTTTATGTGATAGACCAACACAAAGTGGCACATAATTGTGAAGTGGAAGGAAAATGATAAATGGTTTTCCACAGTTTTTACAAATAAATATGTGAAAAGTGTGGCATGCATTTGTATTCAACCCCCCTGAGTCAATACTTTGTAGAACCAACTTTCGCTGCAATTACAGCTGCAAGTCTTTTTGGGGATGTCTCTACCAGCTTTGCACATATATAGAGTGACATTTTTGCCCATTCTTCTTTGCAAAATAGCTCAAGCTCTGTCTGATTGGATGGAGAGCATCTGTGAACAGCAATTTTCAAGTCTTGCCACAGATTCTCAATTGGATTTAGGTCTGGACTTTGACTGGGCCATTCTAAGACATGAATTTGCTTTGATCTAAACCATTCCATTGTAGCTCTGGCTGTATGTTTAGGGTTGTTGTCCTGCTGGAAGGTGAACCTCTGACCCAGTATTTTGCAGACTCTGTTTCACAGTGGGGATGGTATGTTCAGGGTGATGTGTAGTCTTCGTTTTCTGCCACACATAGCGTTTTGCTTTTAGGCCAAATAGTTATATTTTGGTCTCATCTGACCAGAGCACCTTTTTCCACATAATTGCTGTGTCCCCCACATGGCTTCTCTCAAACTACAAACAGGTTTTCTTATGGCTTTCTTTCAACAATGGCTTTCCTATTGCCACTGTTCCATGAAGGCCAGATTTGTGGAGTGCACGACTAATAGTTGTCCTGTTAACAGATTCTCCTACCTGAGCTGTGGATCTCTGCAGCTCCACCAGAGTTACCATGGGCCTCTTGGCTGCTTCTCTGATTAATGCCCTCCTTGCCCGGGCTGTCAGTTTAGGTGGACGGCCATGTCTTGGTAGTTGTTTGCAGTTGTGCCATACTCTTTTCAGTTTCGGATGCTGGATTGAACAGTGCTCCGTGAGATGTTCAAAGCTTGGGATATTTTTTTTATAACCTAAACCTGCTTTAAACTTCTCCACAACTTTATCCCTGACCTGTCTGGTGTGTTCCTTGGCCTTCATGATGCTGCTTGTTCACTAAGGTTCTCTTACAAACCTCAGAGGGCTTCACAGAACAGCTGTATTTATATTGAGGTAAAATTATACACAGGTGGACTCTATTTACTAATTAGGTGACTTCTGAAGGCAATTGGTTCCACTAGATTTTTGTTAGGGGTATCAGAGTAAAGGGGGCTGAATACAAATGCACGGTCACACTTTTTGTATATTTATTTGTAAAAAAAATTCGAAAACCGTTTATCATTTTCCTTCCACTTCACAATGATGAGCCACTTTGTGTTGGTCTATCATGTAAAATCCCAATAAAATACATTTACGCTTTTGAATGTAGCATGACAAAATGTGGAAAATTTCATGGGGTATAAATACTTTTTCAAGGCACTGTAGATAACTTTTGAACTATAGACTGATTTATATGTAACAAAACTTTGGAATCCTTTCCCCATTATAGGATAAATAAAGCTGAACTCACTGACTTTCATTCATAGGGTTGGAGGAGATTGTGGAGCTGAGGACAGAGCTGCTCTGCATGGGATTCTCATTTACTCTGATGACTTATCAGATATTCATTCATTCCATGGTGCACAGATCCAATACCTGTCATTGTACAGTAAAAGCTCTGCACCCAACAGCAAATCACATCCTCTTTAATAGACATAAAATCCACAATAACCACAGATAAGACCCGGGTAATAATTTGTAGCTAAAGTGGTTGTGAAGGCTGAAAGTTTTTTACCTTCATGCATTCTATGCATGAAGGTAACAAACCCTCCATGTGCTGCTCCCTTCACAGCCCCTTAATACTCACATGAGCCCCCTCTAATTCCAGCAATGTGCACGAGAGCCTCAGCTGTCCTGGGCGTCTCTCACCTTACTGGCTGAGACAACAGTGGGAACCATTGGCTCCACTGCTGTCAATCACAGTCAGTAAGCCAATGAAGAGAGTGTGGACGGTGGGGCCAAGCCAGAGCTCTATGTGTCTTATGGACGCATAGAGCGAGGCTTGAGAGCAAGTATGCACCAGTGCCCCAGAGCAAGCTGCTTGCTATTAGGGGCATTGCTCAAGGGGGCGCTAGGAGCGCTGGCAGGGGACCCGAGAAGAAGAGGATTGTGGCTGCTCTGTGCAAAACCACTTCACAGAGCAGGCAAGTATAACGAGTTTTTTATTTTAAAAAAATAATAAAAATAACCAAACCCCCATTATTATTATTATTCGATTTAACATATGTTAGTTTTTCACATTAACAAATAGATAACAATGTGGACATTGTTTGTCGTACATTAACCACTTAAGCCCCGGACCATTTGGCTGGCCAAAGACCAAAGCACTTTTTGCGATTCGACACTACGTCGTTTTAACTGACAATTGCGCGGTCGTGCGATGTGGCTCCCAAACAAAATTTTTCCACACAAATAGAGTTTTCTTTTGGTGGTATTTGATCACCTCTGTGGTTTTTATTTTTTGTGCTATAAACAAAAAAAGAGCAACGATTTTGAAAAAAAACATATTATTTTTTACTTTTTGCTATAATAAATATCCCCAAAAAAATATAAAAAAAATCTTTTTCCTCGGTTTAGGCCGATATGTATTCTACATATTTTTGGTAAAAAAAAATCGCAATAAGCTTTTATTGATTGGTTTGCGCAAAAGTTATAGCGTCTACAAAATAGGGGATAGTTTTATGGCATTTTTATTAATAATTTGTTTTTTACTAGTAATGGCTGAGATCAGCGATTTTTATCGTGACTGCGACATTATGGAGGACAGATCGGACACTTTTGGCTCTATTTTGGGACCATTCACATTTATACAGAGATCAGTGCGATTAAAAATGCATTGATTACTGTGTAAATGTGACTGGCAGTGAAGGGGTTAACCGGGAGGGGGCGCTGCAGGGGTTAAGTGTGTCCTAGGGAGTGATTCTAACTGTAGGGGGGATGGGCTACGTGTGACACGACACTGATCACGGCTCCCAATCACAGGGAGCTGTGATCAGTGTCATTAGGCAGAATGGGGAAATGCTTGTTCACATCAGCATTTCCCCGTTCTTCCTCTCCGTGAGACGATCGTGGGTATCCTCGTGGACATGGAGTCCGCGGGACCCGCGATCACACTCACGGAGCTCACGGCAGTGTTGCGCACACGCCGCCGGCGGAAAATTTCAAGGGACGTACCTATATGCCCATTTGTCTGTCTGTGCCATTCTGCCAAAATAAATGTTTGTGCGGCGGTCGGCAAGCGGTTAAGTTGTAATACATAAATGCATAAAGTATTTGCAAATGGTGCAATATAACAGAGTTTTCGAACCAAGATATGTCTCATGTTTGATTCTCATCTCTGAATTTATTGTAGAGAGCATGGTCTCCCCTCCTCCAGGCACTCTGAATGGGAACACTTTTGTAGCCCGGGAGGGGGGGGGGGGATAGAACCATCGTAGGTTGTTGATATGTGAACTCAAGTCCATAGTTTGTGAGCAATTTAGTATTCGTAAGACAAGACTGAAGTTTCCGATTTTGAGTGAACAAACCTTATAGCTCAGTCATGTCTAAGCTTGGATGGGTATTTCACTATAGTTATATAAACATCGCTGCTCTAGACCCTTGTGAACTAGGTTTGCCAGAAGTTTGTGCCCTGGTGAATTGACCTCTGCTGGAGACCATTATTGTTTCATAACTGTGGTGCAGGTTTACCAATTCAAGAGTGTGTACAATGGATGGGGTCTGGACGGTTTTCCAAAGTCTCATTAAGCTTAGTCTGGCTGTCAAGAGGATATGTGTTATAACATTTGCAACTGGGGCTCAAAGTGGGGGCTCAAAGTGGGGCTATTTCTATAAGTAGGAGCACTTCTGACTCTGCACTCATCTGCGCTCATCTGATTGTCTCATCTTAAAATATCATCTTTGTCCCCCCCACAGGTATGCTCTTACTGCTGCAACTCCAGCTAGAATCGCATTACTGAAAACTGTTTCCTATGTCTCTTAACTGTGGTATGCTCTTACTGCTGCAACTTCAGCTAGAATCGCATTACTGAAAACTGTTTCCTATGTCTCTTTGGTATGCTCTTTTGCTTAAACATCTGTAGACATTGCTATTGTTTTTGTTTCCTCCCTATGCCTTTCCTTTAAATTATGGCCTCCTTATCTTTATTAGCTATGCACCTATAAGTCTGTTTTGAAGTGAGAATTTTACCCTGTTAACCAGCCAACCTTTATTACCTGCTAATTGAAATGCACCCACCCCTCCCATTCCTATCAGTATACATATAAGCTTCTTTTGGGGAAAGCATTTGCAGGGGACACATTTGCAACTGGGGCTCTTTCTATAAGTGGGAGCACTTCTGACTCTGCACTAAAGCGAAGGAACACAAGAAAACACCTTGAAAAATACAATACAGGTGACCTTGTTTACACTTTCAGATCTTCCTCCCCCTTCTAAAATGCAATGTCCACCACTCCTTCTGACAGCTGTGTCTTCTATCCCTAAACTATCTCTCCTGCATAGCTCTTCTCCACCCCACACCCTATATATATAACACCCTCACTTCTGTCCTCTCCATATTACTGCACTCACCAACTCTTGCTAATTTTAAATCCACACGCCCAGTACTCCAAACCACAGGGCCATGTCCCTTCATATAAATCACATTCCCACATTACCTCCCTCACCCTTCTGCTTCTCCTATCTTCTGGTGATGTTTCCCCAAACCCTGGGCTTCCTTCATCTAACTGTACTCAACACGCCCATTATCGTACACTCTCTGGCTGCAGCAGCAATGCACACAATCTAGTTCCCATTTCTCTTCTTCCCAAGACCAGACTCCCTTTCACTTGTGCCCTTTGGAATGCTTATTCTGTCTGTAACAAACTCACCTCCCTCCACGATCTCTTTATCGCTAACTCATATAATCTGCTCGCCATTACCGAAACCTGGCTTCATGAATCCGACACTGCGTCTTCTGCTGCTCTATCCCATGGTGGTCTTCTTTGGACTCACTCCCCCAAACCCAGTGGACGCAAAGGAGCGGGTGTTGGAATCCTTTTAGACCCACATAGCACCTTTCATCTACTTCACCCACCTCCCTCTCTGTCACTCTTCTCATTTGAGGCGCACTGCATTTGGCTCTTCTCCCCAGTTTCTCTAAGGATAGCTGTGATCTACCGGCCCCCTGGTCCAGTATCATCCTTTCTTGATGACCTCTCTGCCTGGCTACCCTACTTTCTTTCTTCTGAAATCCCCACAATCATTCTTGGGGACTTCAACATCCCTACTAATACTAACATTCCTGCACCTTCCAAACTTCTCAGTCTAACCTCCTCCTTTGACCTGAAGCAATGGATACATGCTTCTACTCACTCTTAAGGCAACACCCTTGACTTTGTCTTTTCCCACCTATGCACTCCATGCAACCTCTCCAACTATCCTTACCCTCTCTCTGATCACTACCTTATTAACATCACTCTCTCCCTCACCTCTGCCTCCTCACCCTCCATACACCTAACTGTTACCTGTAGAAACCTTCGCCATCTCAACCCTTCTCTACTCTGCTACTGACCACCTCTATGACAAAATCGCACCTCTGTCCTGTACCAACCTAGCCACTTCTGTCTACAACACTTCACTTCTAGCCTCACTGGACACACTGGCCCCCCTCACTACACACAGAATCAGGCCCCTCCCCCTTCAACCCTGGCAAACAGATCACACTAGAAGTCTGAAAAAACACAGCCGTGCTCTCGAGCACCTGTGGCGTAAGATTTCCGCCAGTATAAATCTGCCCTCCAAAAATACAATTCCAGCCTCCTCATTGCCAAGCAGACCTATTTCATCACCCTCATTAAAAACGTATCATCCCGTCCCCGCCAACTCTTCTCTACCTTCAACTCTCTACTTCTCCCTCCACTGCCTCCACCCACTAATTCACTCACTGCCCAGGAGATCGCCAATCACTTCAAACAGAAGATTGATACAATTCGCTAGATCTATAAATTCAGACAACCTCCATGCCTTACACCTCATGTCCACAGGTACAATCATTACTTCCCTCTTTCAACCCCACCACTATAGAAGAGGTTGCTAAATTACTTGCTAACATCCATCTTACCACCTGCCCTCTGGATCCTGTTCCCTCGCAAATGCTACAGTCACCCTCTAGCTCTATTCTACACTCTCTAACCCACATCTTCAATCTCTCCCTCTCTTCTGCCATCTTCCCCAACTCCTTAAAACATGCACTTGTCTGCCCCATACTTAAAAAGCCCTCACTGGACCCATCCAATCTTAACAACCTACACCCCAACTCCTTGCTCCCCTTTTTATCCAAACTCCTTGAACGTCTAGTCTACAACCGACTGGTATCCATCTTGCTGATAATAGCCTTCTTGATCCCCTTCAGTCTGGATTTCGTCCTCAACATTCCACAGAAACTGCTCTCCTAAAACTAACAAACAATCTACTAACGGCCAAAACTAAGGGACACTATTCTGTACTCCTACTTCTCAACCTCTCTGCTGCCTTCGATGCGGTTAACCACCCCCTCCTCCTCAAAAAACTCTATGCCTTTTGCCGCATACACACGAGCGGACTTTACGGCAGACTTTGCCCGGCGGACTTTTCGACGGATTTTATGACGGACTTTCCGAATGAACGGACTTGCCTACACACAATCCACCGAAGTCGGTCGAATTCGTACGTGATGACGTACGACTGGACTAAAACAAGGAAGTTCATAGCCAGTAGCCAATAGCTGCCCTAGCGTGGCTTTTTGTCCATCGAACTAGCATACAGACAAGCGGACTTTTCGACCGGACTCGAGTTCGACGGATAGATTTAACATAGATTGATGCGCTCTGATACAAAGTTCAATCAATGTGAGAAAAGTGTTTTTTGTGCTAAAAAACAAATGTGAAAAAAATTGCTACCAAATCGCTAGAAAATCGCATATATATAAAATCGCAAATATATGAAAAAATTGCAAATATTTAAAACTGTGTTCCTCCAGTTATACAAATACACTGGAAGTGTTGCGATATCTCCAAAGTAAACTAAGCAACAATTGTGTATAGATATACTAAAAATGCGTTTGCAAATAGTAATCAATCCAAATAAGTGCCAATAAATAAATAAATTAGATATATTCCCTGTGATAAGTGTTGAATCCTCCATAATAAAAAATAAATAAATGATATGCTTATAAAGGTACAATATATATACAATTGATTAGTATAAATAGATAAATAGTGCCAATAGAATCTGATTAAATATAGATGATTAAATTCATGAGATAGGATAAGTAACAGGCGACAGTTCAGTCCTCAGTAATCTGGGATATCTGGATTCCTGCAGTACTTATTTGTTCACCCTCTGAGCTATTTCTTCCACAGCCACAATGAATGGTAATTTTCTCAGTATCAAGTGGTTTTATGTAAAATAAACAAAGAGAGAAAACATTGCGTAATATTGTTACAATAAAAGTTCACAGGCAAAACAGCACAGTGATACACTCACGTGTGCCTGACTTGTTTTAGGCATGCAGATAAGCAGATGGGCAGATCTCAGCTGGCTTGTAAGGACAAGGCTTGCTACGCAAGCTGCTGCTGCTTGATACAATGTATTCAGCAGACTGTGTCCTAGGCTCCTCCCACGCATTGCATCACTGACACGTGTCTGGGGGTGAGTAGTTTTAAATGACTTTTTTTCCTTTGAAATGTCATTTTGCTGTCAGACTGTTCTAAACATGGGAAACATGTGCCCCTTTACAGGCATACTATAGACAACCCCCCAGGTACGAAATTTAAAGGGATATTACACTTTTATTGTTTCACTTTAAGCATTATTAAAATCACTGCTCCTGAAAAAACTGCCATTTTTAAAACTTTTTTTGCATTGATCCATATCCCTTGGGGCAGGACCCAGGTCCCCAAACACTTTTTATGACAATACCATGAATATAAGCCTTTAAAATTAGCACTTTTGATTTCTAACATAGACTTTTAAAGGGTGTTCCGCGTCATTCTAATTTGCCACGAACACCTCAAATTGTTCGCTGTTCAGCGAACTTGCGAACAGCTCATGTTCAAGTCGAACATGAGTTCGACTCGAACTCGAAGCTCATCCCTAATATCAATTATGTCATTCACAGTAGTGGTGCATTTTTCCATACAGTTTTCAATATAGGATACTCTGTCATCCAGATTATGTATATCCGTGGATATTTTAGTAAACAGTGAGGAGAGATCTGTCATTAATGATGTTTGTAGTGACAGCAACATGTCTTTTAAAGTAGTATCCATCACTGGCTGGCCTGTGGTGGGGAAAGACACCATGGATGTATGCAGGGCTTGGTTGGACTGCAGGGGGTTGAAAACCCGGGCCTCGGTTTGTGCCTGTGGCAGCCGCGGCAGCGCATCCATCCACATGCGTACCTTAGCTGGGCTGCCTGTGAAGGGGATATTCCCCGGGGCCTGTTGGAGATGTGCCTGTTGAAGATGTGAAAGGCTTCCCTGAAGAGGCGAGTTTTCAGGGATCGCCTGAAGGCAGCCAGAGTAGGGGATAGCCGGACAGATTGAGGTAGAGAGTTCCAGAGGATGGGAGAGGTTCTGGGGAAGTCCTGGAGCTGAGCATGGGAGGAGGAGACGAGGGAGCTTGAGAGCAGGAGGTCTTGAGAGTAGCGGAGAGACAGTTTGGGTGATATTTGGAGATAAGATTGGTATTGTAGCTCGGGGCAGAGTTGTGAATGGATTTGTATGTTGTAGTTAGTATTTTGAATTGAATTCACTGGGCGATCGGAAGCCAGTGTTGGAATTGGCGGAGAGGGGTGGTAGACACTGAGCATTTAGTAAGGTAGATGAGTCTGGCAGTATTATTCATGATAGACTGAAGAGGGGATAGCCTATGGAGAGGTAGGCCTATAAGGAGGGAGTTGCAATAGTCAAGACGAGAGATAATAAGGGAGTGATTGAGTAGCTTGGTGGTTTCATTAGTTAAAGTGGAGTTCCAGCCTCAAAAAAAAAAAAAAATTTAAAGTCAGCAGCTACAAATACTGTAGCTGCTGACTCTTAATATAAGGACACTTACCTGTCCAGGAATCCCGCGCTGTCGCCCCCCCAAAGCTGATTCGTCCATCAGCTGGGGTGCAGGCGCCACCATTGCAACTAAGGGAAACCGGCAGTGAAACCTTCAGACCTCACAGCTGGTTTCCTACTGCACATGCGCGATTTGCAATGAAATTTCTGAATGGCCCCATCGTCTTCTGGGACACAGACAGGTCCCAAAAGGCAGTGGGGGGGGGGGGGGAGGCCGATGCAAATGCCGAGATGAGGTACCTCTGCTGGAGATCGAAGAAAAAGGTACAAAACAGCTAAAAAAATAAATAAAAGGATATCCAAAAATGAGGGGGGATGGGGTGATCAATCGCTTAAGACCTGGTTTCAATTTAGCCTGGAACTTTCCTTTAAAAAGGGGCGAATTTTAGAGATGTAACGGAGGTGAAGTCTTCAAAAATTTTGACAGTGATTGGTCTTGGGGCTGAAAGGACAGATCAGAGTCTAGGTTTACATCTAGTATCCTGACGTAAGAGGAGGGATTGATGGTTGCATTATTGATTTTGATGGAAAAGTCATGGAGAGGGGGCACGGGCAGGGGGGAATCTTATCAGCTCAGTATTGGAGAGATATAGTTTAAGGAAGTGGTGCGACATCCATGCTGATATGTCAGTTAGTGATGCTAGCGGAAACTGAAGGAGTGAGGTGAGGAGTAGAGAGCTAGATTTACAGAAAGAGGAAATGGAGAGAGAGGAGTTGTGAGTAACACTGAAGGAGCGCTGTGATAAGTAGGAGGAGAATCAGGACAGAGCAGAATCTTGGAGGCCAAGGGAACAGAGTTATTTAGGAGGAGCGGATGGTTAATAGTATCAAAGACTGTAGAGAGGTCAAGTAGTAGGAGTATAGAGTAGTGGTTTTTGCAGTTAGTAAATCGTTACTGAGTTTTAGGTGGTTTCTGTGGAGTGTTGCAAGCGAAAACCAGACTGTAAGGGGTCAAGAAGGTTATTTTCAATGAGGTAGGAGCTAAGATGGTTTTAGACCAAGCCTTCTAGAAGTTTAGAGTTGAATGGGAGCAATGAGATGTGTCTTAAGTTGTTCAGGTTGGTAGGGTCTAGTGAGAGGTTTTTAAGTATGGGAGTGATCTGTGCAAGCGTTAGAGGGGAGGGAAAGGTGCCAGTAGAGAGGGAGAGATTAAAGATGTGGGTGAGGGAGCATAGGATAAATTTGGAGGGTGACCGTAGTAGTTATAAGGGAACAGAATCCAAGAGTTAATTAGTTAGGTGGGCATCTGAGAGGTTTTGTAACCTCTTCAGTAGTAGCCAGTTCAAAGGAGAAGAGTGTTGACTGTGCTGTTAGACAAGGTATGTTGAGTGGGAAAATTGTATGCACTGTGGCGATGTCCTCACATATTGCATCAACCTTGTCTTTGAAGTGATTGGCAAACTCTTTGGCAGTGAGTGAGTTAGTGGGTAGAGGGGGCGGAGGACAAAGCAGAGAGTTGGAGGTAGAGAAGAGCCGACAGGGACTGGATGACAAGGTATTAATACGAGAGACAAAGTAGGTTTGTTTGGCAGAATGGAGGCAGGAATTGTAATTTAGAAGGGCAGATTTATATAGGGTGAAGGCCTGCAGAGTTTTATTTTCATGCCACAGTCGTTCAAGAGCCCTTTAATATCACTTTAACATTTTACCCACAAATACAAACACATTAGCTGAATAGAGTTTTGTTTAAAAAGGACAAATGATTAGTTTTTTTTATCATAAATAATTCACTTTATTATGGTATAGTGAATTATTTCTTTCCAAAGTGTTCAGAAACACTTAGGCTAGGTTCACACTGCTATCATCTGAAATTGCACTAATGGGAACCAGGCCCTACAGCCACAGGGCCTGGGCCAGGGCCAGGGCTTCTGTGCTGCTTCACCAAATTTCCTTTCAGGAAGTGTGCTATAATAACTCTAGTCAAAATAATTTGATCCCCCTTCTTGGGACTACACATCCCATAATTCTCAGCCCTATGCCCCATGATAGCCATTATAAATACCGGTATCTTAGAGGAGGAGGAGCAGAGGTATGTTCTTTATGTGTTTAGTATTCTCTGGCTGCTTGTGCATGTCAGGGTAGGTAGTGTCCTGATGTAGGTCTGTAATCCTTTCATAGAACATGCACAAATGGGTGGATCTATAGGACGCTGCAAGGAACCACTTCAAAAACAGGGAATGAGGTCACTGAAAGAAAGCCTAACTTCATGTTTTTTGCCAGTTTAAATGGTTCTGTTGAACCAAGCTGGCCCAAAAGAACTATGATCTTTACTATGGTATGTGCATGTGTTCATTGCTGTATAAACTGCATGTAGCAGAGGAAGGACCCTTTTTGACCCCCAGGGGTACAAGGCTCCTGACGGGGGTAAGGCACACTCAGGTCCACCTAACTGAAAGGCCTGGTGGATTATGCTCCTTGTGGTCAGTCAAGCAGACCAATGAATACTAGGTGAGGGGCTCTGCTAAAGAGAGACCCCCCAAAGCAGGGGATGAAGGGACCTAATAGCCACACATCCTTCCCCTAGACTTCAGGTTAGATCCAAATACCTACACCCTTCATCCTGAGCGAAGAATGAAAACACCTAAATAAGTGCAGGGGATACAATAAGGCTGTCACACCTGCGATCATGCCACTGGTGAGAACCTCCTAGAGGCAGGATCACTATGGAATACACAGAAGCTGCTTTCATGTTTTGTACCATCACCAACTAGAAGGTTATGTACATTTGTCTGTAAAGTGTAAATGTAATAACTATAATAACTTTAGATATTGCTTTCGTGTCGTAGGTGATCTATACCGTACGTAACCCTAAAGATGTGTGTGTATCTTTCTATTACTTCTCCTTGTATGCACAATTCATGGAACGCAGGGAAGATTTCCAGGATTTCATCTCACATTTTCTCAGCAAAGATGGTAAGAAAAAATTTAGCTTTTTTTCAGGGAGCATATACTATTTTAATTTATTATAGTAATTTTGGTGTAAATTTTACATTTGTACACGCTTACTAATCCATACTTCCTTTTGTGTATTAAAGCCCAACTTAGGCCACTTTGATCTGTATACTTTGTGCAACATTCTAAAAACACTATTTCTTGCTCGAGATGTCATCCATTTTGTTTCCTACATTTGGTTTATGAATTTCACAAATCTCTGTAACCTCTAATGAGTTCAAAACTTCTTGCAGAATAAACAGGAAAAGGTTCCTCATCTGTACACCTTATAGTTTTATATGTAGGAGAGATTCCAAAATAGGATCCCAAAAAGTAAGTCCATGGGTATATTGGGGAACCTTGAACAGAAATTGGGCGCCAGTCACTTTTTGTCTTTTGAAAGTTTTCTATGCTGAACTAAAAAAGGAGGTAGAGAGAGTGAGGGTTGGGGTCCCAGATACCACAGCAGATTACTTACTCTTTAGATCCATAACAAAATACAGCTTCACAGTGTCAGAACCTTTAAACTGACCCAGCAGCACTGCAAGCACAATTTCAGATTCCAGTGAGTCATCCAAGCAAGTCTCCAGGCCTTGGAGACCTTGGAAATTCTCACCTTGGCACAGCTTCCTCTACATCAAGCAGAACAGCAGGACAGCCTTAGGACCACCTCAGCGTACATAGGCCCCAAATCGGCTTCTGGGCATTATCACAGAGCTCCCTCCAGCAAGAGGGTGAGCACATGAACTGTTCTAAATATTTTTATTCTCCCCAGCATGCACCAGTGCCCATGAACCATCTACTGGGCAGGCTGAAGAAAATATAAATATTCATAACTCAGTCTCATACTATGACCTGCAGTATCCATGAGACCTACAGGTGATAGTGAAAAATTCACAACCTAACTGAGCTTAGGGGAAAACAACTATTCTGAACTGTACAGAGCTGTTTACAGCCCAGCCAAAACAAAATTTACATAGTAGCAGCTTAGGACCAGGGGGCCACGTAACATTGTCAAATGATATTAATTTAACAAGTTAACAAAAACAATGGATAGTTGATATTAAGCAGTTCCAGAAAGCAGCATACCAAAACCTGGGTGTACAAATTAAAAACATGTTGAATCCTTCTGCACTGGATTTACTTGAAAAAGATTGGGAACAAGGAAATATTTAATAATATGGCATGTGTAAGGGCTAGAAACAGTGTTAGGTTATTACTGCTGTATGTTCCTGATGGGGTGATTCACCCTCTCTAGTTGTCCTGGTGACCACTGTCGCTGGTACTGAAAGTTATGCTGGCCATACACTATACGAAAAATCGCTTGCAATTCGGTCATTTAGACAGTTTGTTCATTTTTTGGCCACTTAATGGGCACAAAATTGAAAAACGTTGAGCCGAAAAAACGAAAAACAAGTTGGAAATTTTCTGCCGAATGTACAGTAAATTGAAAGGTTAATGTGTTTCCTGTCCGAACTGTTTGCACTAGCTATATGTAAAAAAAAAAACCGAACAAAAAATGGATTCATTTATGTCCACTGAGCGATTTATCAGTCATTGCATGATGGCACTATCATTTGCTCTAACGGCCGAATGTTTGTTTTTCGAAAATGGGTTAGGGCGATTTTTCGTATAGTCTTATTGCCAGCATTAGGGTAAATCCAAAATTTAGAGGTGTCGTTGAAACAGAATAGAGGTGAAATCTTCCAGTTGGGACACTCGTTCCTGTTACAACTGTCAAGAGGAGATTTCATTATTTGGAGAGATTTCCTCTCACTTGCTGCTGTGTTTCTTGGAAATGAAACATAGCAAAAAAAAGAAGAAAATGCAAGCTTTAACCCCTCATTATAGTTTATCTAGTGTGTCATACATTTCGGATGGAACCTTTAAAGCAGTAGCATTTAAACCAAAATCATATAGATTAAAACATATAACAAACTTTTTTTATAATGTTGATTAAATGGATATAAAAATATATTTCAAAAAGAAATGAAAATGATAATAATGATAAACACAACCATTAAAGGTACATAAAGTCCATAAAAAAAAGGTGCAAAAATCAATATAAAAAGCCAATGTAAAAAAGGGATTAGAGTGTTCCAAACAGATCCAGCAGGTGACGGGTGAAAATGGAAAATATATATGGATATATAGCGGCCTGATCCCACTCCTACGGCCGCTCAATATACATGTTTTTGGCAATTGCTGCTGCATTACATGACCACACGCTCTTTTTAAATGATGACCATGTGAGTGTACTCTGTTTTTTCTACCTAATAAATAATTTAGACAGTATCATGCTATAGTCTTCATCTATTTTGTATGTTGATGTGCGTGTGTGAGGCTGTGATGTGGGATCTACCAGGACCTACAGTACCTTTCTGGATATACCTGGGAAACGGTTTTCCCTATTGCGCTGCTGGCTTTTTCATTACTTTGGAGGCCAACACTGTTTGGTAAGCTGCCACCTTTCTATCTTGGTGGTGTCTCACATGGAGGACTTGGGGAGGCTGATTTTTTCCTATGTACATCTATATTTTCCATTTTCAACTTTCACCTGCTGGATCTGTTTAGGACAGTGGATCTCATCTCTAATCCCTTTTTTACATTGACTTTGTATATTGATTTTTGCCTTTATTTTTGTTTTTTATGGACTTTATGTATCTTTAATGGTTATGTTTATTATTATTATTATCATGTTCATTTCTTTTTGAATTACGTTCATATATGTTTGATAGCACTGCATTTTTTTACATTATTTATTGCATGGTATATCTATTGACCTGTGCTAGCAGCTATTATTTTCAAAATGTTGGGTATTTTATTGATTATATAGTGAAAATATTCCTCCCATTTTAAAAAAATATATTGGTGGTATATTACATAATATATGTGATACATCAGTCTTTAGTCAGGGGGATGTTATCATATATTCCCATAATGCCTAGCTTGTCCACATTAATCCCCAGACTTGGCCACACCCAATGCATTTTGAGGTATTAATTTTTTCCCCTTCTTCAGGGGTACATAGGGTATGACATATCTAGAATATAGTTTGATACTATAGCACATACAGATGTCCTTGAAAATCACATCATCTGTACTTACATGAGAGTTATATACAGAAAAAATAAACCCTCCAAATTAAAAACAAATCAGAGTGTAAGGATGCCTTGCCAGTGCCACTCCTCACCACCCACCATCCACCAGCCAGAGCAAGTCCCAACCCCAGAACGACATGCAGTCACTGGGGCCACCTTATCTTAATTTAAAAATCAGAAATGAACACCATTAACACTATGTGCATATCATTCATTATCCTCAGACAAAATATTTATCCTATTGTTCTGATATCTCCTCATAAAGTCATCCTTGGGAAGATTTAACTGCAGCATTTCCTGTGCAGGGGACTGGACACCTGTTTATGCTGTTTGTACAACACAAGACTGGTCCCTTCAATTCCCTGTATAGTTTTTTCACCTATGAGGCTGATGCAACCACGTCAGTGTGATCCAAACTTTGGGTAGGGTTTTTCCGATCAAAACTGTTCTTCCTTCCTGTCTCCACTGTCTGGACATCAGCTTTTAAACAAAGCTCTGGCCATATAGATAAATACACTATTGAAATACAGTAATTCTACTTAATCATGTGATTTATACATATCTGCCACATCACACAGTTAAATTACAAACCCTTTGTTGCGCTTTTATTTTACACATTTATTTTTATGTTACCACATGCACAATAATGCACTACACTTTGTGTGCTGGTTTTTGTTCCATTCTCTTAAATGATGGTAAACTCATCCACCTTGCATCATGACACAACACATATGCCGTGTGTTATGGTGCACTGCATTACAAAAAAAAAAAAGCATGTCCTCTTTTTTGTATGTTCTCATGCATTGACAGTCTATTCAAAATGAGTGGGCGCATTAACAATGACTGCATAGCGCTAAAAGGCCCCTAAAATGTAACAAAAGAAGTATATAAATATATGAAAATCCTACTGAATTGGTTTCTAAACTGTGCTTGTGTTTTTAGTTATGTTTGGCCTGTGGTTTGAACATGTGAAAGGATGGCTGACAATGAAGGACAATCCCAACTTCTTGCTTTTGTCTTATGACAATATGACAAAGGTAGGTCCTATTTATAGTAAAATCTATTCCTCATCATATACTATAGAGTAATAGGCTGTGAAAAGCACACTGTGTTAAATACGGTAGTTTCTGTGTTGTAAGTAGAAGTGATCCTGTATATACTGACCTCATTGTATTCTCAGTGCACAGAGAAGGTGATGATAGGATACTAACTGTTAGTTGAAATGTAAATAGACAGTGAGATAATAGAAAATTGATTCAACTTCAGAAATTTTACACTTTTTTTACATTTTTGCTAAATATTGTATTTGAAAAACAGACTTTCTTGCTTTATTTTGCCAGCAGTGATGTCGGGGAACCCCAGCAGGTTGCTGAGCAGAGAGTGTCTCACTCTCATAGAGCCCAAAGCCTACATTTACAGTTACCCCTCCCTACTCCCTCACACAGATGGGAGAGGGGAGAGCTGATCTGCTCCTTCTCCTGCCCCTCCCCTCCTGTATGCATCGCAGGAACTGTGAAGCTAAGCAGCTGAATTTTATCGTTCAGCTGCTGGGCTTCACACTTCCCACAGTGCACACACAGAAGGAGAGGGGTGGGGGGAGTAGGAGCCTATCGTCTCTCTGCTCTCCCATCCATATGAGGGAGAAGGGAGGGGAATAGGTGGGGGACTGTCAGTGCAGTCTCTGGGCTGTATGAGAGAGACACTCTCAGCTCAGAGTCCTTCTAAGGAGGCACTGATAGGCATAACTGATGGGCACCAATAAGTGGCACAAATAGGCAGCATTGATGGGCAGTAATAGGAAGGTGGCATTGATGAGCACTAATAGGTGACACTGATGGGCACTGATAGGTGGCATTGATGAGTATTGACAGACAGAACTGATAGGTGGCATTGATGGGCACTGATAGGCGGCACTGATAGGTGGCACTGATGGGCACTGATAGGTGGCATTGATGAGCTCTGATAGGCTGCATTGGTTAGCACTGATAGGCAGAACTGATGGGCACTAATAGGTGGCAATGATGAGCACTAATAAGTGGCACTGATAGGCGGCACTGATAGGCAGCCCTGATGGGCATTGATAGGCAGCACTGATAGGCTGCACTGATGGGCATTGATGGGGCTTCACTTATAATCAGTGCCCTGATTATCAGTGTAAACAATGCACTGACAGTTTTGCTTGTTAATGGCTCTTCTTTCCTCACACTGAAAGGATTGCCGATAACTGGCAAATCTGTTTACATGTGATCAGCTGATGTAAAGGGCCGCCGTGATTGGTCCTTTACCAAGGTCTTTGATCAGCTGTGTCTGAAGGACACAGCACAAAATATTTTACAGCGCACACATACAAGAATGACATTTCCTGCAGGGCTAGTTAAAAACACCTGAACATATTCAAAAAATACGGGGGTTTGGTCACACTATATGGTCATATAGTTCTAAGTCCACTTACTGCGACTGAAGGACACAGCAGTCACAGAGCGTGCTGGATACGTGCCAGGGTCCTGGGAGGATGTCCATGGATGTCCAGGGCTCGAAAAGGAAAGTGGAGGTTTAGGGGGACCCTTCATGTTTCTTGCACTGGGGCCCTGAAGGTTCTAGTTACGCCTCTGTCTGTCAGTATACTGTTTTATCAAATAAGAAAATTATAATATGTTTTCCTTAAGTGGTAGTAGTATCCTGCTTCTGTAAGGCCTGCATATTTCTTTAAAGCTGAACTCTGGGATAACCAAATAAAATTCTAAATAGCACATGTATTTCTGAATCATGGTGTGCCTTGTGTATTTCTTCCAAATCTGTGGAGGAATCTAGTGTGAAATTTTGCCTCTGTGCAGAAGCTTCCAGTAAAATAAACCCATCATGGCTGCTGTCTTTCTGTGTGCAGAATGTGATCTTGTGTCTTCCCCCTCCTTTAAAGGATAAGTTCAGCTTTGATAACATGTTACACACGTATTTAGGGTGTAACATGTTACAAAAGAGCACCTACCTGTGCCCCTCCAATCCCCCCGCTGTGACAGTGGCTGGAGGAGCTTCCCCTGAACCCACTGTCACAAGAGCACGGCTGTAAGGGGCTAGGTTCACACAGCCAAGTAATTCATTCATAGGGATCTGTGAATGAATAAACTACGACTACTGTCTTCCACTGCAGCAATCAGCTTGTAGTTCTCAGTGAACTGCGAGGTATGGTATGGAGAAGAAGATGAATGGACTTCGTGGGACATTTTTATTTTTTTATTTTTTAATAAAGGACTTGTCCCATGGTGTGTCTTGTTTTTTTTTAACATTTTGACACTTTTTTTGTGAAATGGTATGGGTACAATGTACCCGTTACCATTTCAAACAGGTGAGGGCCGGGATCTGGGGGTCCCCTTGTTAAGGGGGCTTCCAGATTCCGATAAGCCCCCGCCTGCAGACCCCCACAACCACCGGGCAAGGGTTGTTGGGATGAGGCCCTTGTCCCCATCAACAAGGTGCTTTGGGGGGCTACCCCAAGGCACCCTCCCCATGTTGAGGGCATGTGGCCTGGTACAGTTCAGGGGGGGCGCTCTCTCATCCCCCCTCTTTTCCTGCATCCTGCCAGGTTGCGTGCTCAGATAAGGGTCTGGTATGGATTTTTGGGGGGACCCCACGCCATTTTTTTAAAAATGTTGTCAGGGGGTTCCCCTTAAAATCCATACCAGACCTGAAGGGCCTGGTATGGAATTTGGGGGGACCCCCACGCAGTTTTTTTTTTATTTTGGTTCGGGGTCCCCCTTAATATTCATACCAGACCCAAAGGGCCTGGTAATGGACTGGGGGGATCCCATGCCATTTTTTTTTCAATGACTTTTATCTGTTTTGCCGGAACCCAACAATTCATTATAGCCGCAAGTAGTTTTAAATGACTTTTTTTCCTTTTAGAAATGTCATTTTGTGCAGGGACTGTTCTAAACACGGGAAAAATGCGCCACTTTACAGGGATACTATAGACACCCCCCAGGTATGAAATTTAAAGGAATATTTCACTTTTATTGTTTCACTTTAAGCATTGTTAAAATCACTGCTCCCGAAAAAACGTCCAGGTCCCCAAACACTTTTTATGAGAATACCATGCATATAAGCCTTTAAAATTAGTACTTTTGATTTCTCCCATAGACTTTTAAAGGGTGTTCCACGGCTTTCGAATTTGCTGCAAACACCCCAAATTGTTCGCTATTCGTCGAACAGGCGAACATCGGGCTCATCCCTAACTGTGAGGGGTTACAGTGTTCTGCCACCACCAACACCGAAGGCCGAATTCAGCAGAGTATACAGTGCAGTCCATATAGTATATATATATACTGTTGTTCAGAGTATATAGTGCACTCAGTGTAGTATATATAATACAGTGCAGGGTATATAGTGCAGTGTACAATATATAATATAGTGTATTGAAGTGGTTAAGGGGAGCCCTATGACAGAAATAAGAAAAAAAATGGAAGGGATTGCCCCCGTCCATACCAGGCCCTTTGGCTCTGGTATGGATTTTGGGCGAGGGGGACCCCACACCATTTTTTAAAAACATTTTGACATGGAGTTCACCTTAATATCCACACCAGACCTAAAGGGGGGAAACCCATGCTGTTTTTTAAATTATTTTTTATACATATTGCCAGGATCTGGCAAAACATTACAGCCTTGAGCAATTTTAAATGACATTTTTTCCTTTAGAAATGTCATTTTGCTGCAGTACTTTTCTAAACATGGAGGGAAATGCGCTACTTTACAGGCAGACTAAGGGCACCCCCCAGGCACGATATTTAAAGGAATATTTCATTTTTTTTTGTTTCACTTTAAGCATTCTTAAAATCACTGCTCCTGAAAAAACAGCCATTTTAAAAACATATTTTTGCATTGATACAAGTCTCCTGGGGCAGTATCCGGGTCAAACACTTTTTATGGCAATAACTTGCATATAAGCCTTTAAAATGAGCACTTTTGATTTTTCACATTTGTGTCCTATAGACTTTAACAGTGTTTGCATGTTCGCACAAATTTCTTGTGTGTTCACAAGTTCTGGTGCGAACCGAACCGGGGGTGTTCGTCTCATCCCTATTCTAGGGCTATTATTCTAGAGCATAACACACAAGAGGTTCGAACCCCGCTTTAAGGATTCTTTATTTCTAACTATAATAATAGCAATGGAAAAGAAAACTTATTTGAGTACTATGTTAACCCCTTTGTAAGTCTGGTTAATATCCTTGGAAGATTTAAAACCTTACAGCACAGTCTTCAAGAAAATATGGCTAGGCCACCCTAACCAGCAAAAAATTCCCCATAGACACTTAATATAGCCTACCACCTAGACCTTCAGCCACAATGTCTGACCAATAATCAGGCCAAACATACCCCCAGCAGATGACCTGCTTTTCATTTGTCAGCCTAATGCTTCTTCTGTTCAGTGTTTGTGCTGCCCATAGCCATCCTCAACTCAAAAGCCTAGGAGCCACTCGACCAATGGCAGAATGGCCCAGAGGAATCTGCCAATGCACCAGAAATTAACATCTGTGCATGTTGGAATATCACATGCATACACAACCCAACTCTCTTCCAACTATGTCAAAAAATGCCCAGGTAGAATACTTACACTACAGCTACCATAGGGAAAACTATCTTTCATTTTAAAAAAACATTGCAATTACAAAGCTGTAGGGTATGCTCCACCACGTTGGTGCCTTCCCAGGAAGCACTGACAAAGAAATAGAAATATAATAAATCAAACAAGATCAACAAATATCCTCTTGTGTCTCCCTTCCTGTAATGCTTTCCGTCTATCTATTAAGTTCTTGTGGTAAAACCAAGGAAGCTTAGACTTCTGAAGTGTATCAATGCTTTACTAAACAGGGAAAAATCTGCACATACAAACTGTAGGATGTACAATACAACACAACTTATAGCTTACAAAATATGCCTACAAACATAAGCATGTGCAATATGTACACATTAAGTAAACTAAACAGTTACTTAACTTAGGGGTCAAGATGTCCTTCATAGTTCCTTGCTCAGGGTCCAACTCCCAAAAGCGTCTCCAAAGTTATCCAGCTTCCGGAAGCCATGTCTTCCTCTTTGTCCTCCCAAAAACACGTTTCTTACAAACGCTCCCCAAGCCCCTCCCACCCATTTCCTGCATACATCAACTTCCTGCAAAGAACATCCTGTCTCAGTTATTTACATATCGATGGAGGGGGAAGGGCCTCTGTAAACATATGCTGTTACTAAACCTAACTCTATTATTGCAATAAAGTCACTATACAAATGGCCATAGCAACACACTTCTCAAACACGTGGAAAGATTGGGGAGGAAGTGGGGGCATCAAAGATGACATCAAAGATAACAGGGAACCCGGCAACCTGACTACCTTACTTAGTTCTCACCAGGTTATTATTGTAAGTAAGATATTTATTTTCATTTGGAAACCTGGAAAGTGGTGTATACTGTAGATAATTCCTGGCAATGACCAAGGTGAGACCAACTAGGCCTCTAATTTGTTGTTTGTATACAACAGCTAGGGATGGGGGAACGGTTTGGCCCGAGCATAAGTTCGGGCCGAACTCTGGTTGTTCGGATGTTCGGCGAACACCGAGCAATATGCGGTGTTCGGGGCAAATTCGAAAGCCGCCGGAACACAATTAAAGTTTATGGAACACTAACATGAAAAATCAAAAGTGCTCATTCTAAAGGTTTATATGTAAGTTATTGTCATAAAAAGTGTTTGGGGACCCGGGTCCTGCCCCAGGAGACATGTATCAATGCAAACATTTTTTTTTTTTTTTTTACGGTCGTTTTTTCGGGAGCAGTGATTTTTTTAATGCTTAAAGTGAAACAATAAAAGTGAAATATTCCTTTAAATTTCGTACCTGGGGGGTGTCTATAGTATGCCTGTAAAGTGGTGCATTTTTCCCATGTTTAGAACAGTAACGCAGCAAAATGACATTTCTAAAGGAAAAATTGTTATCCAAAACTGATCGCGGCTGTAATGAATTGTCGGGTCTCGGCAATATAGATACAGATAATTGAAAAAAAGAGCATAGGATTCCCCCCCCCCCAGTCCATCAGTCCATTACCAGGCCCTTTGGGTCTGGTATGAATATTAAGGGGAACCCCGAATCAAAATTTACAAAAAAAATTGCGTGGGGGTCCCCCTAAAATCTATACCAAGCCCTTTGGGTATGATATGGAAATTAAGGGGAACCCTGCACCAAATTTAAAAAAATAAAATTGCGTAGGGGTCCCCCCCAAAATCCATACCAGACCCTGATCCAAGCATGCAACCTGGCAGGCCACAGGAAAAGAGGGGGGGACAAGAGAGCGCCCCCCCTCCTGAACCGTAACAGGCCACATGCCTTCAACATGGGGAGGGTGCTTTGGGGTAGCCCCCAAAGCACCTGGTCCCCATGTTGATGGGGACAAGGGCCTCATCCCTTTGCCCGGTGGCTGTGGGGGTCTGCAGGCGGGGGGCTAATCGGAATCTGGAAGCCCTCTTTAACAAGGGGACCCCCAGATCCTGGCCTCCCCCCTGTGTGAATTGGTAATGGGGTACTAAATTTCACAAAAAAAGTGTCAAAAGGTACAAAAGACAAGACACAGCTTGGAACAATTTATCCTTTAGAAATGTCATTTTACTGCATTACTGTTCTAAACATGGGAAAACAGTCATACTATAGACACCCCCCAGGCATGGGATTTAAAGGAATATTTAATTTTTATTGTTTTACTTTAAGCATTAAAAAAATCACTGCTCCCGAAAAAACGGACGTTTTTAAAAAAAAGTTTGCATTGATACATGTCCCCTGGGGCAGGACCCAGTTCTCCAAACACTTTTTATAACAATAACTTACATATAAGCCTTTAAAATTAGCACTTTTGATTTTTCATATTCGTGTCACATAGACTTTAACAGTGTTCGTGTGTTCTGCCAATTTTTTTGCCTGTTCTGCTGAGAACCGAACAGGAGGGTGTTCGGCTCATCCCTAACAACAACTGGTCATTGACCCAGTCCCGCATGTGGTGGGCCAGGCTTGCCAGTGTTTCCAGCCTCATATCAGGGAAGTTTTCTCCAGTTTCTGTTCATGGAAAACTGTATTATTATTATTATTATTATTATTATTTTCCTTTTCAGATAAAGTCATGAAAAGTTAAGTGTAACATATCCTTATGTCTCAACATTATTTCTAGTATTAAAAAGAACTTTGAGCTAAACACTAACATTTGAAGACAAGCCCTGTCTGCACTGGCAGTCATAACAACAGCTGGGGGGCGAGGTGTGCAGGGCATTCTACAGCAATTGCAGGAGGAAATGCAGAGCAAATTGTCAGGAATCGTACTGTGACCATTCAGATGACAGATACTACCACCTATTTATGCACAGCCAGGCAACACGCAATTAAACTCTTAGACCCCTTTCACACTGAGGAGTTTTTCAGGCACTTTTGGGCTAAAAATAGCGCCTGTAAAGCACCTGAAAAACAGCTCTCCCGCAGTCTCAGTGTGAAAGCCCGAGTGCCTTCACATTGAGGCGATGCGCTGGCAAGACTTTAAAAAAACCCCTGCAAGCAGCATCTTTGGAGTGGTGTATACACCGCTCCTAAAGCACCCCTACCCATTGAAATGAATGGGCAGCGCCGCCGAACCGCCGGCAAAGCGCCGCTGCAGTGGCGCTTTGCGGTCATTTTAACCCTTTTCCGGCTGCCAGTGGGGGTTAAAAACGCCCCGCTAGCAGCCGAAAACCTCTGCAAAAACTACGGTAAAGCGCTGATAAAAATAGCGACGCTTTACCCCTGACGTCCCAGTGTGAAGGCAGCTTTATTCAGAGACAAGGAAACAGTCCAGAACTTGTTTTTGTTGTTTTATTGGGGAAAACAACTTGGATAGGGTATGGAATTTATGGGATGTCCAATTTGACTTGAAGAACAATGATTAGGACATCTTCCTTCTATATGTGATCCAGAAAAAAGAACATACACTTGAGCGTATTCTGTTTGAAACAGCAACGGCCTCTACAAGCTCAACAAAGAAATCTCCATTTAAAGAAGCTCTGTTTCCCAGAGCAGAATTGTAGCAGAATCTCACCTTGCAGGAGCCCTATGTCCCCTTTCTTGAAAATATCGGCCCACCTGGCTGCTTAAGAAAATGTGCTCACACTGTCCCCGGAAATCCTGCTGCCCTAAAAGAGACTACTGTTCAGGCCTCCTGCTGTACAGGTCTTTCTCCGCAAGCCAGGGTTTTTCCCAACCGAGACCACAAGATAGTGGAGATCTCTCAGTACTTTTTTCTCTCTCAGCTCCCAGCCTGTAGGCAGAGCCTCCCTCACCTTGGGGTCCTCCCAAGCCACACAACACAGCTTCCTTACTCCATCTTCCACCCTATCCCCCTGCTGGCCAGGCTCCACCATATTTAGGGGCTGATCCAGCCACGCTGCAAGGCCCTTCTGCCTGGGGATTGGCCATATTCCCTCAAGTAGGCAGATTAGGACCTCTTGGCCTCCTCCCACTAACTTCCAGAAGCTTCTCCAAGCTTCTAGAACCAGGGGGAGGTACCAGAGGCCAGCCCTGTAGATCCCTCCAGCCTGACCTAGACCAACCGAACCTAATTATGGACTTGCACAATTACCATTAGTTACAAAAAAACAAATTTACCTACACTAGTCTAGCACTAGAGGCTGCTACACTTACATGAATTCCACTTCCTTATTTCTTGCACTGCTGGCTCTGGTGGTTCAAGTGTGCTGCACTTGGAATTTGTAAATTCCATGTAATTTACTGCCCCCTCCCTTGAAAGCAACTGCATCAGCAAAGATGTACATGGAACAGGTCATTCTTCTGCTGGCTATTAAATAAGTTTCTAGTTCTGTTTACTATAATGTCTCTTCCATTTAGCCCCTTGCAGGTGAATGTTTAAAGGATAGTTTATTGTAAAGACTAATAAAATACACACTTGTTTAATACAACAGGATATAAGGAGCAATGTTGTGAAGATCTGCAAGTTCCTGGGAAAAGATCTGGATGATGCTGCCATAGATTCTGTAGTAGAGCATTCTTCGTTTAAAGCTATGAAAGCGAACAACATGTCCAACTACAGTACAGTGCCTAATGAAATCTTCAACAAGGATCAAGGATCATTTTATAGGAAAGGTAAAGACACTTAATAGTTGTCAGATATTTCTGAAATGTTATAAGGTTACATCTGTGGAATGGCAGTTACGCATTGACATAAATGTGCCCTCGTTGTTTGGTGGTAGCCATGGTCATTATTCACTGACATTTTCATAAAAGTCACCAAATAAAATATATTTTAATTTAAAGCCTACATTTAGTCACAAAAAAAATCAAAAATCAAAGGGTCAATATTACAGTCAATAGGATGTATCCCTTTTTTTGCTGGCTCCTACATTAATTGAAATGTTCTTCCTCTGATCCCACTCAAATCCCTACTGCAACAATAATAGGAAGATTTCAGCTAATGTAGGAGCCAGCAGCAAAAGGAACACATCTGGTGTCTTTATGCAACCTATTTAACTACTGTATGTATCCTATTGACTAAAAATAATATTCCTCGTGCTGTGTTTTTTTTTTTTTTTTTTTTTTTTCATTTGTGACTAAACATAGACTTTAACTGCTTAAGGACCAGCCACCGCAGTTGTACTGCGGCAATGTGGCTGGTTCCCGCGAATCCCCATCATTGTATGTTGGCTTGTACGCAGCGACTTGTGGGCGTGCACCCACTGGCCAGCATGGGGAGCCAATCAACGGGTGGGGTGGACTCGATCTCCGCTGGCCACCCACGATCGTTTCCCGCAGCGTAAGAATGGGGATTTGTCTGTGTAAACAGGCAAATCTCCATTCTGACAGGGGAGATCATACAGATCTTGTCTTTTTGCTAAGCAGGAAGATGGATCTGTGTGTTTCCCCAGTCACACAGTCCCCCATACAGTTACAACACACAAACAGGGAACACATTTAGCCCCTTGATCGCCCCTGATGTTAACCCCTTACCCTGCCAGTACCATTAGTACAACAACAGGGCATATTTTTAGCACTGACTACTGTAATAATGTCACTGGCTCCCAAAAAAGTGTAAAAAATTTCAATTAGGTGTCCGATCTGTCTGCCGCAATGTCGCAGTCCCGCTAAAAATCTCTGATCGCTACCATTACAAGTAAAACATTTTTTTTTTAAAATGCTATAAATGTATCCCCTATTTTGCAGATGCTATAACTTTTGCGCAAACCAATCAATATACGCTTATTGCAATTTTTTTTTTTTACCAAAAATATGTAGAGGAATGCATGTTTGCCTACACTGATGAAGAAATTAGATTGTTTACATTTTTTGAGGGGGATATTATAGCAAAATGTAAAAAATATTTAGTTTTTTTTTTCAAAATTGTCACACTTTTTTTTGTTTATAGTACAAAAAATTAAAATTGCAGAGGTGATCAAATACCACCAAAAGAAAGCTCTATTTGTGGGGAAAAAAAAGACATCAATTTTGTTTGGGTACAGAGGCGCACGACCGCGCAATTGCCAGTTAAAGTGACTTAGTGCCGTATAGCAAAAAATGGCCTGGTCATTAAGGCGGAAAATCTTCTGGTCCTTAAGTGGTTAACATTAGAATAGCAGAATACCAATATACAGTAAACAAACTCCTAAAAGTAAACTTCATATGACCATTGATTTAATAAAGAAAATATTATGTGTTAATACTATAAAATACATCTTGAATCATAATGGATTAACCATAGTATATAAGGCTATAACTCAAGTAAATTTTGCATGGTTTGGAAACATTAAGTAAGATCCAGGTGGTTATGCAACATAACATATTTAAATTTAAAACCTCTAATTGGTTTAGTTAATGGTCAGTAGATGTCTGTACAACCAGCCTGCCCATACATGGATCGAAGTTTGGCTGGTCCCTGATGGACCTGCCGAATTTCAATTCATATATGGCCGGCTTTACATAAACCCAGTGAAAGGACTAGCCTCAGATGATACACATAGGACACACATTCTCCTACATTTTATCTGCAGCCATCACTTCTCTAAAATCTTGTAAAACACAGAGTTGCACACAGAGTCTGTCAGCATCTATCAGCAGCACAAAGCAGGGGGTAGAACTTTGGGCCTGATCGGAGGGGAGAGACACACCCCCTCCTCACACTACATGGAGAACAAGCACAGCCTTGGCTGTCAGTCACAGGCTGTGTGCTGGAGCTTTCCTCACCCACCACATTTTTTTCCTCTTGGCGTTGCGAAAAAGCTGTCAGAAGTGCTGTCAGAAGTGACTCATACAGGTAACAGGAGAACGTGGCAGCAGAGAGACATCACACTTAGTGCTTTGGATGGAGACAAGCACACTGTATTGAAGGATGTATTTATGTCTGAGGTTTAAAACCACTTTAACTTTAACTTAACTTCTCAGGTTTTAATGACTGGGAAGCTTTAACAATAAACACCTTTTTTTATTTACTTTAATTAAACACTTTTGCCTTACATTAGGTATCTCCGGAGATCACAAGAATCACTTTACACCTGCTCTAGAAGAAGAGTTTGACAGGATTTACAAGGAGGCCATGAAAGATGTTGACCTTGCTTTTATATAAACAGAATTTTATATGTTTAGATATTTAATTGGAATTTCACATGTACTCATACTAAGACAATGTCCAATCATATACAAGAAACATTTATTAAAAAATGATTTTTGTTACCATATGGTTGGAGGATTGAAGTGAAAATTGTTTTACCTCATATATTATGCTACATAAACATTCACTTTGCAAAGTTAACATTGTTTAATAGTTTAGTAAATTAGCCCCAAATCCCAATTCCAGTCTGATAAAGCAGCCATAGACTCATTCCATGAAGTTAACTAAGCTTCCTGAACTATTATTGTATATATGTTGCAGGAAACTGTCAGAAGTGGTGTGCGCCATATTACCAGAGCTGTTTCATGTCTATCTGCACCAGTTTCTAGTTGAGAGAAATATAAACTGGTGCAGGGTCTGCACCTGATTAACAGAGAGAATAGGGCAATTTGCCATATAGAAAACTGCTGCAAAGTCCCGCCAAGTGCAACCCTGTCATACAGGACATAAGCAGTAAATAGGCCACTCGCATCCCTTTCTCTGCCCCTGTACTGATTACGTAAGTGGTTCTCAATCTCAGTCCTCAAGTACTCCCATGTTTGCAGGTTTTCCTTTATCTTGCACATGTGCTTTAAATGTGAGTCAGTGGCCTGGTATTTTGGACAGCTATTTTATCTAAGGGTCCTTTCACACTGGGGCGGTTTGCAGGCGCTATTGCGCTAATAATAGCGCCTGCAAACCGACCTGAAACAGCCGCTGCTTTAATTCCAGTGTGAAAGCACCTGCAGAGGTGCTTTGCGGTGGTTTTAATCCTTTCTCGGCCACTAGCAGGGGGGTAAATCTGCCCCGCTAGTGGCCGCATACCGACGGTAAAGCGCCGCTTACAATAGCGGCGCTTTACCGCCGACGCCCGCCCCAGTGTGAAAGGGCTCTAAGAGAAATTCACAAAACATGGCCTGTTGGGGGTACTTGAGGTTGAGAACCATTGGATTACACTACATGGGCAGGGCATGCACAGGGTTAACTCCCTCTTCTTCCCTCCGCTCTGAGCTGGGACAGCAGAGAGAACTTTGCTGGCATCTCCAGCCCTTGTTCTATGACCTGTGTGCTGTGCCTGAGAACAGAGAATAAATCACTTCTAATTAACAAAGGGGTGTGTGTATTTGTGTTAATTAGGAGCAGTATCTGCTCCGTTCTAAATTTAGAAGAGCTGTACAAACATTACATACCTCTTTGTTATTTCCCCATTCTGTCCCAGTACAAGCTAATACATGTTCTGGCAAGTTGTTATTGCTTACCCTTCCAGTATATATGTATTTTTAAATGTTATTATACTGTGGTATATATTATACAGTATAAAAAAAAATGTAATTTTACAGGGGTATGCCATTTAGGAATAAATGCTCTGGCAGGAATTTTTTAAAATAAAGAAAATATGAAAAGATCTATTACTTGCCTTTTTTAATTTTTTTTTCTCCTTCCCTGACCTAAAGAAACCTTCTGCTGTCATCCCAGATGTCTACTCAAATAAAACAGCAGTGGACTGCAAAATCTTCAACCTGGCTGAAATCTTCCTCTCCCTTGGCCATGCCTGTGCATAGTTGCCAACATTGTAAAAAAATTTATAGGGACACTTTTTTGGCTGTAGGCGGAGTCTTATTATAATTAGGGAGCGGGGAATGCCTTTGTAGGAGTGACATAGAAAAAATGTGGTGCGCAGTGCAAAAAACGGGCGTGGTTTACGTCAATAGTGGGTATGGCTTATATGGGCGTGGTTCAAATGGGGGTGTGGTTAGAGTCTGAGATGAATGAGAGATGGAGAAAGAAAGGGAAAAAGAGGGAGGGAGAGAGAAAGAAAGAGGGAAGGAGAGAGAAGGAAGGAAAGCGGGATGGAAGGACAGCAGGCCCAGATCCTACACCACAATAGAAATATGTATTCCAGAGTTTAATAAATCAGCAGATAAAAATACTCCAAACACCTGGCGTTAGCGCTTCAATCATCCCGACACCATGGTTGTTGTGGTGTCAGCATGATTGAAGCACATTATTACTATTACATTGTAATATAGATTGAAATCATTCAACTCACCATAATGCAGAACCAGTGGGACCCCTGAGCGTGTCACCTGCCACCAGATGCCATCAGGTGCCCCCAGCAGAGTAAGTCCTTACTTCAGGTGCCCCCAGCAGAGTCCGTCCTTACATCAGGTGCCCCAGCAGAGTCCGTTCTTACATCAGGTGCCCCCAACAGAGTCCACCCTTACATCAGGTGCCTTCAGAAGCAGAGGCCCTCCTTACAGATCTGTGTCCCCAGCAGAGGCCCTCCTTACAGATCTGTGTCCCCAGCAGAGCCCCTCCTTATATCTGGTGTCCCCAGCAGAGCCCCTCCTTATATCTGGTGTCCCCAGCAGAGCCCCTCCTTACATCTGGTGTCCCCAGCAGAGCCCCTCCTTACATCTGGTCTCCCCAGCAGAGCTCCTTCTTACATCTGGTGTCCCCAGCGGAGCTCCTCTTTACATCAGGTGTCCCCAGTGGAGCCCTTCCTTACATATGGTGTCCCCAATGGAGCCCCTCTTTACATCCGGTGTGCCTGCAGCAGATTTTCCGCCGCCATTACCGTACATTATTAGTAACAGGCCGAGGTAATCAAGATAGAGGCGGAGCCGGCCGAGTGGCTTCAATAGAAATTGAGCTGCGGCACCGCCCATCCCCCTTTCCACAACAAGTCACAAACAGACTGGCAGTGCGGCAGGGGTGGGCGGTACCGCAGCTCAATTTCTATTGTCAGCCACCCGGCCCGCTCCGCCTTTTGTTCTTTGTCTTCGGTAAAATGGCAGCCGGTGGAGACATTGCTGCCACCGCCCGTGGACCTCTAGGTCAGCGGGGAGCCACAAAAAATCAGGAAAAAAGAATTTCTAGGGACATTTCCCGGGAAACGCTAAAATCGAGAAAAAGGTCCAAGTCCCAGGACAGTTGGTAAGTATGCCTGTGCAGATAAACCCCATAGACTTCTATAGGTCCATCTCCTGAGTGTCTCCTTTGCATGTTACATAAACTCTGTAAATGATAACAAGAGCTTGTTCCACCCATGGCAACATAAGGCCTCATTTATACTGGCAGCCACTGATCGCTTTTATGAGGTCACCTCATGTGTAACCAAGGCCTGAAAATTGCATGTGTTCCTTAAAGTGTTACTAAACCCAGGACCTTGCATTCACTATATCTGGTCTCCCACAGTACACAGAACTAAAGATGAGACGAACACACAAACACCTTTAAAGTCTATGGGACACAAACATGAAAAATCAAAAGTGCTCATTTTAAAGGCTTATATGCAAGTTATTGTCATAAAAAGTGTTAGGGGACCCGAGTCCTGCCCCAGGGGACATGTATCAATGCAAAAAAATGTTTTAAAACGGCCGTTTTTCAGGAGCAGTGATTTTAATAATGCTTAAAGTGAAATAATAAAAATGAAATATATCTTTAAATATTGTGCCTGGGGGGTGTCTATAGTATGCCTGTAAAGTGGCGCAGTTTTCCCATGTTTAGAACAGTACCACAGCAAAATGACATTTCTAAAGGAAAAAAGTAATTTAAAACTGTACGTGGCTGTAATGAATTGTCGGGTCTCGGCAATATAGATAAAACTCATTGAAAAAAATGGCACCCCAACCAAAAATGTAAAAAAAAAATTGCGTGGGGGTCCCCCCAAATTCCATACCAGGCCCTTCAGGTCTGGTATGGAAATTAAGGGGAACCCTGTGCAAAATTTTAAAAAAATGGCATAGGGGTCCCCCCCAAAATCCATACCAGACCCTTATCCGAGCATGCAACCTGGCAGGCCGCAGGAAAAGAGGGGAGGGACGAGAGAGCGCCCCCCCCGTGAACCATACCAAGCCACATGCCCTCAACATGGGGAGGGTGCTTTGGGGTCTGACCCCAAAACACCTTGTCCCCATGTTGATGGGGACAAGGGCCTCATCCCCACCACCCCTGCCCGGTGGTTGTGGGGGTCTGTGGGCGGGGGGCTTATCGGAATCTGGAAGCCCCCTTTAACAAGGCGACCCCCAGATCCTGCCCCCCCATGTGAATTGGTAACAGGGAACATTGTACCCCTACCATTTCACAAAAAAGTGTCAAAAATGGCAAAAAAGACAAGAGACAGCTTGGGACAAGTCCTTTATTAAAAAATAAAAAAATAAAAATGTCCATCGATGTATATCCACGCCACCCAATGGACCAAAAAAAGAAAAAAAAAAGCCACAACAATTACGCCCCCCCCCCCCATGCCTCTTGACCTCGCCCCCCTCTGATGCAACGGGCCCCCTTGAAATCTGAAGGACCCAAAGAACTGAATAGGTTTTCTGTGGATTGTGCCAGTCAAGTGTTATTCCTGGAAAGGGTAAATTGATCTGGTTATCACTATCCCTAATGGACCATAAACTTTTCCTATTCTAGGAGATTAACACCTCTTAATTTTGGATCACAACTGCAGGGATGTCCAATAAGGGGAGGCAGGTGAGGCAGGGCCTCACCTGCCATGAACATTAAAAAATAAAAAAAATTGAGCTTCAAGGGTAGTTTGACGACCTGGAGTCACAGAGAATGTGGAGGTTTGTAGCCTAAGTCCTACCCCACCACTAGTAAAAATTTGGGGCTCCTATGACCTATGGTTCCAGAAATATGGGGCTCCTTGCACATCCTTTTAGAAGCTAAATACAGAGCTGCAGCAGACAGAGGTTGAGCTCACAGTGCCTCTCACTTCTTGCACTGAGATCAATGAATAGCTTGGAGTCTTGGACCAATGGTAAAGTACCATTGGTCCCAGCTGTCCAATAAAATTGATGCAGTGGAGGCACACCTCTGACTGCAGTGTCATAGAAGGGGCATGTGTCTAAAAGACAAATACTCCCTTCCAGCCCAGCCCTCTTAACTACAAGGAAAAAACATGTGTTTATAGGTATAAGATTTACCCACAATCCCATGTTTTTCTCACACAGAGGGAGAAACAAAGAGGGAGAAACTGATTCTGTTGAAAAGGTACTATTATATTCAAGCTAAATCATATATTTACAGTTATTATATAATAATTTATTAGTTATCTATTTACAGTGAAATTACTGGTTGGAAATTATCATTTCAAACTTCCGTTAAGCCACCTGCTTGAGTACAGATTTTGAAAATATACTAAATTACCCTTAAAACAATACATAATAACTATTTGTATATTACTTACTTATGGTAATTATCCACTTGCCACCCAGGCCAATTCTGACACTTCTCTCCTACATGTAAAACATTTTTTGCTAGAAAATTACTCAGAACTCCCAAACATTATATATATATATATTGTTTTAGCAGACACCCTAGGGAATAAAATGGTTGTCATTGCAACTTTTAATGTCACAGGGTATTTGAGCAGCAATTTTTTTAAACACTTTTTTTTTGTATATTGTGAAAGATGATGTTACGCTGAGTAAATAGATACCTAACAGGTCACACTTTAAAATTGCGCACACTCGTGGAATGGCGCCAAACTTCAGTACTTATAAATCTCCATAGGTGACACTTTACATTTTTTTACAGGTTATATGTTTAGAGTTACAGAGGAGGTCTAGTGCTAGAATTATTGATCTCACACTAACGATCATGGTGTATGTAACCTATGTGTATCTGACTCTGGTACTAGCCAGTGCCTCACCAGCCACTGACCTCACCGCATGTCCCTGCACAACTGATATGAGATTGCTAGTGTGAAACCATTTTAACTTCAAATATTCTGGACCTTCATTGCTTTGTTCACACATGACAGTTTTACATACGCTTGGCAAAGGTATTAACCCTCAAATATGAGAACTATGTTGTAGGCAGTATATCTCTGACCACAAAACCATACCCATAGTTGCCAACATTGAAAAACATTTTTTAGGGACACTTTTTTGGCTGTAGGTGGAGTCTTATTATAATTAGGGGGCGGGGCATGCAGAGGCGGCTCTAGGCTTTGTGAGGCCTTAGGCAAAACTTAGACATGAGGCCCCACTCATACCCATAATGGGAAAAATAATTAAAGCGATAAAAAATAACGGTGTGCCCCCCCCCCACAGCCCTGGCGACTTCCCTCCTCTGCTCTCCAGCTGACTGCTGTGGGGGGATCTTCAGGATGGAGGCTGGGAAAAGGGGCTGGTAAATTTAATTTTACCAGCCCCTACCTTTTCCAAAAGAACACAGTGAGTGATTGGAACTGATCACTCACTGTGTTCATTCATAGCATACTATGCTTTAGTTTATGAATTAACAGGAGCCTCTGTCTCCTCTTCATTCATCTGCAGTGCAGCTGACGCTATAGAGAAAGGAACTGAGAAATTTGTTTCCTTATTTCCTTTCTCTGTCTCAAAAGTGAGACTTCAGGTGTCTGTTTAGACCCCTGATATCCCACCAAAGAAACCAAAAACTCTCACCAAGAAACATAAAAAAATAAATAAAAAGATTGTAAAAAAAAAAAAAAATAAAACTGTAAAGAAATATAAAAAAAAAAAAAACAGACTCAAATTTCTATTTAAACTAAAAAGCCATGCCCAATAGGTAGCATAATTTATCCACAATCACTGTTTTTTCTGTATGGCATGGGTCATTCCCTGGTAGGGCCTCCTACTGTACAATGGTGGTAAATTTGAGTAGGAGAAGGGTGTGGAGTGTATATAGGTGGGTAATATGTACATGAGAGGGGTGTGGAGTGTATATAGGTGGGTAGTATGTACATGAGAGGGGTGTGGAGTGTATATAGGTGGGTAGTATGTACATGAGAGGGGTGTGGAGTGTATATAGGTGGGTAGTATGTACATGAGAGGGGTGCGGAGTGTATGGTGATTAGTATGTACATGAGAGGGGTGTGGAGTGTATGGTGGGTAGTATGTACATGAGAGGGGTGTGGAGTGTATATAGGTGGGTAGTATGTACATGAGAGGGGTGCGGAGTGTATGGTGATTAGTATGTACATGAGAGGGGTGCGGAGTGTATGGTGGGTAGTATGTACATGAGAGGGGTGTGGAGTGTATGTAGGTGGGTAGTATGTACATGAGAGGGGTGTGGAGTGTATATAGGTGGGTAATATGTACATGAGAGGGGTGTGGAGTGTATATAGGTGGGTAGTATGTACATGAGAGGGGTGCGGAGTGTATGGTGGGTAGTGTGTACATGAAAGCGGTGCGGAGTGTATGGTGGGTAGTATGTTCATGCGAGGGGTGCGGAGTGTATGGTGGGTAGTATGTACATGAGAGGGGTGTGGAATGTATGTAGGTGGGTAGTATGTACATGAGAGGGGTATGGAGTGTATACATGAGAGGGGTGTGGAGTGTATATAGGTGGGTAATATGTACATGAGAGGGGTGTGGAGTGTATAAAGGTGGGTAGTATGTACATGAGAGGGGTGTGGAGTGTATATAGGTGGGTAGTATGTACATGAGAGGGGTGCGGAGTGTATGGTGGGTAGTGTGTACATGAAAGGGGTGCGGAGTGTATGGTGGGTAGTATGTACATGAGAGGGGTGCGGAGTGTGTGGTGGGTAGTATGTACATGAGAGGGGTGTGGAGTGTATATAGGTGGGTAATATGTACATGAGAGGGGTGCGGAGTGTATGGTGGGTAGTATGTACATGAGAGGGGTGCGGAGTGTATGGAGATGGGTAGTATGTACATGAGAGGGGTGCAGAGTGTATGGTGGGTAGTATGTACATGAGAGGGGTGCAGAGTGTATGGTGGGTAGTATGTACATGAGAGGGGTGCGGAGTGTATGGTGGATAGTATGTACATGAGAGGGGTGCGGAGTGTATGGTGGGTAGTATGTACATGAGAGGGGTGCGGAGTGTATGGTGGATAGTATGTACATGAGAGGGGTGCGGAGTGTATGGTGGGTAGTATGTACATGAGAGGGGTGCGGAGTGTATGGTGGGTAGTATGTACATGAGAGGGGTGCAGAGTGTATGGTGGGTAGTATGTACATGAGATGGGTGTGGAGTGTATGGTGGGTAGTATGTACATGAGAGGGGTGCGGAGTATATGGTGGGTGGTATGTACATGAGAGGGGTGTGGAGTGTATGGTGGGTGGTATGTTCATGAGAGGGGTGCGGAGTGTATGGTGGGTAGTGTGTACATGAGAGGGGTGCGGAGTGTATGGAGGGTAGTATGTACATGAGAGGGGTGCGGAGTGTATGGTGGGTAGTATGTACATGAGAGAGGTGCGGAGTGTATGGAGGGTAGTATGTACATGAGAGGGGTGCGGAGTGTATGGTGGGTAGTGTGTACATGAGAGGGGTGCAGAGTGTATGGTGGGGGGTAGTATCAAATACACCATTGATGCATTAGTGACCAGTGGCAGTTGTTGAACCCCTTTGTGCTGCATTAATGGCAACAGTATCAGTGTTTTGTTTATGAACCCTTTCATGCTGCACCATATAGGGGTTAATTAACACTGATACTGTTGCCACTAATGCAGCACAAAGGGGTTAATTAACTTCCACTGGTCACTAATGTATAGTAATGCTGCATTAACACCCCCCCCCCCCCCATGCTGCATATTACAAATACATCTTTAAACTTACTTGCACTTTTGCATGGGGCTTCACTGGCTCCTCACAGGTCTTTGAAGCAAGCAGCACTCTCCTCTGCATTTTCATCCCGCCTCCCGGCCTGTGAATGACATCACGCCGGGCGCCGCGGGCGGGACTAGGAAGCTCCTGTCGGGCGGAGATCATTCCGCCTGACAGGGAAGGGAAGTTAATGCGTCGGTTGGACGGATAGCATACTCACACCGCGCTGCTGCAGATTTAACACAGTGCAGCGGCGGCCGGCGGGTGTCACAGCTGTCTGCAGCGGTGCAGAGCAAGTGCCATTTTTGCGAGGCCCCCCTGCCTAGTCCGCCCCTACCTCCTGGCGGGTTCAGCAGTGGCTGGCAGCTCCGCCTCCTCTACAATTCGTCTGATAGCAGCGGCGGCCTTGTTTACTAAACGCTTTACCATCCCGCCCCGCTCACCCTGCCAGCTTGGGGACACTGGCCGGGGACATTCCCTCCCATTCTTCCACTAGCACATCAGGCAAATAAGGCGGCCGCGAGGCCCCTTGGAGAGCAGGGCCTTAGGCGACCGCCTTATTTGCCTAATTAGAGAGCCGCCTCTGGGGGCATGCATTTGTAGGCGTGCAAGGGGGAAAGTAAAAATGCGATGCGCGAAGTGCGCCACGGCAAAGAATGGGTGTGGTTTATGCAAAATAGTGGGAGTGTCTTAAGTGGGCGTGGGTCAAAGGGGGTGTGGCTAGAGTCTGAGATGAATGAGGGATGGAGAGGGAAAGGGGGGGAGAGGGATGGAGGGACAGCAGGCCCAGATCCTACACAACAATGGAAATATGTGTATTCTAGAAAGTTTAGCAACCAGCAGATAAAGATGCTCCAAACACCTGGTGTTAGCACTTCAATCATCCCGGCACCATGGTTGTTATGGTGTTAGGATGATTGAAGTGCATTATTTCTATTATTACATTGTAATATAAAATGAAATCATTCAACTCACCATAATGCCGAATCAGTGGGATCCCTGAGCGTGTCATCTGCTACATCGCCTGCCACCAGCCGTTCGTCCTTGCATCAGGTGCCCCCAGCAGAGTCCGTCCTTGCATCAGGTGTCCCAGCAGAGTCCGTCCTTGCATCAGATGTCCCCAGCGGAGCCCCTCTTACATCAGATGTCCCCAGCGGAGCCCCCCCTTACATCAGATGTCCCCAGCGGAGCCCCCCCTTACATCAGGTGTCACCAGCGGAGCCCCCCCTTACATCAGATGTCCCCAGCGGAGCCCCCCTTACATCAGGTGTCCCCAGCGGAGCCCCCCTTACATCAGATGTCCCAAGCAAAGCCCCCCTTATATCAAATGTCCCCAGCGGAGCCCCCCTTACATCAGATGTCTCCAGCGGAGCCCCCCTTACATCAGGTGTCACCAGCGGAGCCTCCCCTTACATCAGGTGTCACCAGCGGAGCCCCCCTTACATCAGATGTCCCCAGCGGAGCCCCCCTTACATCAGATGTCCCCAGCGGTGCCCCCCTTACATCAGATGTCCCCAGCGGAGCCCCCCTTACATCAGGTGTCACCAGCGGGCCCCCCCTTACATCAGGTGTCACCATAGAATCCCCGCCCCTTTCCATAACAGACCGGCAGCGGGGTGAGGCGGAGCGGGGCGCAGGATGGGCGACGTTCCTGGTCTTCCTGGACCTCTAGCGGCGGCAGGGAAAAATCGTGAAAAACCAGATTTCTCTGGACATTTCCCAGGAAACAATAAAATCAGGAAAAGAGTTGAAATCCCGGGAATGTCCCGGGAAATCCAGGACAGTTGGTAAGTATGCATACTTCCCAACTTTTTGAGATGGGAGCGAGGGGCACCTATTAGCAAAAGAATATAGGCATCGGACATACCCCCTGCCACACCCCCCCCCCCCCCCTCATAGGAGAAGTATACAAAAAATAATGAGTTAAACCCAAAAGTTTTTTACCAATACTATTTCTTTATATTGGCTTTTCAAATCTACAAATACAGCACTTTAGAAATTGGATGAAAGGTTTAGCACTGGGAAGCTTTTTGAAAGATAAAAAGTGCATTGTATATACACCTATATAGGTCAGACCAAAAGAGGGACACATGAGGAGGAAAGAGGGACAGAGGGACATTGTTCAAAATCAGTGACAGTTGGGAGCTATACAAAAGGCAATTATAGTGAACTAGGTTTAGTGTGTAGACACCTCATGTTTGTAAAGTGATCACTATCTATATGCTATGATCAACATATGGGAACTGTCAGAATTATTCCCCTACTTTTAAAAAGGAAGTAAACACTGTTTTTTGTTTTTTTTTCCTTTATTCTTACCTGCAAAGTAAGTGCATAATGTGCTAGTATACATCGCATACTAGCACATTATGATAAACTTACCTGCAAAGGAAGCCCTTGTCCCTCCCGCTGGAGGCAGTATCCATCTTCGCCCATCTTCCTGCGTCAATGGCGCAGTAAACAGTAAATATCTCCTAAACGGCGCTCGTTTAGGAGATATTTACAGTACCTATAGGTACAAATTACGCATGACGCTTTACTTCCTCTTTAAGCATGAGCATAATTGTTTGTAAAATTCATTAGCAGAACTGGTGGAGTACAAATAAATGTGAATGCTCACACCTGCCTATGTAGTCCTCCGCATACAATGGATTACATCTAATATTTTAAATCAGAATTGCTCCCAGGTACTTCAATACAGGGGGTCCCCGGGTTACAAACAAGATAGGGACTGTAGGTTTGTTCTTAAGTTGAATCTGTTTGTAAGTCGAAACAGGTACATTTTTTAAGTGTAGCTCCAGCCAAAAAAACTATTTTTAAGCTTTTTGGATAGCATAGGGAAGGGTTAACACCCCTGTAACATTTGTTTTGCTGTGTCTGCCCCTGTTCAGAAGATTTCACCTCACTTTCTGTCCCAATGACAATTGGATTTTGAAAATTTTGGGCTGTTGTAGAAACAAGGATTGGTGATAAAGCATCAGTGGAGGTACCTTTTTCCCATAATAGCTCTTACAGGAGTGAATTTCCCTTCCTATGGGTAGATTTCCTCTCACTTCCTGTTGTCTCCCTCCGTTTGTAAGTAGGAGTCGTTTGTAAGTCGGATGTTTGTAACTAGGGGACCCCCTGTATGCATGAGGAAGTAAATCTAATGCTGGGAGGATAGTCAATTTACTATTTGCTTCTGCTTTAAATATATCCTCCATTAAAATTGTCAAGATGTACATTATTTATGTGCTGCCTTATTTATAGCATTGATAGCACAGCACAGTGGTGTAGTGGGTAGCACTCTCGCCTAGCAGTAAGAAGGGTCACTGGTTCGAATCCCGACCACGACACTACCTGCCTGGAGTTTGCATGCTCTCCCTGTGTCTGCGTGGGTTTTCTCCGGGTACTCCGGTTTCCTCCCACACTCCAAAGACATGCTGGTAGGTTAATTGGATCCTGTCTAAATTGGCCCTAGTATGTATGAATGTGAGTTAGGGACCTTAGATTGTAAGCTCCTTGAGGGTAGGGACTGATGTGAATGTATAATGTATATGTAAAGCGCTGCGTAAATTGACGGCGCTATATAAGTACCTGAAAATAAAAAAAAAAATATATAAAGAATTTTTTTTGTTATTCATGAAAGGAAAATAGATTTGGTTCACACGTGTATGGCATATTGTATAGTGGTGCACTGTGGGGTGAATTTACTAAATCTGGAGAGTAAAAAATCTGGTGCAGGTCTGCATAGAAACAAATCAGCTTCCAGGTATTTTGTCAAAGCTTAATTGAACAAGCTGATTGGCTACCATACAAAGCTGCAGCAGATTTTGCACTCTCTTTTAAATACCTAAGATAGACTTAAAGAACACTTCCCGTTTACTTGGAGTTCATCCTCTATCCCTTACCTAGGTGTCCATCTCTCTGCCTCCATAGACCAGCTATACAAATCTAATTACCCACCCATCTTTAGGAAACTCAAGTCCGACCTGGACCAATGGTCACTCTACAATCTGTCCTGACTAGGCAAGATAAATGCTGTTAAAATTACCCTCCTCCCCAGGATCCTTTATCTTTTTCGCTCCCTTCCCATTTCAGTCCCCAAACTACATATAACAAACCTCCAATCGGCAATTATCCGCTTCACTTGGGGCAAGCTAAATCACCGCCTTCCTAAACAAACACTGTTTAGACCCAGAAAGAAAGGAGGCCTAGGACTCCCTAACCTCTGGTTATACTACCAGGCGGCCCAATTAACCCAATTCTCCACCATTTACTCCAGGGGCCCTAAACCAGACTGGGTGGGAATAGAACAACAAGCTGTCCCTAACTTCACTTTAGATTTCCTTTTGTGGCGGCCCCCTAAATCTAGGCCCCCTATCCTCTCTCCTAACCTGTTCCACTCGTTTACCTTATATGACACTCTTCATAAATCACATTCTATAACATCCTGGTGGTGCCCCCTCGCCCATATATTTCACAATCCTCAATTCCCCCCTGGAATGGATATTAAGGCCTTTCATTGGTGGCTGGATAAAGGCCTTTATTGGACACTTTTTTAACTCCAACGGCCCCCTAACACTTAGATACTGCACCTCTAAACTAGACATGCCCCCATCCGAAATATTCCGCTTTCACCAAATATCACACTTCTTACGTTCTCTTAAACCCAAGGACAATACCCCCCTCACGGTGCTCCAAGGCCATGGATGTGCGGGGAGGTATCTCCCTAATATACTCAGCACTCGCTGACCCTTCGGAGAAAGCGCCTTACATGCTTAAATGGGAGAGCGACCTTGATATTGAGTGGGATTTGGACACATGGAACTTTCAAGTAGCAAAAGTCTTTAAAGGAATCCTTAATGTATCCCTAGTCGAAGCGAACCTTAAGGTCGTAACCCGCTGGTACCTGGTCCCGACTCGACAAATCAAACTTTTCCCTCAATCATCGCCCCTCTGTTTCAGAGGATGCGATCTCCTGGGCTCCCACCTACATATCCTTTGGCAGTGCCCTAAGATCAGGAGCTTTTGGAACAAAGTTTTTAACCTAATTCGTACAGTCACTGGGGCAGTCCTTAGCCAGGACCCAACAATAGCCCTTCTGAATAAGAAGATTCCCAATATCACGAAATACAAACAGAGGCTGATACACTTTATGCTCCTTGGCGCTAAAATAACGATAGGGCATGCCTGGAAGTCCCCCTCAGTATCCTTTCAATTAGCCAAGCAAAAAATCACTTGGATTATGATTCAGGAGAAAACCTCCAGCATTATTCTTGATAAATCTGAATCCTTTAAATGCATCTGGGAACCCTGGGCTCAATACATCGGCACCTCCTTATAAATTACGGCTTTACTACCCCTACAGCAATCCTTTTGATTTACATTTCCCCTTCAGCATCGAGCCATTAGTGAAGTAGCACCTGGACTCCCTCTTCCTCCTTTCTGTCTGTATCTACCTACTTTCTTAACTGGTCTTTCCTTTCCCCTCTTGTCCTTCATCTTCCTTATACACCCCATTGGACCTATCTAATGGGGAACCTTGAATGAGATAGTAACGTTCCTCCAACTTATCCTTCTTTATACGCCCCTTTATTTACTGGGTGTTTTATATGCTATAGTCCTTCTAATAGGACACCTTGCCCTCCTATGTTTTCCTATTAGCACTTCTAATTTTTACTCCTAATCAGTTTTAAGTAACTTGTGTTTTCACCCAGTGGGGTGTGGGGTTGGTCTATAGTCCAATGGCACAGATTGCTCCCATTTGGGGTGTCAGGGGGCAGGGGCAGACCTCGTGTGACCCCCCATGGTCTACGGTGTACTCCAGTTATGCATTTTTCCATTCTGTATTTTGTATACCTTATCCTTCATTATACTGATTGATCAAGCTCGATCGTTTTGGGCAAGAGTCTATATTTTATCATCCCTATTATTTGTATCCCTGCACCACCCCTGCGTGGGTGTATTTTTGCCCTAATGTTCTGTATTTACAATAAAGCTCTTTTGAAAACTGAAAAAAAAAAATACATAAGTTACAATAGTGTTATTATGCTCTATTCTGATGTATGAACTTGGTTATGGTAAGCTGGGTTTAAGCAAACCAAAAGCCCTTTAGTTATCCACACTGTGATACATAGCAGACCCGTAATAAACAGCTATTTACATGTCACTGAGTCCATCACAAATACAAAAAATAATCGGTTTATTCAGGGGCACATGCGCAAAGCTGAACAGGATGGATGCATACATAGAGAGTTCCATCTAACTACTAGTTAGATATAGCTTAGATAGTTAAATAGAAAGACATCTAACTACTAGTATTGATCAACTTTCAGGAGCCATTAGCATTGCTAACTGCTACTGCAGCTTAACAATTTTTAGATGTGGTGGCTGCATTCGTTTTCATTTTTAGGCTTTCTTTCCTTTATTTTTACCTGGTGATCTGGCCAGTACGTCTGTTGTTTTTCAACAGAACAAGCTGTCCTGCAGATGTAATAGTTAGAGGGTTGAGACAAACCATTTACCCCTGACAGAGGTGCTTACAATGGTCATGAATAAACATTTATGTAAGACCTTTATCCCAGAAGGAAACAAAAAAAAAATCTTGCTGTAACCGCTTAAAAGTGTTAGCTGGATTTCAGCTTCAATTTGTTGGTGTGTCTAAATCTGCTAGAACATCTAACACTACGCTTCCCCCAGATTAACAGTGCTTCTGTCCGACGGTGTCTCTGTTGCTCCCTTATCCAGAGTGTAGGCACCCTAATACAGGATGTGTGTTACTGGCTGGATCACTGGGTAAAAACAGAAGGAACCCCCCCCCCCAAAAAGAAAACAAATGTAGCCACAGCATTTATGGAGGTCTTCTTCTCTCCAGTGGCTACAAGTCCCAAAACGCTAGACGCTAGCTGGAGACGATGAGCTGGTCCCCCCCACCCACTTCACTCCCTCAGTCAACTCCTACAGTCCTCACTCCTCTCTCACAGAGGGACAGGTCAAGACCCAGAGAGAGTGTCCTAAAGGAACAAGATCCAGTCTAGAGAATCTCTAGAGGAAAATGTCAGACACTATACAAAGCAAGATAGATAAACAAAAAAATCTTTAAGTACACAAATTTCATGTGGGAGAGAATAGTTCTCAGAAAGGAGGTTACTAACCTGCAAGAATGTCTTAAGCCTGGCACACAGGGGCCAAATAGCGGCTGGTATTAACTGGTTCAACAGAAACCAGTCGACATTCGAGCTGTGTGTAAATCGGCCTGTCATCAGGAGCTTCCTTCCTGATATGCATACTATGATGCGAAACACGTAGAGGCTGCTGGGAGATTTTTGTTACGCCATTACATCACTTCCATGTTAGGTGAAAGCGAGGGCTGAAGCGCAAGCTGGCTGCAAACGAGGCTTGCACCGCGCGCCAACACAGGAATCACACGGCGCCATCCCTACACCCATTACCAACTGCTGGAATAGCTTGGTGCCGGCTTATGGGCATCTGGAAATGTGAGTGTAATATTTTCTTTTTATACTGAGTATTAATAAAATAGTTTTTTACATATTGTGCAATGATCGTTGTCTGTTTCTCATGAGGAGGACATGGTCTTTATATAGCGCATTGGGGTCAGCAACAATACAGAATATGTGGAGTGGTTATCACAAATAAATGAACCAAAGGCACAGTTTAACTGGCATCTGGTGAGTGGCCAATCCAAGTGGTGGTGTTCTTGGCACGGAAAGGGGTCACGGAAAGTCACGGATGATATATACTACAGAGATCTTAGCAACTATTGCACATTGCACTTTGCACATGAATTTGGACGTTTTAGTCTGGTTATAAATGTCAAGTACCAATTTTTTTTGTATATATTTATGTTGTAATTTATGTAAAGCACATCCAGTAGGGTGAGTAATTGGGGCACTATTTGATGTAGAATTTTGGGGAGCATAATAACTATGTAAGTCTGGAATATAACAGAGTGGTGTGTTTTAGAGTAGCGCATTCAACATATATATATATATATATATATATATATATGTAATATTTTTTATTTTTCCACCTATCCACCTAGTGGTGTAGTTTTTTGATTGCAGCAACTCATTTCTTAATCATTTAATTGCTTGCGCCGGTGACACACATTTGTTCAACTCCAGATTATGTTGGGGTCTCCTATTTAGGCTTATTGTCCCTCATAATTGCACCTGGGCAAGAAGCTGCTTTCCAAATTAATCCTACATCCCCTTTCTTTAACCACTCTAGATAATTGCAGGTGGACAGAGCCCCCAAATCCAATTGTGCCTCATAGGAACACACCCAGGCGGTGAACAATTGGCATCCATACTCAGAGGTTTCACCAATAAGACATATTGCTGATTTCTCCTATTGAAACCAAATCTATGTTTCAGGGGGCCCCCTCCATCGAGGGGGCTAAAGTTTGTATTGATGACCTCTTTCCTTGATTATGAGAAGCATGTGCTCAGTCTTATGCTGTAAAGTCTGTTTTAAGATGAGTTAACAGCTAGACTTGGATTTTTGTTTTCAGGAGTTTATCCCATTTGAAAAATAAACTATACCTCTTTGGGGCAGATTTACTAAAACTGGGGAGTGCAAAATCTGGTGCAACTCTGCATGGAAACCAATCAGCTTCCAGGTTTTAAAGTCAAAGCTTAACTGAACAAGCTGAAGTTAGAAGCTGATTGGTTACCATGCACAGCTGCACCAGATTCTGAGTGCTCCAGTTTTAGTAAATCTCCACCTTTGTGTTGGCAGCTGCTAGATTGACTATTGCTAAACAGGGGCGTAAACAAGATTTGCCATTTGAAATTTACATCAATTAACTAATTGTTAATGCATTATCAAAAACATGTACGGCCTTCCAGGACACCTGGAAGCCTTGGAAAACCTTTGTACAAAACCATCTGCACTGTGCCTATCCTCATCCTACATTAAGCCCTGGTACAAAGGCTGTGGTATAGGAGGAGTATATGTTCTACTCAGAGCTTTTTTTCAACTGGAACTTGTGGAACTCACCACCTCTGGCTCAGGCCCTCTGCTCTCTGCTCATCACTATCACTTGTAAACACAGAAGTCTGGCTTCTATGTGTATAAGTGACAGCTTGTCTCACAATGTTTCCCACAAATCTGATCTCCTGAGTGGCTCCCACTGAGTGCAGGATGGGGACAGGGGAGATGCACATGCCCAGGGTGCAGTATGAATGCTGACACCCCCACTGTATGATCTCCCTGCAAGTGAGAGAGATGGAGCCACCAACAGTGTGCGGGAAGGTGCTAGAGCTGGTTGGGTGGTTCAGCTTTACACGGCAACAAAAGTAAGATCTGGAGGATGGTGGAGCTTTTAAAGGATATGTAAAGGTTCGTTAAAAAAAAACAAAACAAACATGTCATACTTACCTCCTCTGTGCAGTTGGTTTTTCACAGAGTGGCCCCGATCCTCCTCTTCTTGGGTCCCTCAGCGCCACTCCTGGCTCCCCCTCTTCTCGAGTGTCCACAGTTGGAGAGCTGCTCTACCTCGGGGCACTCGTGCGGGTGTGCTCCTGTGTCCTGCTGCTGTGTCCATTGACACAGACAGCAGGACTCAGCCCAGCCCATGGCTCCCACCTCATTTAATTTGATTGACAACAGCGGGAGCCAATGGCTGCTCTGCTTTCAATCTATACAATCAGGACTCAAGACACCAGCTGGTGTGCTCATCCCCTTCACTGAAAAGACCGGGTACAGGTAAGTAAAAGGGGGGCTCTGTGGGGCTGCTACATCACAGGAGGTTTTCCACTTTAATACATAGAATGCATTAGGGGAAAAACCTCAAGGGTTTAAAAACTCTTTAACCACTTGCCGACCGCCTAACGTATATATACGTCGGCAGAATGGCACGGGCAGGCAGAATCACGTACCTGTACGTGATCTGCCTCCCGCGGGCGGGGGGTCCGATCGGACCCCCCCCGGTGCCATCGGCGGTCGGCATCTGACTGGGAGCGTCGGGAGGCGAGGGGGAGACCATCCGATCGTGGCCCCCCCCTCGCGATCGCTCCCAGCCAATGGGAATCCTCCTCTGCCTGTGTATAGTTTCACACAGGCAGAGGATGTGATGTCATCTCTCCTCGGTCTGGCAGTTTCCGTCCAGCGCCGAGGAGAGAAGACATGTAAGTCCACACAACACAAACACACACAGTAGAACATGCCAGGCATACTTTACACCCCCGATCCCCCCCCGATCGCCCCCCGATCACCCCCCAATCACCCCCCCCCCCGTCACAAACTGACATTAGCAGTATTTTTATTTATTTTTTTTTTTTTTTTCTGATTACTGCATAGTGTCAGTTTGTGACAGTTACAGTGTTAGGGCAGTGAGTATTACCCCCCTTTAGGTCTAGGATACCCCCCTAACCCCCCCTAATAAAGTTTTAACCCCTTGATCACCCCCTGTCACCAGTGTCACTAAGCGATCATTTTTCTGATCGCTGTATTAGTGTCGCTGGTGACGATAGTTAGAGACGTAAATATTTAGGTTCGCCGTCAGCGTTTTATAGCGACAGGGACCCCCATATACTATCTAATAAAGGTTTTAACCCCTTGATTGCCCCCTAGTTAACCCTTTCACCACTGATCACCGTATAACTGTTACGAGTGACGCTGGTTAGTTTGTTTATTTTTTATAGTGTCAGGGCACCCGCCGTTTATTACCAAATAAAGGTTTAGCCCCCTGATCGCCCGGCGGTGATATGCGTCGCCCCAGGCAGCGTCAGATTAGCGCCAGTACCGCTAACACCCACGCACGCAGCATACGCCTCCCTTAGTGGTATAGTATCTGTACGGATCAATATCTGATCCGATCAGATCTATACTAGCGTCCCCAGCAGTTTAGGGTTCCCGAAAACGCAGTGTTAGCGGGATCAGCCCAGATACCCGCTAGCACCTGCGTTTTGCCCCTCTGCCCGGCCCACCCAAGTGCAGTATCGATCGATCACTGTCACTTACAAAACACTAAACGCATAACTGCAGCGTTCGCATAGTCAGGCCTGATCCCTGCGATCGCTAACAGTTTTTTTGGTAGCGTTTTGGTGAACTGGCAAGCACCAGCCCCAGGCAGCGTCAGATTAGCGCCAGTACCGCTAACACCCACGCACGCACCGTACACCTCCCTTAGTGGTATAGTATCTGATTGGATCAATATCTGATCCAATCAGATCTATACTAGCGTCCCCAGCAGTTTAGGGTTCCCACAAACGCAGTGTTAGCGGGATCAGCCCAGATACCTGCTAGCACCTGCGTTTTGCCCCTCCGCCCAGCCCACCCAAGTGCAGTATCGATCGATCACTGTCACTTACAAAACACTAAATGCATAACTGCAGCGTTCGCAGAGTCAGGCCTGATCCTTGCGATCGCTAACAGTTTTTTTGGTAGCGTTTTGGTGAACTGGCAAGCACCAGCGGCCTAGTACACCCCGGTCGTAGTCAAACCAGCGCTGCAGTAACACTTGGTGACGTGGCGAGTCCCATAAGTGCAGTTCAAGCTGGTGAGGTGGCAAGCACAAGTAGTGTCCCGCTGCCACCAAGAAGACGAACACAGGCCCGTCGTGCCCATAATGCCCTTCCTGCTGCATTCGCCAATCCTAATTGGGAACCCACCACTTCTGCAGTGCCCGTACTTCCCCCATTCACATCCCCAACCAAATGCAGTCGGCTGCATGAGAGGCATTTTCTTTATGTCCTCCCGAGTACCCCTACCCAACGAACCCCCCCAAAAAAGATGTTGTGTCTGCAGCAAGCGCGGATATAGACGTGACACCCGCTATTATTGTCCCTCCTGTCCTGACAATCCTGGTCTTTGCATTGGTGAATATTTTGAACGCTACCATACACTAGTTGAGTATTAGCGTAGGGTACAGCATTACACAGACTAGGCACACTTTCACAGGGTCTCCCAAGATGCCATCGCATTTTGAGAGACCCGAACCTGGAACCGGTTACAGTTATAAAAGTTAGTTACAAAAAAAAGTGTAAAAAAAAAAAAAAAACACATACAAAAATATAAAATAAAAAAAAAATAGTTGTCGTTTTATTGTTCTTTCTCTCTCTATTCTCTCTCTCTATTGTTCTGTTCTTTTTTACTGTATTCTATTCTGCAATGTTTTATTGTTATTATGTTTTATCATGTTTGCTTTTCAGGTATGCAATTTTTTATACCTTGCCGTTTACTGTGCTTTATTGTTAACCATTTTTTTGTCTTCAGGTACGCCATTCACGACTTTGAGTGGTTATACCAGAATGATGCCTGCAGGTTTAGGTATCATCTTGGTATCATTCTTTTCAGCCAGCGGTCGGCTTTCATGTAAAAGCAATCCTAGCGGCTAATTAGCCTCTAGACTGCTTTTACAAGCAGTGGGAGGGAATGCCCCTCCCCCCCCAACGTCTTCCGTGTTTTTCTCTGGCTCTCCTGTCTCAACAGGGAACCTGAGAATGCAGCCGGTGATTCAGCCAGCTGACCATAGAGCTGATCAGAGACCAGAGTGGCTCCAAACATCTCTATGGCCTAAGAAACAGGAAGCTACGAGCATTTTATGACTTAGATTTCGCCGGATGTAAACAGCGCCATTGGGAAATTGGGAAAGCATTTTATCACACCGATCTTGGTGTGGTCAGATGCTTTGAGGGCAGAGGAGAAATCTAGGGTCTAATAGACCCCAATTTTTGCAAAAAAGAGTACCTGTCACTACCTATTGCTATGATAGGGGATATTTACATTCCCTGAGATAACAATAAAAATGATTAAAAAAAAAAAAAAAATGAAAGGAACAGTTTAAAAATAAGATAAAAAAATAATAATAATAAAGAAAAAAAAAAAAAAAAAAAGCACCCCTGTCCCCCCTGCTCTCGCGCTAAGGCGAACGCAAGCGTCGGTCTGGCGTCAAATGTAAACAGCAATTGCACCATGCATGTGAGGTATCGCCGCGAAGGTCAGATCGAGGGCAGTAAGTTTAGCAGTAGACCTCCTCTGTAAATCTAAAGTGGTAACCTGTAAAGGCTTTTAAAGGCTTTTAAAAATGTATTTAGTTTGTCGCCACTGCACGTTTGTGCGCAATTTTAAAGCATGTCATGTTTGGTATCCATGTACTCGGCCTAAGATCATCTTTTTTATTTCATCAAACATTTGGGCAATATAGTGTGTTTTAGTGCATTAAAATGTAAAAAAGTGTGTTTTTTCCCCAAAAAATGCGTTTGAAAAATCGCTGCGCAAATACTGTGTGAAAAAAAAAAATGAAACACCCACCATTTTAATCTGTAGGGCATTTGCTTTAAAAAAAATATATAATGTTTGGGGGTTCAAAGTAATTTTCTTGCAAAAAAAAATTATTTTTTTATGTAAACAATAAGTGTCAGAAAGGGCTTTGTCTTCAAGTGGTTAGAAGTGTGGGTGATGTGTGACATAAGCTTCTAGATGTTGTGCATAAAATGCCAGGACAGTTCAAAACCCCCCCAAATGACCCCATTTTGGAAAGTAGACACCCCAAGCTATTTGCTGAGAGTCATGTTGAGTCCATGGAATAATTTATATTGTGACACAAGTTGCGGGAAAGAGACAATTTTTTATTTTTTTTATTTTTTTTTGCGCAAAGTTGTCACTAAATGATATATTGCTCAAACATGCCATGGGAATATGTGAAATTACACCCCAAAATACATTCTGCTGCTTCTCCTGAGTACGGGGATACCACATGTGTGGGACTTTTTGGGAGCCTAGCCGCGTACGGGACCCCAAAAACCAAGCACCGCCTTCAGGCTTTCTAAGGCCGTAAATTTTTGATTTCACTCTTCACTGCCTATCACAGTTTCAGAGGCCATGGAATGCCCAGGTGGCAAAAAAACCCCCCAAATGACCCCATTTTGGAAAGTAGACACCCCAAGCTATTTGATGAGAGGTATAGTGAGTATTTTGCAGACCTCACTTTTTGTCACAAAGTTTTGAAAATTGAAAAAAGAAAAAAAAATTTTTTTTTTCTCGTCTTTCTTTATTTTCAAAAACAAATGAGAGCTGCAAAATACTCACCATGCCTCTCAGCAAATAGCTTGGGGTGTCTACTTTCCAAAATGGGGTCATTTGGGGGGGGTTTGTGCCACCTGGGCATTCCATGGCCTCCGAAACTGTGATAGGCAGTGAGGAGTAAAATCAAAAATGTACGCCCTTAGAAATCCTGAAGGCAGTGATTGGTTTTCGGGGTCCCGTACGCGGCTAGGCTCCCAAAAAGTCCCACACACGTGGTATCCCCATACTCAGGAGAAGCAGCTAAATGTATTTTGGGGTGCAATTCCACATATGCCCATGGCCTGTGTGAGCAATATATCATTTAGTGACAACTTTGTGCAAAAAAAAAAAAAAAAAAAAAAAATTTGTCACTTTCCCGCAACTTGTGTCAAAATATAAAACATTCCATGGACTCAACATGCCTCAAAGCAAATAGCTTGGGGTGTCTACTTTCCAAAATGGGGTCATTTGGGGGGGTTTTATGTCATCTTGGCATTTTATGGCCTTCAAAACTGTGATAGGTAGTGAGGAGTAAAATCAAAAATGTACGCCCTTAGAAATCCTGAAGGCAGTGATTGGTTTTCGGGGCCCCGTACGCGGCTAGGCTCCCAAAAAGTCTCACACATGTGGTATCCCCATACTCAGGAGAAGCAGCTAAATGTATTTTGGGGTGCAATTCCACATATGCCCATGGCCTGTGTGAGCAATATATCATTTAGTGACAACTTTTTGTAATTTTTTTTTTTTTTTTTTTTTTTTTTGTCATTGTTCAATCACTTGGGACAAAAAAAATGAATATTCAATGGGCTCAACATGCCTCTCAGCAAATTCCTTGGGGTGTCTACTTTCCAAAATGGGGTCATTTGTGGGGGTTTTGTACTGCCCTGCCATTTTAGCACCTCAAGAAACGACATAGGCAGTCATAAATTAAAGGCTGTGTAAATTCCAGAAAATGTACCCTAGTTTGTAGACGCTATAACTGTTGCGCAAACCAATAAATATACACTTATTGACATTTTTTTTACCAAAGACATGTGGCCGAATACATTTTGGCCTAAATGTATGACTAAAATTGAGTTTATTGGATTTTTTTTAGAACAAAAAGTAGAAAATATCATTTTTTTTCAAAATTTTCGGTCTTTTTCCGTGTATAGCGCAAAAAATAAAAACGGCAGAGGTGATCAAATACTATCAAAAGAAAGCTCTATTTGTGGGAAGAAAAGGACGCAAATTTCGTTTGGGTACAGCATTGCATGACCGCGCAATTAGCAGTTAAAGCGACGCAGTGCCGAATTGTAAAAAGTGCTCTGGTCAGGAAGGGGGTAAAACCTTCCGGGGCTGAAGTGGTTAAGGAGAGTGGGAGAAGATGGGGCAGTGGAGGAGGGTTGCATGCAGAGATCAGAGCTGAAGAGGGGTAAAAGTGAGATGTGGATAGGGGATTCAGAGGTAAGCAGCTGTGGAAGAAGTCTGAACTCTGCACTCCATGTGTAGCGCACCCCGAAACTCTGCACTCTGTGTGTAATCCCTTTCAAACTCTGCACTCAATACATAATGCACTCCTGGAATTGAATTCCCCTTTAAGACACTCCCACTGTGAAATGTGACCACGCCCACCATTTGATGTAGTTTGGAGTGTGTGCGTGTTGGGGGAGTGTGTGTGTGTGTGTGTGTGTGTGTGGGGGGGGGGGGGTTGTGGTTGAGTTCCTGCACTTATTTTCTGAGAAAAAAGCCCTGGTTCTACTTTTTTTACATTTGTGGAACTGGAGGAGATAAATCCATTTCCTTTTTAATGTCACTTAAAAAGGCTCTTACAGATGCAGCCATGCCCATTGTTGTTTGACCATAGTTCTTATTCTTTTGAGAAATAACGTTATGTTCAAACATACATGTTCAAACTGATTTAGGCATACTAGCCTGTATAGTATTAAAGACTGTGGTGCAGACAGTTGAGAATATATGTTCTACCTATTGAATTTTGGGAAATGGAGGATATATTGACATGTCCTATTTATTGTTACCAACTTGGGTTTGGTCCTTGGTGATGCGGTCATGCCCATTGTTATTTTACCATGGTTCTTCTTCACTTGTTTTGAGAAATAGCTTTATGTTCACACTGATTTAGCTATACTAGCCTGTATAGTACTATCTGTCCTTTGTTTGTCTGGAAATATGTACAATTATACTAGGACAGAAGAACAAGGAACAACATGATGCTCTTATACTTCATGTGGCATTGTAAAAAAGTGGATGGGGAGGGGGGGGGGGTTAACCCTCTTTAGGGAAGCTGGACAAAGCCATGCAAATATTATCTGTTGGGTAACTAGGCATCCAGAACCACAATAACAACATTTTGGTCCCTTTACGTCCACCTCATCATAACCCGCCAAGTTAAATTTTCCAGTTGCTCCCCAAAGCTCTACTTCATAAAAGTCATGGTTTCTATACACTGCCCTGATGATGGCTAGCTTGCCTGCAAAACTGTATGCATATGCAGTTTGGGGGAAAAAAGTATCATGTAATATTATGCTTTTGTAGTATATTTTGTATATTAATGCATTATCACACTCATAAATGTGAAAAAACTCGATATTCAAATATGTCATGGAAATGATGGGTAGCTTCTTTGTTTGAAAGGGCATGTGCTAAAGTATTCAGTGTTTTAGTGTAAGAAACAATCTAGTCTTAGATCATTTAGGAATGTCTGCAACTAGAAAAATGCCACATCAAGCATTGTTCAATGAAAGGAACAATGTTATTTAAATGCAGAGCTTGATTGTACCACTAGACATCTAGAACACAGGATCATTTACAGACAGATAGATAACAAGAGCTGGGCAGGCTGTGGCAATATTTTAGTTCTTTCTTTCGAGAATTGTAATGATGTAGCAAAAAAAACCCCAACATATTACTAAAAGAGGGCAAGCATTATGGGCAAGAATCAAGGAAATAATAAATAGCTGCATTCTAACATTTTGGTTCTGAATGTATAATTTACATGGAGATTCTCTAGCTAGTTAGGCATGTAAAGACTGATTTTAAGAGGCAAGTTGCCTAAGCATCATTTACAAAGACTGAGATGTATAGGTTTTATGGGGGCAATAATAAATGCATTAGGACAAGAACAATAATAATTACACATAAAAAAAATCTGGAATATTGGAAAACCGCTGAAAAAGATCATTCTTTTTTCTCTACAGAAAAGGAAACAACACTTAAACTGTGCACTTGCCACAACAGTCCCCAAGTATGTCAGAAAGCCATGCAAACATGTTCATACAGAGATTGTGATAAAGGTTTGCAAAGCATTTATGTCTACGGTATATGACAAAAATCCACCAACACGAAAAACACGTATTTTTTGCAAGAATCGTTAAATCCAAGAAATAAAAGTACTTAAATTTGCACTGGTATCAATCACTTGCAGTCCACTGTACAGTAGAGCTTAAGCCAGCTATAGATGGTTTGAACCTTGACTGGTTCAGCATTAATCGACTTGAGTACAACCAGCTGTAGCCACTAGCAATAATCTCTGTGTTCTCCACAGGAGGGATTCTCACATCAAAACTGACTCTGCAGGTAAGAAAATCACATCATCTATGGCCTGCCTTAGAAGGGGCAGAGCTGGCAGGCAAACCATCCTACTGCAGTGCTAATGGGCTAACCAGGACCATGCTGATAGACGAAGAGGTTGGAGTGACAGAGAGATGAACTCATCAGCTGCTTCTCTGTCCTATTATAGCCTGGTGAAAGGAGGAGGACCTGTAATTGTTTCTTAACTGCAGAAGAGTAAAAGCTATTTACTTCCCTGCCAGACACAACTGAGCTGTGTGGCAGAACTATGTAAATTTAAAGAATGGATGGACAAAACAGAAATCCTTTGTCAGATAAAACATCTGCATTTCATTGTGATTAAGCTGTGTGCCATAAATTCAGTTTCAAAGTTCAGACCAGCACTAATAAATGACAGAAAGCATAGCATGTTTGATCACTCATGGCCAGGAACAGGGCAAAGATTAGGGAGGAGCTCAAAGTTCTGAAGAAATTATACTTTGCTACAATGTGAAGTAGTGAGTGTACAGCTTGTATGAGACTCGGTTCACACAGGGACGACTTGTCAGGTGACCTAATCGCCTGACAAGTCGCCTCCCGTTCTGTACAATGGAACCGTTCTAATCGGAGCGACGCAAGTCGCTCCGACTTAGAAAAAGGTTCCTGTACGACTTTGGGGGCGACTTGGGGCGACTTGCATAGACTTCTATACAGAAGTCGTTTTGCAAGTCGCCGCGGAAGTCGTTTGCAGGTCGCCTCGCTGAGGCGACCTGCAAGTCGTGCCGCCCGTGTGTGAACCAGGTCTAACAGTGTAAATGTTATGCCCCCTCAAAATACAGTTGCAATAAAAAGTATGTGAACTCTTTTGAAATGATATGGATTTCTGCACAAATTGGTCATAAAATGTGATCTGATCTTCATCTAAGTCACAACAATAGACAATCACATGTAATCAGAATATTCCTGCGCTACCCAATTGGAAAAAGAAAAGAAAACAAGAACTCAGAAAAATAGTAAAAACGCTAGACACAGAACGAGTTCGCTGCTCGTAGGAGAGAGGTTTGCTCTGCATTGTTTTTTATGTGAGTACATCTAGTTAAAGATTTTAATAAAGCATTACCTGGTTAATACATACTTCACTATCAAGTACCTTTGTCCTGCATATTCCTGTACACACACACCTGAGATGTGGAGGCTGAGCTAGGATCCGCGCTGGTCCAGGACCCCTGATAGGACCATAGCCACTGGTAAGCAGCTGCCATTAGGATAATCCAACACCGGCAAGCGTGGATATAGGGACGCGATTAAGGCTCAGGACCTGGCGTTTCTAGCTACAATTCATGCGGTTGACCTAGCACCGCTAGGTAAGGGGCCACTGCTTACAGTAGTGTTTTATGCACGAAGAGGACACTGAGTGAATTGCATCCCAGACACCCCACTGTTGTTTTATTGAATACACCTGAACTTGTTTTTGCACCTTCAATGACTGTTACATTGGCACTTTAAGTTTGCTGCACTTACTGGCATGTCATTGGTCATCTGATTTGCAGGCCAGCACAATATATTTTGTATCACTATATTGGGACATTTATTTATATTATTTATTATCCATATCATGTTGGATTGATGTGTTCTATTTGCGATATCTAGATCACCTTGAAGCACTGGCACATTGTATGTTTTGCACCATTTATAAGGATATGTTTTTGATGGTTATTTTTGATTTATTTTATGCATTTTTATTGGGAATTATTCACATGAAGTAGTGTTTATGTCCTTTGTGCACTAACACATGATTATTAAGATTTATATGTTTTTAGTGTTAACACATATTTATGCGATTTGATATGTGATTTTTTGCCATTTAGTATATACCAATCGAGTAAGATTCTTTATGCACTTTTTTTCACATACACATGATGCTGATTATTAAGACTTGAATGTTCTTTAGTGCCAACACTTATTTATGCGATTTATTATGCGATTTTATGTTATTTCATTTATTGACCACAGATAGAGATTTACAGCTTTCTTCTGGTTAGCGCAGCACCTCCCCCTCTATACCTCAATAGACAATCACAGTCTGCTTAAACTAATAACACACAAAGAATTAAATGTTACCATGTTTTTATTGAACACACCATATAAACATTCACAGTGCAGGTGGAAAAAGTATGTGAAACCCTAGACTGATGAGATCTCCAAGAGCTAATTGGAGTGAGGTGTCAGCCAACTGGAATCCAATCAATGAGATGAGATTGGAGGTGTTGGTTACAGCTGCCCTATAAAAAACACACACCAGTTCTGGGTTTGCCTTTCACAAGAAGCATTGCCTGATGTGAATGATGCCTTGCACAAAAGAGCTCTCAGAAGACCTAATTGTTGACTTGCATAAAGCTGGAAAGGGTTATAAAAGTATCTCCAAAAGCCTTGCTGCTCATCAGTCCATGGTAAGACAAATTGTCTATGAATGGAGAAAGTTCAGCACTGCTGCTACTTTCCCTAGGAGTGGGCGTTCTGTAAAGATGATTGCAAGAGCACAGCGCAGACTGCTCAATGAGGTAAAGAAGAATCCTAGAGTGTCAGCTAAAAACTTACAAAGGTCTCTGGCATATGCTAACATCCCTGTTAGCGAATCTACGATACGTAAAACACTAAACAAGAATGGATTTCATGGGAGGATACCACAGAGGAAGCCACTGCTGTCCAAAAAAAACATTGCTGCACGTTTACAGTTTGCACAAGAGCACCTGGATGTTCCACAGCAGTACTGGAAAAATATTCTGTGGACAGATGAAACCAAAGTTGAGTTGTTTTGAAGAAACACACAACATTATGTGTGGAGAAAAAGAGGCACAGCACACCAACATCAAAACCTCATCCCAACTGTGAAGTATGGTGGTGGGGGCATCATGGTTTGCGGGTGCTTTGCTGCATCAGGGCCTGGACGGATTGCTATCATCGACGGAAAAATTAATTCCCAAGTTTATCAAGACATTTTGCAGGAGAACTTAAGGCCATTTGTCCACCAGCTGAAGCTCAACAGAAGATGGTTGTTGCAACAGGACAACGACCCAAAGCATAGAAGTAAATCAAGAACAGAATAGCTTAAACAGAAGAAAATACGCCTTCTGGAGTGGCCCAGTCAGAGTCCTGAGCTCAACCCGACTGAGATGCTGTGGCATGACCTCAAGAAAGCTATTCACACCAGACATCCCAAGAATATTGCTAAACTGAAACAGTTCTGTAAAGAGGAATGGTCAAGAATTACTCCTGACTGTTGTGCATGTCTGATCTGCAACTACAGGAAACGTCTGGTTGAAGTTATTGCTGCCAAAGGAGGTTAAACCAGTTATTAAATTCAAGGGTTCACATACTTTTTCCACCTGCACTGTGAATGTTTACATGGTGTGTTCAATAAAAACATGGTAACATTTAATTATTTGTGTGTTATTAGTTTAAGACTGTGATTGTCTATTGTTGTGACTTAGATGAAGATCAGATCACATTTTATGACCAATTTGTACAGAAATCCATATCATTCCAAAAGGGTTCACATACTTTTTATTGCAACTGTAACTCAACACACTGCCATTAATGTCTATACCGCTGGCAACAAAAGTGAGTACACCCCTAAGTGAAAATGTCCAAATTGAGTGCAAAGTGTCAATATTTTATGTCAAGAAGAAATGCAAAAACACTGTGCTCTAAAGTGAAAACAAAAATAACAATAAAACAGCACCCGCATACATTGTGACTAACAATAAAATACAAAGAAAAAAGAAAAAGCAGAGCTCAGAAAGTGAAATAAGTGTAATAACAATGTGACCAGTTCATGAATATTAAGCCTGGTGATGAAATATGTGTTCATGAAATCAAAAGTACTAGTGTGCAGAGAAGTATAATGAGTCCACACTGTAGGGAAAATCAATCCGATTATATAGTGAGAAAGTCCTACAGGGACTGGTAAAGGTGATGTGAATCCGTGGATCAAAAACGGAATCGATAATATGCAATGTGAGTCCGTGGATGGAGAACAACATGTTATATATGTTAACATGTCATATGTTGTTCTCCATCCACAGACTCACATTGCATATTATCTATTCCGTTTTTGATCCATGGATTCACATCACCTTTACCAGTCCCTGTAGGACTTTCTCACTATATAATCGGATTGATTTTTCACTACAGTGTGGACTCATTATACTTCTCTGCACACTAGTACTTTTGATTTCATGAACACATGTTTCATCACCAGGCTTAATATTCATGGACTGGTCACACTGTTATTACACTTATTTCACTTTCTGAGCGCTGCATTTTCTTTTTTATCACTATTTTATGTGACTGCCATTATTTTCCGGCATTGCCTTAACCCTCTTGGGCATGGAGTTCACCAGAGCTTCACAGGTTGCCACTGGAGTCCTCTTCCACTCCTCCATGACGACATCACAGAGCTGGTGGATGCTAGAGACCTTGCCCTCCTCCACCGTCCATTTGAGGTTGCCCCACAGATGCTAAATAGGGTTTAGGTCTGGTGACCATAAGTTCATGCTCACCATAAATTCATGCTCCCCATTCACACCTGAGACCTTGTAACACTAGTGAGTCACATGACACCAGTGAGTGAAAATTGCTAATTTGAACCAATTTGGACATTTTCACTTAGGGGTGTACTCACTTTTGTTGCCAGCGGTTTGGACATTAGTGGCTGTGTGTTGAGTTATTTTTAGGGGACAGCAAATTTACACTGTTATACAAGCTGTAGAATAAAAGATATCCCCACGTCAACCCAATAAATGAGATGTATACCGCTGCAAACACTGAAGGTAATATCAGAACCCTAGTATAAATATTAAATAAAAATAGTGCTGCACTGTAATAAAACAATACGATAAAATAGTGCAAATGTGCAAAATAAAGTGACCAAGTGCACAGTGCTAATTACACATAGATAGAGGCCATTCCTGCAGTAAAGCTGTATACAAGCTGTACACTCATTACTTTACATTGTAGCAAAGTGTCATTTATTCAGTGTTGTCACAAAAATGTGAGGGGTTTACTTACTTTTGTGAGATACTGTACATTGTACATTCACATCAGTCACTACCTTCAAGGAGCTTACAATCTAAGGTCCCTAACTCACATTCATACATACACTTACTAGGGCCAATTTAGACAGGATCCAGGTAACCTACCAGCATGTCTTTGGAGTTTGGGAGGAAACCGGAGTTTGGGAGGAGGCAGAGGGAGAACATGCAAACTCGAGGCATGTAGTGTTTGCCTATAACCTTAGATAGTCTGGTGGCTAAGACTCGAGCCAAGAGTTTAACATCCATATTCAATAAAGAAATGGGAGGAAATTAGTCTGGGAGAAGTTTGTCTTTCCCTGGTTTCGGGAGTACTAGAATTACAATTTCCTGCACAGAGTCCGGTAGTTCACGAGTATTTGCTGCCTCATGCAACGCTTGCAATAGGTAGGGTAGGAGCATTTTCCCATATTTGGCATACAACTCAGAGAGAAGGCCGTCAGAGTCCAAGGATTTATTAGTAGTGGTCGCATAGTAATAGGAGAATTAGGCTTAATCAGCTTGGGCTCAGAGAGTTTAGGAAAGAGGTAACCCAATAAGAATGCTAAGAAATTCAGCAGGTGTGGTAGTAAACAAACAATATAAAGTGCAGTACAAAAATCATATGAGAACTAAAGTCCTATATAGGGCAATACTGCTCTTCTGCAATCTTTCTTCTTGCTATAAGATACCACAAGTTCTTCACCGTTAATGAGCATATACACTGCTTACCAGATAGAAGATCAAATAGGCATAATTACCCCCGATGCTGGATACACCCGGATCAGATGATCTAATGATCTTTAATGATAACCGGCAGCTTTTTCTCCAATGCGACAGGTGAAATCATCCCTCTAAGGTGCGGTATAGCAGGATAGAAAAGGGACATCTAAGAGCGTTCCGTGTGGCTCAATTGATGATTTATTAACAGATCAGGATACAATCCATAAAAGAGCGCATATAAGTAACGCTATTTAAAACCAGTAAAATTTATAAGTAATGACAATTCAAGAGCGGAGATAAAACAGACTGTTCGCGTCCGAACAGCTGTGAGATGACAGCGGGTGACGTGAGACTCCGCCCCCCGTACGCGGCGTTACGCCCACTGGACAACGCCGTGTACGGGGGCGGAGTCTCACGTCACCCGCTGTCATCTCACAGCTGTTCGGACGCGAACAGTCTGTTTTATCTCCGCTCTTGAATTGTCATTACTTATAAATTTTACTGGTTTTAAATAGCGTTACTTATATGCGCTCTTTTATGGATTGTATCCTGATCTGTTAATAAATTATCAAATGAGCCACACGGAACGCTCTTAGATGTCCCTTTTCTTTCCTGCTATACCGCACCTTAGAGGGATGATTTCACCTGTCGCATTGGAGGAAAAGCTGCCGGTTATCATTAAAGATCATTAGATCATCTGATCCGGGTGTATCCAGCATCGGGGGTAATTATGCCTATTTGATCTTCTATCTGGTAAGCAGTGTATATGCTCATTAACAGTGAAGAACTTGTGGTATCTTATAGCAAGAAGAAAGATTACAGAAGAGCAGTATTGCCCTAGATAGGACTTTAGTTCTCATATGATTTTGCGCTGCACTTTATATTGTTTGTTTATTATGTTATTTGGGCTTGGTGTTAACCCTTAAGTGTTCAGCTTGCAATTAGGTTGATTTTATTTTTGTTTGCTCTGATTGTACATATTCTTGGCAAGGTGTGGTAGTAAGCTTGGAGGCATGTAATTAATTATAAACCTGATCAAATGTATTTAGTATATCTGCTTGGGAGGTATAAAGATCTCCAGTACTCGAGCGTATAGGGGCTACGGAAGAAACTTCTTGTTGTGCTCTGCCCACCAAGGCCAGGAGATGCCCTGTATTCTCCTCCCCTCAAAATAACTCTGTTGTAAAAAGTAACGTTTCTTTTCTGCAGCAGATAGGATCACTGAGTTGTATAAGGACTGAGCTTGGATTGAGTAATAGGGTTAGGATCTGTTACCAGACTAGCCTCCCTGCGCTGCAACTCCAATCTAACCGTGTCCACGCATTCCTTAGATTTACATTTGAAGTACGTTATCTCTCTAATAATGAGCCCCCTTAGATAAGCTTTCAAGGAGTCCCATACAATAGCTGCTAAGGCCGTACCCACATTTTGCATAGGAAAAATTTCTGCGGAATAGGGTCATCGGCTGGGAAAAGGGTCAACCAAAATAGATTGACCCACTACAAGGGTTGCATAGGGGTACCAGGCACCTATATTCGGACCTAGAATGGGGAGTGATCGGAAATAAGTCTAGGTTCATATGCAGAATCCTCAACATAAGGCAGCATAACAGAGTTACTAAGACCTAGGTCAATACGGGACAAACCGCTATGGGATGCTGAGTGGCAGGTATAGCATTTGTCGCTCACATGTTTCTCCCTCTGCACATCCTTGAGACTAAGTTCATGTAAAAAATTTGCAAATACGGTATAGTGTGAGTTAGGGGGTCACACCCTAATTATCAATGGAGAGCTTGTCCAGAGCTGGGTTTAGATAATTATTTAAATCTCCTAAGGCAAGTGGAGGAACATCTGGGTAGAGAACCATAAATTGAGCTAGGCGTTTAAGGGTCTCAGTGGAAAAAGGTGAAGGGATGTACAGAGCGGCTATTATACAAAGAATACAAAAAAATACATAAGGACCGCTTACGTCCATCTACTCCTGCAAACAAAGGACACTGTTTGGAAGACCATTAGACTCACACTTCTGGAAAAAAGAGGAATATGTGGCGTGAAACTGGACACCATACTTGCAAAAATGGAGCAGATGGATGGAATCGGGTTTCAGACAATTTTCTTGTAAGCAAATCAGAGGCAGCTTCAATCTGTTAAAATAAGCAAAAATAGCTCCATGTTTAAACCCATCTGATAAACCTTGTATGTTCCTTGACAAAAATAGTACATTTTTGGACTTTGTACTATGTCTGTACTTGGTACTGATGGCGAGTGCAGACACCCTAAATGACATTGTCTAGGGGTTGACCAAGATATAGACAACCTGGCTAGGGATGGCAAATAAGGTAGTGGAGTATGAAAGGCACCTCATAAGCAGGCAGTAATGTAAACAGATAAAATACCTTATACTGGCATGTAGGCTGAAATCTATACTCTGGGATACAGTTAGCAGCAGTCTCACCTGGAAGAAAAAACAGAAACTATATACATTTACCCTGAAATTCAGGACCAACTGGGACCAGATATAAGGAAAGTTCCATAGAATGGTAAAATGCTTTGGTCCATGCAGGACCGTGTTGTGTGTGTGTGTGTGTGGGGGGGGCATAATGTGTAGCCCCTAAGGAACATCAACAGTTAGAAACAACCAAAAGAGTAACCTGCAGCATGCCGTCATCAATCATGTGAAGGAAATTCAGTATAAGCGCCATGTAGATGGAACGCCCATAAAGCCCCCTTGGCCTTGTGTAAGTGCCACTATGGGAAGAGACTTTCTGCCATTGAGGAGGTCCTTTCGTGGACTGTGTTGATCCATGGGGCAAGGTACACCAAGGTCTCGAGAGGATTGGTTGCCTGGGAGGGAGAAGGTCAATGACTGCAGGAAAGGCTCAGCTTCCGAGGGAGATTTGAAGAAGAGTTGTTTTCCACTTAGTGAGCAAAGGTGTAAGATGGCCGGATAGGCTAAAGTAAGCTTAATTTGGTGTTGAAACAAAGTACAGCAGATGGGTTGAAAGCCTTTGCAACTGCTCTAACTTCCAAAGAATAGTCTGCAAAAAGCAGGAGCCTGTGACTATTAACAGCCAATGTGCATTACAGTAATACTGTAGAATCATCTGCTTGTCGGCCTCATTTAGGAATTTCACAATAACAGGATGAGGCAATGTGCACTCGTCTGGTTGGGCGTCTAGACAGTGGGCTCTTTCTATGATGCAAGGGGGTCAGAGGCCCAGAGCTTTAGGTATGCGTTTGGTGCAAAGATCCATTAGAGAGGTCACCCTATATTTTGGGAGCCCAATGATCCGCATGTTATACCTTCTAGATCTTCTCTCCAAATCCTCCAGTTTTGCTACTAAGGACTGATAGGACTTTGAGTGTTGCTGAATTGTAATAAGAGCTTGGTGCAACTCATTCTTCAGAAATTAAATTTTCTGCTCCGTCTCAGAAAGCCTGTGAGAGTGTTCCCCTTCAATCAGCTGCTAAATCCCATTGTGAACCACATTCTCCACAGCTACTGTTTTTGTTGGTGGAGAGCAGAGATGCCACAGCCTGAGCTAGTTTTTCATATGAGGGCTCAGCAGGGTTGCTTGGTGGAGCAGGAGGCTGGTGGCAGAGACCGCTGTGCTCTGTGTCAGCAATGTCCACCATTTCTCCAGCTGGGGCCTCTTCTGTAAGAGCCGATTGGTGGGATTTAGTTAGCGCTTGGGGGCTGTTTTTTTCCAGAAATTTCTCCATGGTGAGGCTCCAGGACGTGACAGGAGGTGGCTGAGTGCGAAGCAGCTGAATACGGGCTTTGTATAGCGGTATATGAGGCCAGCTCAACAGAAGCTAACAGGGGCTGCTACTGTTCCGTACGGCACAGGAACCAGAAGCAAAATCCAAGTATATTGACCCAAAGCTTTCTGGTGTGCTTTTCTGAGACAAGATTTGCTATAGCCATGTTCTGAAAGGCATAATTTTAAAGTTTGTGCTGCCTCTTGAAAATTCATATTATCACGACATTTATGCCTAAGGCGTAAGTATTAACTGTATAGACCTGATCAGTGGTGCCGGATGTAAACCATCGGTGTGCCAGACTGTAATGTCGGCCATCAACTTTCTATGAAGATTCCTATAGAGGGTTCCTCTATAGTGATTGAGACCTCTCCTTTAAAAAAGACAATTTTCTAAGGATTGTTATACATAGTGATAGTGAACTTTAAATTGTATATATTGGAATTAAGGAAGGTTAAGCGTTCCTGTAACAGAGCAACTGGATCATCCCAAATCAAAAAAATATTGTCTATATAGCGCAGCCATGTGAGAATGTGGGTGTTATACACAGATGACTTTTAATAAACTCTACTATTAGACTCTGTAAACAGCATATAGGATATAAATAATATTGTCAGCCACTGCATTTTATCAGTATTTTTTATGATTTGTAAATTAAGTATAATTTTTTATATTTTTTTTGTATTGATTGGTACCTTTAGAGGCCCATTTATAAAGATAGAGTAGTGTTCCTTCCCAAAATACATTTCCATATTAGGTCTGGTATGGATATTAAGAGTGGCCCAATATAAAAAGCAAGAAAAATAGCACCCTGCACTTTTATCATATTCAAAACATCCATAAAAACAATGAGAATTCCCCAGGGCGGCCAATAACAGCTGGCATAGATAGCCTGACAAGCAATCTAGGCAGCTACATTGATTGTTTCCTGCAAGATATCTTAATCAATCATCCATCCTTTTAAAAGACTCAGGGCAAATGCTCAAAATTCTGTCAAAATACTCTTAACAGCCAGGGTATACTGTAGATGGTTCTCTCTAGATGTTGAACCTTAGCAGTGCAACATTATCTGATGGAAGATCACAATTTTCATCATGCACAATTCAAATTTCTATATGATAGTATAGAGTTTATCCTGACACACAATCATTTTGCATTCAGACAAGTGAAATGAACTGCGATGGGGGGCCATTTTCACCACCATCTATGACAATTAGTTTATGGGGTATTGGGAGAACAAGTATATCAGGAAAAATAACCCATATGGGGAGAACCTAGTCTTCTACGTGAGATACAATGACAACATCTTGATAATCTGCAGTGATATGCAGTTGGATGGATTTCTTGAACACTGTAGGAAAAATCAATTTGGAAAGGATCCAATGTTGGGTGCCAAGCTAACCCCAACATTAGATTTAGAAAATCCAGTGATCAATCGAGCAAGATAGCACCCAGTAGGGTCCAGAAACTCAAGGTGGCCAACACTTATGCTCATAACCAATGGACATCCTTGTTTGATAAAAAGGCAGTTATAAATGTGGCACAAAGAACACAAAGAACTTTGGCATGTGCAGTTTTATGTGGCACTGAAAGCGAAAGGTGACTGCAATAGATGGAAAAAACATGACATCAGATAGTTCATTAATTGTGGGACTTCAAATGTGGGACTGCCCCTGTGGCCATCTGTATGTAGCTAGCACCTCACACCCTCCTAGAATGAGAATAGGTGAGCATAAATGCAACGTAGTAAAGGGGAAGGAGAAATATCCAGTCCCTCGTCATTTGAAAGATGCACACAATGTTCTTTCCTGCCTAAGGGTCTTTGGCATTAGGACTATTGAGCAAGACCTGGATAACGGAAGGAGGCACCAGAAACTTTATACAAGAGAGACATACTGGATCTTTACATAGGGCAGTCTGGGTTCAAGAGGGCTTTGAGAGGAACTTGAAAGCCATACAGTAGTGCAGTTATTATACTCATAGAAATCTGCTGACTATATTCAGTTATCGAATTCAGCTGACTCGCTCACCTTTTCTGCATTAAGACAGTCACCTGCATCCTGGGTCCAGGATTAAGACATAGTGCATGGTAGAATATCAGGATTTCATCAGTTCGAGTAGAAACCCATATTGTTCCACATCTGATATGTTATACTTAATATTACAGTGATCCTTAGTGAAAACCCACACTGAACATATGCGACTGCACGTAGATGTGGATGTAAGGAAAGGTGCGCATGGGGTGTAGTGTCATTGTTCACAGTTATATATGCATGCGCATTGATATGTTCTGGATAGCTGTATAGTTTTATTTTGATTTTATCATAATGAGAACCCAGAGCTATACATAATGATAAGTGTTGGAGGCAGAGAATAAGTGGTAGTTTTAATATATTAAAATGCACGCCTATATGTTTTTTTTTTTTTAGGTAGATATATATTTATATGAAAAAAAATGGCTGCATATGTGTTTATACATTGGTATCGTGAAGATGGCCCAGGTAAATTTGTTACTCCATATCTGCTGGATTTCAACATAGAGGCTGCAAATATCTTAGTGCAGCCATGCACCCGTAGGTTCTGTCACGTACCTTGCTGGTGGAGCCTGACGAGCAGAGGAAGGCCTCTCCTACAGCCCCGGTTCAGGGACCACTGAGTTTGCAACAGCAGTCGCGAGAGCACGGTGAGGTAGGAGTGCCTGTGATGTTCTCTGTAGCAGGGGGACTCTTGTAGCAGCCAGCAGCGGTAGTGGAGCTGTGGATGCAGGCACTCGTGGATGCAGGGGTGCGTGGAGGCTGTAACAAGGGATGAGACTGGTGCAGAGTCAGACAAGCCAGGTCAGGTACAGAAGAATCAGGCGCTCTGGTCTGAGTGGTCAAGGGTCTCTGGACAAAAAGCTGTCTGCTGCAAATAGGGGTTCCTGTAGCTCCTCTGGGCTCCCCAGCAAGATCTGGCTCCTCTCCTCCCTCAGATGGCACCTCCGGGACCTGGCAACCTCCTGTCTCCCATTCCTCCTCTGAGCAACCCTCTGGAGAGGACTACTCCGCTAGCTTCTCTAGGGACCTGAACTCCACTATCAGTCTTGGGGATCCCCAATCTCTGGCCTCCCCGCACTCCCTATCCAGCTCAGCTGAAGGCAGACTCCCTTCCAATGCTGGCTTCTTTCAGTCAGGGATAGCGAGGGATATAGATGCAGCTGGCATTTCATGGACCACTGGCTCCTGCAGGGCAGTACTCACAGTCACCAAGTCCTCGACCAGGCCACAAGTCATAGCAGACTATTCTCCTCCTGTGTCACTTTTCTTTGCAGAGGAGTCACCGGGCTCAGACTCGACCCCGCCTTTCTGGGATGACTCCAGGCCCACTCCAGCCTTCCGGGATGTCTGCAGCTGTAATGAGCAGAGTCCTGAGGACAGGTCCACTTGATAATATTGTGGATCCTGCTGGCTGGATGCAAGCCTGGCGAGCGGTTCACAGCAATGACCGCACCGGATCCAGGCACTCACTCCCGCTGTTGGTATCTGGCACTTTGGGCACTGCAGGCACAGCCGTTCCATCCCCTCGACCATCCCCAGGGTGAATCCCCCGTAAAGCTCCAACCGAACACCGGTGTCCACCAGCGTTCATTCCTGCAATTCAGCCAACTATGTCAGTGCAGGCAGCATGCGTCTGCTCTCCACCATCTTGCTTCTCTGCCTTGTGGTGTCTGCTGCTAGCAGGGACTGCTGGGTGTCCTCTAGGGCATGGTGCCGCCCCCTCGCACTTCCAGACATGATTTGAAGAACTGATAGGCAGGCCCCTCCCTGAGCACACTGTTGTAACCCCTTGATGACAGAGCTGAAGTTGCAGACGTGCTATGACCAGCATGTCACCTGGTACCAACTGTGCCCAGGCAACTAAAGCAGATGTGCACTGACCTCTCCGGTGGTTGCCGGTAGCAACAATAAATTTGTGTCCCATGCCTACTGAAGAGAACACTTTAGCAAAGTACCGCCTACAGGCTTAGCTCGATCACCCCGGGCAACAGTAGACAGTTCAGGGACAACTTTACTTTAAGCAGGAATTTGAAGCAAGTTCAACTGTCCAGCAACAGCAGATCGCCAGACACATTTGTAATCCATGGGCGGGATCGCCCGCCGTGCTTGCCACAGGTAACAGCACATGGTGATCAGTTCCTGATTTGTAGTATTAGCACTAATAGTAGGCGGAGCACTGTGACGAACTTGGGACACCCTGTTGGGTATTTCCGCCAAGAATCTGCTTTCCAAGTCCTGGAACACGAGACCAATGGATCTGGCTATAGAAACCCCAAGGACCAGACAACATCAGTCTTGGAGTACACCAGAAAATGAACTGCTTTATTTTTAGAAACACACTAAATTTATGCAGCATACCATCGCATAAGGGCTACTGTCATTATCTCAGACAAAGGTCACCTTACACAGTAGAGCTAGTCCTTTTATCATAACAATGACCTCCTTGGACAGTCCGGCTCCCCGGACTGACTTGCATAAGAAGCCACACGCAATTAGTGACCAGCTCTGGATAACTTAAGAACACATTATAACACAGAGTTCTCCAGGCCATGGTTCTCCTGCAGCCCAAAGTCTGTGACAAGCACATAAGTCCTTTCCCCCCAAGTCTATCTCCTCACTGATGATAAACAAACACAGTTTCCGGCTCAATCCATCTTGGTTGCTAGGGGCAATGGCTGGCAGGTAGACCTTGACAGGTGATCCTGGAAGATGCCCCCAAATGTAGCCAAGCCCCCGTAGGGGTTGTTGCATGTAGTGGTTCACCTGTCACCCTGCCCAGCCAGACATCCACCCCAGTCACTCAGAAACCAGTCCATTGCTTTGTTTTGTTTTGTTTATTTGAGGAGGATTAAACTTGGATGGGGATTTGGGAATTATGGGATGCCCAGAAAGATTTGGTGCAAAGTTGCTTAGGACTCCTATATACACTCCTGTATATACCCTTCACTCTTCTCTCTCCAGCACAAACACTTGCTGCTCACCGTTTCCTCCTCCAGCATTTCACTTGCTGCAGGCTGTTCCTCCACCAACACTTCCCTTGCTGCAGACTGTCATTCCTCCAAGCTAGCTAGCACTGTATGGGTAGGCCTGGCACTACTTCAGCCAGGCCTCAATGAACTGCTTTTTGCAGGCAGGGACCTTGGGCCCCTATGGTGTAGAATAGTCCAGGTATTAGCTGTCCTCTACTTGGCTACCACTCCCAGATAGCTCTCTTGAGGCCCTGCCAGCCAGCGTGGCTGCAAAGACCCCTTTCCACTGCCCTTCTCCACAGTCCTATCACTACTGGTTCTGCACCCATCTCTCAAACTGCAATCTCACAGTTCACTCAGGCATGCCTCCCCAGTCCTCCTGACTGTGCTCACTCACCAGCCCTCCTGGCTGCATCCAGTAGTCCTCCATGGAGACTCTTAGAAGTGTTCTCTCCCACTCTCCTTTACTTGCTCTCTCATGTGCCCCTCCTTCCAGGATCTCGACACTCCTCCTGGATGCACCCAAGCCCAGCCCAGGCCCCCCCCCCAACTGGGGAGCTCCCCATGGGCTCGACAGCCTCCACACCTCTCTCACTCCATCTCTTCCACCCAAAAACTCCTCCCCAGCTGGGCTGACCCCATGTATTTAAGGAGGCCTGTCCCCTGCCAATCCAAGTTGGGGATTGGTCAGGGCTCCTTATGATACCACAGGCAGTTCCACCTCTCTTCCCCTCCTCTCCTTCTAGAAAATACCACATGGAAGAGGGAGGTAACCGAGAAGTGACACTGCCTGCTACCCTGGGCCACTCCCAGCCCAGAACGAAAACAAACAGGCCTAGCAGCCAGTTTTACCAACAGCCTGTAGATTTACAGGCAGCCCGTAAATTTAAACCCCTTTTCGGGGCGCCCATGAAAGTCCGTTACAGGCACCGGTGCCCATAAAAATGATGGCCGCGAGCCATCCATGCAACTGTGCATGCGCTGTCCCGAAGCCGGCCGAGCTCTGGAAAGCTTGTACGCGCTTGGTGGGGCGGCACATGCGCAGTAACGTAATTGCGCCTCCCAGTGCCATTTTCAAATCAATCGAGAGAGACTGCGGCGGCCAGCTGAGCCAGGCGACTCTGTCTTCAGTCCTGTCATCATTCAGTGCATGACTGCACACACACACTCGTCATAGGCAGAGGTACAGAGAGTGAAGCTGTGGGGGGGGATATTATCCGCTGTAAAAGGAGGACATTACTGGGACTGGTGCTGGGGTAAGTAATATGATGGTGAATAGAGCACATCAGTCTCTGTCCCTGGGCCCTGGCTGCATGGCATATGCAGGGGACAGAGACTGATGTGCTCTATTCACCATCATATTACTTCTCCAGTCTACATCATCAGTGTGCTGTGTCCTCCTCCTGTGCCCCCTTTCCCTTTCATCTCTCTACAGGTCAGGGCAGCACTGTGCTGCCCTGACCTGTGGAGAGCTGAAAGGGGTACAGGAGGAGGACACAACACACCGATGATGTGGAGAAGTAATATGATGGTGGGAAGAGGAGGATGCTAATGTGAGGATGTATCATGTCCGCTGCCTCAGTCCACCTCCTGTAGTATGTCCGCAGCCTCTGTCCACCTCCTGTAGAATGTCTGCAGTCTCTGTCCACCTCCTGTAGTATGTCCGCAGCCTCTGTCCACCTCCTGTAGTATGTCTGCAGCCTCTGTCCACCTCCTGTAGTATGTCCACAGACTCTGTCCACCTCCTGTAGTATGTCCGCAGCCTCTGTCCACCTCCTGTAGTATGTCCGCAGTCTCTGTCCACCTCCTGTAGTATGTCCGCAGTCTCTGTCCACCTCCTGTAGTATGTCCGCTGCCTCTGTCCACCTCCTGTAGAATGTCCGCAGTCTCTGTCCACCTCCTGTAGTATGTCCGCAGCCTCTGTCCACCTCCTGTAGTATGTCCGCAGCCTCTGTCCACCTCCTGTAGTATGTCCACAGCCTCTGTCCACCTCCTGTAGTATGTCCGCAGCCTCTGTCCACCTCCTGTAGTATGTCCGCAGTCTCTGTCCACCTCCTGTAGTATGTCCGCAGTTTCTGTCCACCTCCTGTAGTATGTCTGCAGCCTTTGTCCACCTCCTGTATCATGTCCGCAGCCTCTGTCCACCTCCTGTATCATGTTCACAGCCTCTGACCATCTCTTGTCTTTTATCATGTCTGCAGTCTCTGAGGGGATCCTAGAAAGGAGTCAAGAGTGGGAGCGCTGCCGGGATGGGGGTCACGGGAAGAGACAGACACATGCGGACTGTGGAGAGGAGACTATAGAATAGCCGGCAAGCTGGAGCCGTGTGACTGAGCCCTGCAAGGTGCACCTGAGAGGAGGTCAGTGACAGCGCCGCTAGGCCAGTCTGGGGGGGTCACTGATGAAAGGGTGGAGTGAATACAATAATGTAAGAGGGCACTGATATAAAGGTTCCCCCCTATATTAGTAATACCCCCCTTACCTTAGTGTATTCACTCTGTGGACTCTGATGTAAGGGGGAACTCTCTGCTGGCCGGGTTATAGTAACCTGACCTTCATGTAAATTGAGAAATATGTTTTTTGACTTTTGTTTAACTTAAACACATTGCTAATAGCACTAGCTATGTGTTTATAGTTCAAATATTGATATTTGCACTGTTTAGCACTAAAAACAGTAATTTTAGGTACATTTTTGCAGTGTCAGTAAAGAATGTGGATCTGCCAGTAAATTTCATGATTTTTTGCCAGCAAAAAATTGGCGCCATTTGTAAATTTTGGCGTTCTGCCAGTAAATTTCACTTCGGGGGGTTGGCAACACTGCTAGCAGCCAGCTAGGTCAGCCTAAATTTACCTACACTGCCAGAGAAAAACCTCACCCTAGCACCTCAGAGGGTGCTACATTAGTATTAATGGCATATTTTTGTGTCACTAGTCATGCAGTTGGCTCCCCCCGTGCATTGATAGCCTCTGTTCCATTCATAAGAGGATGGAGACCTCTGTGAAGCGCATACTAAACAGAATACGCGTAATGTCATGTGGGTAAAGCTGGAAATAGTAGCTGGAATGCATATCCAGGCCGCACTTCAAGTTTTAGACACTGGTGTGCATTCCAGGCACACTCACCGTATATACTCGAGTATAGGTCGATCCTAATATAAGCCGAGGCCCCTAATTTACCACAAAAAAATGGAAAAACGCATTGACCCGAGTATAAGCCGAGGGTGAGAAATGCAGCAGCTACAGTAAGTGGAAAAAGAGGGTCAACAATGCCCATTTGCAGCTGCATGCCTCCCTGTGTCCTGTGCAGCCTACCTGTGCCCTGTGCAGCCTCCCTGTGTCCTGTGCAGCCTCCCTGTGTCCTGTGCATGTGTCCCTGTGTCCTGTGCAGCCTCCCTGTGTCCTGTGCAGCCTCCCTGTGTCCTGTGCAGCCTACCTGTGTCCTGTGCATGTGTCCCTGTGTCCTGTGCAGCCTCCCTGTGTCCTGTGCAGCCTACCTGTGTCCTGTGCATCCTCCCTGTGTCCTGTGCAGCCTACCTGTGTCCTGTGCAGCCTACCTGTGTCCTGTGCATGTGTCCCTGTGTCCTGTGCAGCCTCCCTGTGTCCTGTGCAGCCTCCCTGTGTCCTGTGCAGCCTACCTGTGTCCTGTGCATCCTCCCTGTGTCCTGTGCAGCCTACCTGTGTCCTGTGCAGCCTACCTGTGTCCTGTGCAGCCTCCCTGTGTAGTCTACCTGTGTCCTGTGCATGTGTCCCTGTGTCCTGTGCAGCCTGCTTGTGTCCTGTACAGCCTCCCTGTGCCCCGTGCAGCCTACCTGTGTCCTGTACATGCCTCTGTGTGGCGATCTGCAGCCTCCGTGTGGCGATCTGCATCCTCCGTGTGCTGCTCTGCATCCACCGATCAGTGTGTCATAATAACATCCAGCGGCCATTCCAGTGTTCAAAAGCTGCGCCTCCTCCTCGTCTGTGATAGGCAGAACACTCAGTTTCCCAGCAGTCAGTGTTCAGCCTATCATCCTCATACCACAGACGATATGAGAGGATGTCCGTGATAGGCTGAACACTGACTGCTGGGAAATTGTACATCCGAGGATGAGACCCAAGAGCGTTCCTCCAGATCGTACCCCTTCCAATGCACCAGGTACTGTATGCGCCCACTGAACCTACGGGAGTCAACAATGGACTGTACTTCATACTCCTCATGGTTCTCAACTTGTACAGGGTGAGGACGTAGCATGTACAGGGTGAAGACGTAGCACCAGGGTGGTAAAGCGGTTACAGACCAAAGGTTTTAATAAGGAGACATGAAATACATTCGAAATACGCATGTTAGAAGGAAGGTCTAATGCGTAAGCCACTGGGTTAATCCTGTGAAGAATACGGAAAGGCCCAATAAACTGAGGTGCGAACTTCAGTGAGGGAACACAAAGTCGGAGGTTGCGAGATGACAGCCAGACCCTGTCCCCAACCTGGTAGGAAGGCGCGGGCAGGCATCTGAGGTCAGCATGCAGTCTGTATCTATCATTAGCATGTCGCAAAGCCTCCTGGACTTGTGCCCAAGTGGAACGAAGACCATGGAGATGCTCCTCTAACGCAGGAATACTAAGGACAAAGGAGTCAGGCAACATGGAAGGTTGGAAACCATAGTTTGCCATAAACGGGGACAATCGGGAAGCAGAATTCAAGGCACTATTGTGAGCAAACTCTGCCCACTGTAAAAGGTCTGACCAGTTGTTATGATGGTCAGAAATATAGCAACGTAGGAATTGCTCCAAGTACTGATTGGCTCGTTCTGCTGCCCCATTAGACTGTGGGGACTATGCAAAGGAAAAAGCAAGCTGAATTCCCAACTGTGCACAAAAGGTTCGCCAGAACCGGGACACAAACTGACTACCCCTATCTGAGACAATCACCTTGGGTAGCCCAAGTAAGCGAAAGATCTCCTGAGCAAAAATGGAAGCCAGTTCCTTAGAAGTGGGCAACTTCTTAAGTGGAATAAAATAAGACATTTTTGAGAACCGGTCAAACACCATAAGGATAACTGTATTGCCTTGGGATTTGGGCAACTCTACAATGAAATCCATATACAGGTGGGTCCAGGGCCTCTCTCCATTGGGTATGGGTTGTAGGAGGCCCACTAGAAGATGTTGTGGAGTCTAATTCCCCGTACACACTATCGGACATTCTGACAACAAAATCCATGGATTTTTTCCGACGGATGTTGGCTCAAACTTGTCTTGCATACACACAGTCACACAAATCTTGTCGGAAATTCCGTATGTCAAGTACGCGGTGATGTACAACACGTACGACGAGCCGAGAAAAATTAAGTTCAATAGCCAGTGCGACTTTTCTGCTTGATTCCGAGCATGCATGGAACTTTGTGCGTCGGAATTGTGTACACACAATCGGAATATACAACAACAGAATTTGTTGTCGGAAAATTTGAGATCCAGGTCTCAAATTTTGTGTGACGGAAATTCCGATGTAAAATGTCCGATGGAGCCTACACACGGTCGGAATTTCCTACAACAAGCTCCCATCGAACAAAAAAAAAAAATTCCAAAAATGTTCACAGGCCCAATCCTAATATAAACATGCAAGTGTAGCAATAACTCTGGAGCTGCTGGTTTAAAGCGGGCTGTTACCATCCCCTTCGTTACCTCAATTTCACCAGAACCGGGTCTAGGGTCCCGTTGAGTTTAATACCGGACAATGTAGGCACCGGACACTTGAGTATCTTTTCCAATGCTTTAATAAACGTAATTGAAAGAAGTAGCAGGAAAGAGGTAGAAGAAGAGTTGCAGGGATGTTCGAATACCTTTCCTTAGTGTAGTATTAATAATTGGAATCTTGTACATGAATGTACTCTCTTTTTGGAGCTGAATCTTTGCCCGCCTGGATAGGTTCCTCTCACTAATCTAGCAGCCAGTACGCAGCACGAACAAAAGTCTCTGCCACAGACTTGAATGGAATAGAAACCCATACAATCCTCTGCCACAGGATGTAATGGTTTACAATGAATAGCAAACACAGCACTAGAACCTTTAAGCCGACCCGGCAGTACTATGCGATAGGATTACTTTAGGATACGTCCTCCAACTGAGTCACCAGGCCCCTCTCCAGACCAGCACTCTGCATGATCCTTCCATGACGGGTCCTCCCCTGGGATCTTCTCAGTTGTCCACCTTCTTCCCTCTAGGACAGACAGTCCAAGACCATTCCCTTGCCGCTGTAGTAAGCCCCAGACAGGCTTCTGGGCCCACCCACACGCTGCAGCAACGTGGGCCTCCCGGTCGGAGGACCACGAGGTAGTACTCCTAGCACATACCTGTCGGCCAGGAGGGCCAGCAGGCGGAACGAAAACGAACCCTAAAACATGGCGTCTGTCCCATAAATACCCTCTCCCAGAATGCAACTCGGAGGACAACCTCCACCGAGTTATCTCCGGGACAGAGGAACATTCATACACTTCAACGTGTTGCCTTTCCAACACCGACCCATGATGACAACGACACCCACAGGCACAGTGTGAAACTACATGCAACTCAGCCAAGCTGGAACAGAGGCAAATCTGACTATGTATAAACAGATAACCCACTAAATTTACCTATAAGCAGTAGATTGAAAATCTACCAGCGCTACACAAGTAAATATACTATTAAAAAGGATGTATATACAAGATAATATAGTGTAAAAAACGAACAGAAGATTGAAAAGTACAATTCTACTGTATGTACATTATTGTATTCTATGGATGGACAGAAAAATGAACAGAAAAATTCCCTGCGTATGGGAAGTTTGCGTAGCTAATGCTCACTGGGCTAAAAACCATTTGTTTACCTCATCAGCTATTTTCTTTTATAGTGACCCTATATTTAAAAAAAAGGAAAATTTAAATCACACTCTTCTGATATTAAAATGTATCCAGATGAGTGAAAAATGTACCGTAAAAGGCACAACGCTGAGATGAGGCAGACAACGTACTTACACAGCTCTGGTTCTTCCAGTCTGATGGATTAAAGGCCTTGCACTGCTCATTTTGCTGCATTTTCATTCCTAGCGGATTTCCTTTACTCAAAATGAAATTGTTTGAATCATTACTAAAAGGATCTCTGCTCTAGAGACGGGGATTTATAATTTAGAAAACTTGACAATATTTCAGTCATAGACATCCCCATCTGGCCGTGTATAGGTTTAATAATATTCTTTTGGAGCATATGAAAGGATGATACAGTTTCTTCTGTTGTTTTTCATAAATTAGGATAAAAGGGGATTGAATGTGTCGGAAATATACACTGCAGTAGCAACAGGGTTGAAGCAACACGGACTGAAGTGAGATGGATTTGCCCGCTTGAGGAAGTGTTTCTCTTTCAGGAGTTTCAATTGAGTGAACCTGTTTAATAATAGGAGAAAGAACTTTATTTCATACAAGGAGATATTTTATACTTTTACTGTTTTCAGCAAGGCAAGAGCCAAACTCTTTCAGAGTTCTAAGGAAATATGTGAAATAGTGCCGCATAAAATGTGATTGTTATCAGGCATTTGTCAATACAAAAAGTGTCCTCATTGGAATATTTTCTCTCACCTCCAGTACCTGGAACAGCACCAGGATAAATTGGGAGGCTAAAACTTCCCAACACAGACAGTAATATAAATATGCCAGGGGTTTTAACATTTCCTGAATTTATTGTGTCTGTGTGGAAGCAGTGGTCTCTCTGCAGAGGTCCGCCACACCCCCTGCTAAAAAAGGAAAGCAGGAGCAGTGTTCAGCAGTGTTCATGAGTTTTGCTGATTGCAAAACTATAGGTCTTAAAAATCACTTCAGCTCTGGAATATTTAACCCCCTTCATGACAAGGCCATTTTTGCTACGCTGTACCCATATAAAATATATGTCCTTTTTTTCCCCACAAATAGCGCTTTCTTTTGATCACCTCTGCGGTTTTTACATAGTTACATAGTAGGTAAGGTTGAATAAAGACAATATAGTCCATCCAGTTCAACCTGTGTAGGTGTACATGTGTTAGTCTCAATAATCATTTCTCATATCCCTGTATGTTGTGTTCTTAAAGTTGATGTAAACCCAATGTCATCCTTTCTAAACTACTGCCATAGGGGTTATCTATAAGGATATCCATGCCTCCTACATGTATCTTTACCTGTCAAATGTCCTCTGTCTGTTAAGAGACCCAAAAAACTGCAGATTCTGTGGGTGGGTCTGTTGTCTGGAGCTCGGTGGGCGGAGTTGTGATGTCAGTAGACTCCCCGCCCACCTCTACACTCCCCTGTGTATATCTTACACTGAACTTCTACTATGATCTCTAACATCCAGTGAAAAGACAGGAAAGTAACAACATGACTTCAGCATGCAAAATCATGGTGAGGTGTGGAACAGCCAATCCTTGCAGAGCTGCTGAAGAAAAGAGTGGGGGTGGGAATTAAAAAATAATGCATGTCTTAGGCTAGTGCATGAGATATGTAAATCACCTGTCACTCACAGCAAGGGGGAGGATTTGACAAAGTTTTTCTCTGTTTGTCAAGATTTATCTCACTGAACAATAAAAGAAGATTGCTCAGAGCTGGATTAACTCTTTGTGGCAAGACTGGGCTCAAATGATAGGAAATCTTATACTCTACATTATGACATCAAAAAAAAAAAAAAAAAAATTCGGGTTTACATCCACTTTAAAGAGACACCTCCAAGAGTCTTTTAAAAATATCAATACTCCCCACTGACACCACCAATTGTGGAAGAGAATTCCACATCCTTATCGCCCTCACAGTGAAATACCCCTTACGCAGCTTAAGGGAAAACCGCTTCTCCTCCAATCTCATTGTGTGACCCTGTGTCCTCTTACATTCCCTGAGACTGAATAGTTTTTTTCTGCTACGCTGGGATCACCATTGAGATATTTGTAAATTGCTGTCATGTCCCCTCTCAAGCGTCTCGTCTCCAGCAAGAATACATTTAGTGCTTGTAGTTGTTCCTTGATATTGAGGTCCTCCAGTCCCCTTATTAATTTTGTTGCTCTTCTTTGGACTCTCTCCAGCTCCTGCACATCCCTTCAGAGGACTGGTAACCAAAACCAGATGGAATACTGCAGATGTGGCCTAACCAGAGTTTTATAAAGTAGCAGGATTATAGTTTTATCTCTGGAGTATGCCCCCTTTTTTATGCATGCTAAAATGCTGCCGGCTTTGGTAGCTGCAGCTTGACATTGGATGCTATTGCTCAGTCTGTCTTGTACTAGGACCCACAGATCTTTCTCCATCCTTGATCTCTCCCTAGTAAGTAGTTTGCATTTATGTTTTTAGCCCCCAAGTGCATTATATTTCTCCACATTAAACCTAATTTGCCATGTAGTTGTCCATCCCATTATTTTATTCAGGTCTTTCTGTAAAATGTCTATATCCTGATGTGAAGTTATTGCCCTGCTTATCTTTGTGTCATCCGCAAAAACTGAAATTGAGCTATTTATCCCATCCTCTATATCATTTATGAGTAAATTAAACAGAATGGGTGCCAAGACAGAGCCTTGGGGTAGCCCACTTACATCTCCAGACCAGTCACCACCTTTTGGACATGCCCCTGTAACCAGTTTTCTATCCAAGAACAAACCTTATGGCCCATGCCTGCAGACCTGAGCTTGTAAATTAAGCGTTTAAGGGAAACTGTATTGAATGCTTTTGCACAATTCCATATACACCACATCCACAGGCCTCCCCCTATCTAGATGGCAGGTCACTTCCTCTTAGAATGTTAACAGATTGGTCTGCCAGGAATGACCATTCATAAACCCATGCTGCTTACTACTAATGATACTGTTTTCTTCAGCAAATTCTTGGATATAGTCCCTTATCATCTCCTCCAATAATTTACCTACTATTGGTGTTAGGCTGACTGGCCTGTAGTTTCCAGGAATATGTATCTGCCTTTTTTGATATTAGTACCATATTTGCTTTTCTCCAATCAGCTGGTACAATTCCTGTCAGTATGCTGTCCACAAAGATTAGTGAAAATGGTCTAGCTATAACCCGACTGAGTTCTTTAAGGACTCTCGGGTGTAAGCCATCTGGTCCTGGTGATTTATTTGTGTTAAGCTTATCTAGTCTTTTCTTGGCCACTGTTAGCCACAAGGGTATGTCCTGTGAGGTGTTACTAGCAGTACTATCATGGTCAGTATACCCCTCCTTTTCCTGTGTAAAAAATGCGGAGAAGAAAGCATTTAATACAGTTGCCTTCTTTGTGTCACCTGTAACTATCCTCCCTTCATTGCCTTTTATGAGGGAATTGTGCTCCGATCTTGCTTTTTTACTGTTAATATATCTAAAAAATTTCTTGGGTTTTTTTTACTCTCCTCTGCTATGTGTCTTTCGTAGTCCTTTTTAGCCGACTGATTTCATTCTTACACGTCTTATTTCATTCCTTGTAGTGCTGGAATGCTGACAATAGGGTGGCACAGTGGTGTATTGGGTAGCACTCTCACCTAGCAGTAAAAAGGGTCGCTGGTTTGAATCCCAACCATGACGCTACCTGCATGGAGTTTGCATGTTGTGCCTGGAGTTTGCATGTTCTCCCTGTGCCTGTATGGATGTCCTCCGGGTACTCCGGTTTCCTCCCACACTCCAAAGACATGCTGGTAGGTTAATTGGCTTCTGTCCAAAATTGGCCCTAGTATATGAATGTCAGTTGGGGACTTTGGATTGTGGGCTCCTTGAGGGTAGGGACCGATGTGAGTGTGCGATGTATGTGTGGAACGCTGCATAAATTGATGGCGCTATATGGGTACCTTAAATAAAATAATAATATAATAGATAAGCATCTTAATGAGTCACAATGTACAGGGATAGGGACAATTGTAGACACGCACCCACACTCACTCAGGATGGACTGGTGTCTTTATTCAACCTTACTAACCATGTAACTATCTAACAATGACCCCTCCGCTTTATATTTTTAAAGGCCATTCTTTTCTCTTTAATAAGACTTTTCACATTATGGTTTAGCCACCCAAGTTTAAACTATGCTCTTCTATATTTATTGACCAGTGGAATGCACTGTGTGATACCTTTGTTTAATGTTCCTAAAGCACTCTCATTTTTCTTCCGTGTTCAATGTTTCTAGGATTTGGTCCCAATTGATGTGTCAGGAAAGGAGTCACCTGCTGGTGGCACTGTGGCTCCCAGATCCATGGGCAGCAGTTCCAGTGTTCACCAGCGGGTGTCACCCAGCAGCCAGAAGCTCATTAGCCATCACCTGATTCTAGTTGCAGGAAGTATATTTAAATCCTGTCTGTCCTGCTTTGGTTGCCTTGGTGTTCTGATCTTCACGTGCCCCGATCTGTGATCCTGTGTTCCTGGACCCCTGCCCTGCAGCCTGATCCCTTCCCGCCTGCTCTCTCCATCTCCTGTTATCTTCTCCCTGTCCTGTCTTGCTCCTATCTCTATCTGCTTGATCTCCCGTGTATAACCCTGGCTTGTTACGATTACGCTTTGCATTCCACACTTGTATAGATTTCGTTTAGGCAGTCATTTATTGTGTATCACTGTTTGGTTCTCGGGTTTGTTTACACAGTTTGCAATATTGGAGGTGCGTTTACTTGTGTTATTCACTTATCTTTTAAATAAATTATATTATTTTTACACTACTTGTGCCTGGTATTCTCTGTGGCAGTCCGCACATTTCTGGTCATATCAGTTACTGACATAACACCAAGGCCAGTCCTGACCAGAAGTGGCTGCACAGGGAAGCCATTTTGGCTCTGCTGTTTGTGGTGAGATGCATCCGGAGGAGGTTATATACTTGTCTTTGATGGTGACAGAGGAAAAAGAATATTGTCGCCAGATACTGAAGGAGTGGACCAGTGACCAGCTGTTAGTATATATTTGTCTGGCTCCTTCCCTAGTTGATCAGGGCAGTATGTTGTTTGGAGATGTTCAGCCTTGTTCTGGAGATGTTCAGCCTTTGATTTAAGTCTGTGCAGAGTTAGCTTTGTCCAGTACTCCTAAAAACAGTAATAATTTTTCTCTCCCCTTCAGTATGGCTCAGGTAGAATCTCTGGTGTGGCTATTGGAGGATGACTCTGCTTATTTTTTTAAAGCAGAGTTCCACCTAAAAGTGGAACTTCCACTTTAAGCACTCCTCGCCCCCTGACATGCCACATTTGGCATGTCATTTTTTTTGGGGGGGGAGTGTGTACCCTTTTTTTTGTTGGACTACCTGTCCCACTTCCTGCTTCCTATCTTCAGCCGCCTAGGCGACTCCTCCTCTTGCCCTAGACGGCCCCTTCCTGCCAGCAATCTTCTGGGACACAATTCAGGTCCCAGAAGATCGGCTGGCCAATAGGAGAGTGCAGCGCAACTCGCGCATGTGCAGTGCTCACCCGACTGTGAAGCCTTAAGCTGTCACGGTCGGGTGCCCACAATTACCATGATGGCACCGAGGAGAGGAGGGGGAGAGGAGCTAGCCTCCGGGCAGCCACATTGATAGACCGTGGGGCAGGTAACTGTCGGTTTATTAAAAGTCAGCAGCTACGCTTTTTGTGGCTGCTGACTTTTAATAAACTAAAAAACGGTAGGAAATCCGCTTTAACCGCTTCAGCCCCAGAAGAATTTACCTCCTTCCTGACCAGAGCACTTTTTACAATTTGGCACTGCGTTGCTTTTAACTGACAATTGCGCGGTCTTGGGACGCTGTACCCAAACAAAATTTGCGTCATTTTTTTCCCACAAAAAGAGCTTTCTTTTGGTGGTATTGATCACCTCTGCGGTTTTTATTTTTTTTGCTATAAACAAAAGAACAGCAAAAATTTTGAAAAAGGAAACAATATCTTTTACTTTTTGCTATAATAAATATCCAACATTTAAAAAAAAAAAATAAAAATTTTTTTTCCTCAGTTTAGGCCGATATGTATTTTTCTACATATTTTTAGTAAAATCTCAATAAGCGTATATTGATTGATTTGCACAAAAGTTATAGTGTCTACAAAATAGGGGATAGATTTATGGTATTTTTATTATTATTATTTTTTTTTACTATTAATGGCGACGATCAGCGATTTTTATCAGGACTGCGACATTATGGCAGACACATCGGACACTTATGACACATTTTTGAAACCAGTGACAATTATACAGCGATCAGTGCTAGAAAAATGCACTGATTACTGTAAACATGTCACTGGCAGGGAAGGGTTTAACACTGGGGGTGATCAAGGGGTTAACTGTGTTCCCTCTCTGTGTTCTAACTGTAGGGGGGATGGGACATAGCTCCCAACTGTCCCTGATTTCGAGGGACTGTCCCTGATTTCCAGCAATGTCCCTCTGTCCCTCATTCCTCCTCATTTGTCCCTCATTTGCGCCGGCTGGCCGGCAAGTGGTTAAGCACTATTCAGCGTGCTCCCAACAGGTGTTAGTGGAGTGTATTAATGCAATGCAGTCTCTTGTCAGACAGGCAGACTGTAAACTGAAATTTGTTCAGGCATTACTACAAGCATGGTCGGATATATTAAACCAAGCCTCAGTCAACTTTCACCAACACATTCCTGCTGCTAGACACCCTGCTCAAGTATCTCTCTCTCCTTCAACCACAACAACTACAGTCACTACAGTCACAGCCCAGTATACCCTGCTACCAACCATTGAAGATTACTTCTTCTCCGCTGCCTGCGACAACCCCACAGAAATCCTCCTTAGCAACTGCTCCCTCTTTTCACCATCCCTCAGCTCTTCTCTTCCATCAGCTGTATCCCCTACGTACAGCCCTGTGTTCACATGCAGAAACTTAGTGGCTAAACCCAAAAAGAAACAGAAGTTTTTCCCAACCCACACAATCCTGCCACTATCCAAATCTGCCTCCACGCCAGCCGATCTGCCTCAGCCTGCCTCCACGCCAGCCGATCTGCCTCAGCCTGCCTCCACGCCAGGCGATCTGCCCCAGCCTGCTTCCACGCCAGCCGATCTGCCTCAGCCTGCCTCCACGCCAGGCGATCTGCCCCAGCCTGCCTCCACGCCAGGCGATCTGCCCCAGCCTGCCCCCACGCCAGCCGATCTACTCCAGCCTGCCTTGACGCCAGCCGATCTGCTCCAGCCTGCCTCTATGATTGTCAATGGGGTTAGGCTAGCCTCTGATGGTCTGAACCTGATGACCCACCTGACTTTGCCAATCCTTTGCTCTCTGTCCAGCCTGAAGTTCTGGTGCCTGCTGTCCAGCCTGATGTTCCAGTGCCTGCTGTCCAGCCTGATGTTCCAGTGCCTGCTGTCCAGCCTGATGTTTCCCTTTGCCCGCTGTCCAGCCTGATGGTCCAGTGCCCACTGTCCAGCCTGATGTTCCAGTGCCTGCTGTCCAGCCTGATTTTCCAGTGCCCACTGTCCAGCCTGATTTTACGGTGCCTGCTGTCCAGCCTGATGTTCCGGTGCCTCTGCCTGTTGTCCAGCCTGATGTGCCTATGCCCACTGCCCAGCCTGATGTGCCGCTGCCCGCTGCCCAGCCTGATGATCCAGTCCCTGATACCCAGCCTGCCTCTGATGGTCTGCTGCCCAATGACAAATTTACCTTTGATTTTATCTTCTCCCTACCACACAGCTGGGTTCTACTGACTATGCCAGCTGCTCAGTTGGATTGTTGCATTAAGGCTAAGTGTCCACCTGCTAGTGAGTATGAAAGCACTGAATCCTCACGAGCCTTATATGGGTTACCTGCTTGGCCTAAGATTAATTTGACGGTTGCCTCGGTCGAGTCCCTCTGGCAGTGTATTGCTCCTATGGCGCCAAAGCCTGGTGGTCCAAACATACCCTAGGTAACTGGTAGCTGCATTTGCCTTCATGGCCCTGGTCGTGGTAAGCTCAGGGGGAATGGCAGAGTACGATCTGTGCCTTGCCATGATCCGGATGCGATTGCCACAGCTCCAGGTATACTAGGGGACCCGGATATTGTCACATGATCCTAAGCCTAAGTTTTCAGATAACCTGTGGGACTCCAGCATTGGGGTATCTGCTGTTCTGAAGGACTTGGAGTGTCGACTGTTGTACATCTCAGGGAATCTGGCCAGCAGGACACCCAGCCAATCGCTTGACCCCAACAGTGGGATACTGTTAGGTACCTGGTAGTAGAGCCTGACTTGTAGGAGAAGACCTCTCATACAACGCTGGTTCAGGAGCCACTGGAGTGGGGACAGTGGTCTCGTGAGCACAGTGGGGTAGGAGTGCCTGTTGAAGTAAAAGTCTCTGATGCTGGAGCAGAGTAGAGATCCCTCCAGGGATGGCTGGACTGCAGGTGAGGTGGTAAGCAGGGAGCAGCAGGCTGCAGCACTGAAGAGGCAGATGCAGAAGTCACTGGAACTGGAGCTGAGAGTGCAACAGCACAGAAGCAAATGGCAGGCACTAGCAAGGTCAGACAGTCCGGGTATAGCAGGCAATAAGACGTTTATAACAGCAGGCAGAAGCAGAGTCGGTAGGCAGGCAGAGGTCGGCAACGGTATTGGTAGAGGCAGTAGCAGGGTCAGGCAGGCCGGGTAGGATTGGAGAAGGAGGGATGGTCAGACAAGCCGGGTCAATATGATAATCAATCAATCAGGTGCAGGTTAGCAGATTCACAGAGCTGAGACGAAACAGCAGCGCACCCCTGCAGCAGGAGGACTCTTATGCGCTCCTTGGCGCCAAAACGGCGCTAACGCGAACATGCGCCCGCGCCCGAGCGCTGCGCTGATGCACAGTAGCAGCTGGAGATTGCTGCATTGTCTGAACAGGGGTGCGCCAGCGCATAGGCGAACGCACATGTGCCGGTCTGGTGCTGACAGATCCCTGACTTTGCCCCCCCCAAAGGGCAGCCTCCGGATGCCCATACGCCTTCTTTTCTCAGGATGGGCAGAGAAATAAGCGCGAACTAATCGCCTGGTATGGACATTGCTGTCTGGTTCCCATGAGTCTCTGGACCGTAACCTTTCCATTTAATCAGAAATTGATTTTGTCCTTGTCTTCTTCTACAGTCAAGAATAGCCTCAACCTCAAATTCCTCGCCTCCATCTACTAAGACAGGTTCAGGAGGCCTAGTTCCTCTATCAGGGAAGGGGTCAGGTATGGCAGGTTTAAGCAGGGACACATGAAATACCGGGTGAATCTTGAGAGAATCAGGCAAGGTCAGTTCATAAGATACTTCATTAATTCTCCTCTTAACCGGAAAGGGTCCCATAAATCTAGGTGCCAACTTCTTAGACGGACATGCTAACTTGATAATACTGGTAGAAAGCCATACCTGATCACCAAGCTGTAACTTCAACTCCCCTCTTCTTTTTCGATCGAAGATTCTTTTGCTGTCTGCCTGGGCCTTGGACACCGCCTCCTGCAACATCTGATTGTTGTGGCTGAGGAAGTCCACTGTATTCTGCACTGCCGGAACTGAAGATTCTGAAAGGAAATCGGGTAGAAAGGTTAAATGAAAGCCATAATTGGCGAAAAAAGGGGATTGACCGGTGGCTGAATGTTTGGCATTGTTGTATGCGAATTCTGCTAAGGGCAGCAGAGACACCCAATCATCCTGTGTGAATAAAGTAAAGCATCTGATGTACTGTTCAAGAGTCTGATTAGTCCTTCTGTCTGCCCATTAGTTTGAGGATGATAGGCCGAGGACAAGGCCAGTTCAATTTTAAATTTCACACAGGGCTCTCCAAAAATGTGAGGTGAATTGTACCCCTCTGTCAGAAACTATACTTGCGGGGACTCCATGTAGTCTGATGATTTCCCTGATGAATATGCGGGCGGTTTCAATGGCAGATGGAGAAAAAGAAAGGAAGTGGGCCATCTTGGTTAAACGGTCTACCACCACAAAGATGGCTGAACACCCCTCGGAACATGGAAGCTCTACTATAAAATCCATGGAAATCATTTTCCAGGGTCGATCAGGTAAACGCAAAGGTTTTAACAGACCCCAAGCTTGATTTCTAGACGTCTTATTCTGGATACAGGTAGGGCAGGAGTTGACATATCTTTCACAAAAGTCTTTCAGATTGGGCCACCAGAATGTGCGTTGCACAAGTTCCAGGGTCTTGCGGACCCCAAAGTGACCTGCCAGTGGGTGATCATGAAGAAGCTTCAAGACCTTGACCCGAACCTCCTCAGGAACAAAAATTTGGCTCCCCTTCCAGCACAATCCATCTCTGGACGTCAGAGTAATCCCTGTAGGCCTAGATGACTCAGAGGATGCTCCTTTAATCTGGGAGAGTAGGTCTGTTTGCAGGAGTAGGAAATTGTTTGCGGGCAAGATGGTGTCAGGAATGGATAAGTCCTTCGGGTTGTCATGCATACGTGATAATGCATCCGGTTTGATATTTTTTGAGCCTGGCCGGTAAGTCATATGGAAACAAAAATGTGAGAAAAACAGAGCCCAGCGGGCTTGCCGAGGCTTTAGTCGTTTAGCAGATCTTAAATACTCTAGGTTCTTGTGGTCAGTGTATATTAATACTGGATGCATAGCCCCCTCCAACAGGTACCTCCACTCCTCCAGAGCAGCCTTAATAGCGAGAAGCTCCCGGTCACCAACATCGTAGTTCTTCTCTGCAAAAGAAAGTTTACGGGAGAAAAACCCCACAGGGTGCATTAGATCTTTGCTGCCTTTACGTTGTGATAGTATTGCACCCACTGCTATTTCAGAAGCGTCAACTTCCAAAATGAATGGTAGAGATGGTTCAGGATGACTGAGGATTGGGGCCGAGGTAAACAGTCTCTTGAGATTATCAAAAGCATCTTGGGCTGATTGATTCCAGGAGAACCGGGCATTCTGCTTAGTCAACTGCATGATGGGTGCAATTATGGCCGAGAATCCCCTCATGAATTTCCTATAAAAGTTTGCAAAACCGATAAACAGCTGAATTCCCCTCTTGTCTAGGGGTACCGGCCAGTCCAGAACAGCGGATTCCTTCTGGGGATCCATTTTAATGCCCGTTGGAGAGATTATCAATCCCAGGAATTGGATACTCTGTTGCTCGAACTCGCATTTCTCTGCTTTTGCATGAAGTCTGTGTAATCGGAGACGACCCAACACCCTGCGGACATGTTCTCGATGCAGATCAAGAGATTCTGAGAAGATCAGGATGTCATCCAGGTATGCGATTACAAACACGTCTAAAAAGTCCCTGAGAACATCGTTAATCATTTGTTGGAAGGTCGCAGGGGCGTTGCAGAGTCCGAAGGGCATGACCAAGTATTCATAATGCCCGAATCGGGTCCGGAAAGCTGTTTTCCACTCATGCCCGGCCCAAATGCGGATCAGGTTGTAAGCCCCTCTTAGATCGAGTTTAGTAAAGATAACAGCAGTTCTTAACTTTTGGAATAGTTCAGGTATCAAGGGTAGGGGATACCGATTTTTAACCGTAATTTTGTTCAACTCCCGATAATCTATACACGGGCAGAGAGTCTTGTCCTTTTTGGTGACAAAAAATATTCCGGCACCCGCTGGGGAAGTGGAGTGGAGGATGAACCCCTTAGCCAAGTTCTCATCAACATATGTTTTTAGTGCCTCTTGCTCCTTCTCAGATAAAGGGAAGATACGTCCGAATGGAATCTCGGATCCTGGCAGCAACTCAATAGGGCAGTCGTAGGGGCGATGAGGCAGAAGGGAGTCTGCTCCCTTCTTGCTAAAAACATCAATGAACTCGTGGTAATGTTCAGGGATGGACTGGCATAGGTTTTGGTCAGTGTCAAGACATAGCAGAGTAGCTGAGGAGTCGGACTTTCCAACCAAACAGTGTTCCTGACAGTAGGATGATACAAACTTTACTTATCCAGAGACCCAGTTGATGTGCGGATTGTGGGCTTGAAGCCAGGGAATGCCCAGGATAATTGGAAATAGTGGAGAAGTAATGGCATCAAGGGTCAACAGCTCCTTATGTTGGGAGGAAGTGGTAGGAGGCAAAGGAAGAGTTTCCTGAATTACTTGTCCGGATCTAATGCGGGAGCCATCAGCTAGGAAAACAGAAAGTCCATGAGTCTTAGTCCGTAAAGGGATGTTATGCTGGCTGGCAAAGGTCAAGTCAATAAAACAGCTGCATGCTCCAGAGTCAATGATAGCATTGACTGGAATTACCTCTTCCTGGAGCTGTAACGAGAGAGAAATGGCAAGGTGGGTAGCGTTGGCAGACAAAGCAGAGAGACTGGTAGACACAGAAGATGACCACTAACTTATCTTGACTGGACAATTATGGACATAGTGACCAGTTCCACCACAATAGAGGCACAGGTTAAGTTGACGACGACGTGCCCGTTCCTCAGGAGACAAGGCAAGTCGCATTAGTCCTAGCTGCATGGGTTCAGAAGTGTCAGGCGTGGCGTTGACTGGATTCACACTGGGTGAAGGTAGGTAGCGTGCTGCAGGAACCGGAGCCCGTGCTGTCATCCAGGCCGGGCGGGTTTGTTGGGCGGAGCATTCAGATCGACGTTCTCGGAGACGACGATCAATCTAGATTGCCAAGGAGATCAAAGCTTCAAGAGTATCTGGTATACCAACTCGAGCAAGTTCATCTTTCAGCCCTTCAGATAGGCCCATGCGGAACTGATGACGCAGGGCCGCTTCGTTCCACTGCGTGTCCGCGCTCCAGCGTCTGAAGTCAGTGACATAGTCCTCAGCCGGTCTGCGGCCTTGCTGGAGCGCGAACAGGGCTGACTCAGCTGTGGCAGTCCGCTGAGGATCCTCATAGAGCTGAGCCATGGCTTCAAAAAAGGAGGGTAAAGATTGGGTTAAGGCTGAGTCTCCCTCAAGTAAACGGTGAGCCCAGGTCTGAGGTTCCCCTTGTAGGAGGGAAATCACAAACTCCACCTTGGTAACTTCCAGTGAAAAGGTTTGGGGTTGTAAGGCAAAAAAGAGCTGGCAGGCATTGCGAAAGGCCCGAAACTTGGTCCGGTCTCCGGAGAACCTCTCTGGGATGGGGACCCTCGGTTCAGGTGGAAGCATCACAACGGAGGGGGCAGGAGCAGGCTGTGCTGGAGCTGCGGCTGAAGAGGGAGCCATGGGACCAGGCCCAGCGAGATTCTGAACTTGCCCCTCAAGTCGGGTATAATTGTCCTGAAGGGATTGCACCGCTTGAGTGAGGGCCGCAAGATGCGTGCAGTTTCCTTCATCGGGGAGGTATCTCCTGCAGGCTCAGTCATGGCTGTTTCATACTGTTAGGTACCTGATAGTAGAACCTGACTTGTAGGAGAAGACTTCTCATACAACGCTGGTTCAGGAGCCACTGGAGTGGGGACAGTGGTCTTATGAGCACAGTGGGGTAGGAGTGCCTGTTGAGGTAGAAATCTCTGATGCTGGAGCAGAGTAGAGATCCCTCCAGGGATGGCTGGACTGCAGGTGAGGTGGTAAGCAGGGAGCAGCAGGCTGCAGCACTGAAGAGGCAGATGCAGAAGTCACTGGAACTGGAGCTGAGAGTGCAACAGCACAGAAGCAAACAGCAGGCACTAGCAAGGTCAGACAGTCCGGGTATAGCAGGCAACAAGACGGTTATAACAGCAGGCAGAAGCAGAGTCGGTAGGCAGGCAGAGGTCAGCAACGGTATTGGTAGAGGCAGTAGCAGGGTCAGGCAGGCTGGGTAGGATTGGAGAAGGAGGGATGGTCAGACAAGCCGGGTCAATATGATAATCAATCAATCAGGTGCAGGTTAGCAGATTCACAGAGCTGAGACGAAACAGCAGGGCACCCCTGCAGCAGGAGGACTCTTATGCGCTCCTTGGCGCCAAAACGTCGCGAAAGCGCGCGCCCATGCACGCGCACGCGCGCGTACACATACGCGCCGCCCACCTGCATGCGCCCGAGCGCCACGCTGACGCACAGTAGCAGCTGGAGATTGCTGCATTGTCTGAACAAGGGCGCGCCGGCACATAGGCGAACGCACATGTGCCGGTCTGGTGCTGACAGATCCCTGACAGATACCCAGCCAATTACCTGACCCGGGTGGTGGGACACTTTACCTATTGATGGATTTGGCAGTAGGGCATCTTGCTTGGAACCCGGCACTTCTTCAGCCTACGAGGAACTTTTTATTTGGACTTGTGTAGCAATGGCCCTGACCCCTAGAGGCCTAATGGTGACCTCCGGAGTCAGGGAGAGCTGACATCCTTCTTTGTAGAGTGAGCTACTAGGCATAGTGGGTGTAATCCAAGATGGAATAATTGGGTACCAGTCACTTTTTGAATGCAAACAAAAGAGACTTATTGTCTCTTAACAAGAACTGGGGGAGAGAGGGTTAGGACCGGAACACCTTTAGGCAGATGCAATAGCAATTGGCAGACTCCGAGACGAATAGGCAGACAGCTATACGGGTTGAGGGCCTTTAAGCTGGTTGCATCACTGTATTTGTAGAATTGCTGTCTCCTATGGCAACTGAACTTGTAGGTTGACTTCAACACAGATCTGTACACATACCAGACCTGGTATCCCCGTTGTGTAGGACCTGGCCTCCACCTCACATCCTCCCACTTTAGCTTTTCTCACTGAGCTACCAGTCTTCTCATCAGACCTTCAGATCCCAGCCACTCGCTGGATCCCCTGAGCTCTTCCACAGCTAACCCGCTGTACACTCCAAGCGTCATCAAAGCTACCTGCTGGGTCCCTGGCTTGGCTCTCAGCTAACCTGCTGAATCCTCTTCAAGTATCACCCATGTTCACCTCCTGGGTCCCTGACTTGAAGCTTTCCCAACTTGTTCACCGTCCCCGGCTAGTGAAAAAGACTGCTCTGGTACTTCTTCAGACTTCACAAACCTGGCCTCTGATAACAGGAGTAGTTGTCCCTTACTGGTGACAGTGTCCCCTTTATCTCTGACCTCTGGTTCTCACTTGCCTCTGGTAACAAGAGTGGTCGTCCCATGTGGCAACTGCTTCTCCTTCACCTCTGTCAACACTCGGTTCAGAATCCAGCTGAACCTCTGCAAATATCAGGCTCCCCTCGTGCTGAGCCTTTACACACGTAGCTAGGCCTCAGGCTTAGGCCTAATCTTCAGCTGCTGCTTCACATACAGCCCCCAGGCCTCAGCCTGGGGCTAAAAGAACACTGATCACCTGACTCATTCCTCTTAAATAGACTCTCCCAGCATGCTTAGCCTCAAGTATGATTGGCTGAGAACTTATGTCTATTCACAACCTGAACTCACTGTGGTCTTGTCATTCTAATGCCAAAGGCAGAAGTGCCACCTATTGACAAAAGAGAGAAATGCACCATATTCAGGCTTAGGGCAGAAAGTCAGTGGATACAACTAATAATTAGCCAGGTTAATTACCACCTAGCATAACTAAATTTGTTAGCAACCCTGCCTAATACCAGGGTGCTACACTTGTTTATACCGGAAGACTGTTTTTATGGACTGGTTCAGCTATTGCTGTTTGGAGCATCCTGAGGGGGGACTGTCATCAAAGGACTCATCTGCTGGTGGCACTGTGGAGCCCAGATCCATGGGCTGCAGTTCCAGTGTCCACCAGCGGGTGTATTAGAAAAGGACTCACCTGCTGGTCGCACTGTGGCTCTCAGATCCATGAGCGGCAGTTCCAGTATTCACCAGCGGGTGTCTCCCAGCAGCCAGAAGCTCATTAGTCATCACCTGATGCTTGTTGCAGGAAGTATATTTAAATCCTGTCTGTCCTGCTCTGGTTGCCTTGGTGCTCTGATCTCCATGTGCCCCTGACCTGTGATCCTGCATCTGTTCCTGGACCCCTGCCCTGCAGCCTGATCCCTTCCCACCTGCTCTCTCTGTCTCATGTTTCCCTCTCCCTGTCCTGTCTTGCTCCCAGCTCTGCTTGTATGACCCTGGCTTGTTACGATTACGTTTTGCATTCCACACTTGTATATATTTTTTGCATTTTTTGTCAGTTTGGACCATTTTCGGCCTCTCAGGCCCGGGGGTATGTTTTTGGTAATTTTGGACCATTTTTGGCCTCCCAGGGCCGGGAGTGCGTTTTTGGTCATTTTGATCCATTTTCGGCCTCCCAATATTTTTCACTTTCTGCTATAAAACATATCCAATAAATTTTTTTTTAAAATCTAATTTCTTCATCAATTTAGACAATATGCATTCTGCTGCATATTTTTGGTAAAAAAAATTCCAATAAGCGAATATTGATTGGTTTGCGCAAAAGTTATAGTGTTTACAAACTATGCAATATTTTTATGTATTTTTAAAATTTTTTACTAGTATAGGCCACGATCAGCGAAGTGGGACTTCGATATTGCGGCGGACAGATAGGACACCTAACTGTCACTTTTGACACTTTTTGGGGACCAGTGACACTAAAACAGTGATCAATGCTAAAAAAATATTCACTGTCACTCTGCTAATGACACTGGCTGGAATGGGGTTAACATCAGGGGTGATCAAAGGGTTAAATGTGTTTCTAGTAAGTGCTTGCTCACTGTGTGGGAGGTGCTTCTACTAAGGGAAGGCATAGATCCTGTTCCTGTCCATGTTGCGAGCCACACTGCGCCTTGTGAATGGTCCCCTAGTCTTCTGGAACCTGTAATGTTTCCCAGAACACTGCGTAGGAAGGAGTGGGGCCAAACTTCCGGTTCAGATCGCTGCAGCAATCTGAGCCAGAATTGGGAGTGGGTACCTGTAAAAACCAGATACCCACTCCCCCCCCCAAAAAAAAGTGCCAAATGTGGAATTGGAGTGGGGAAGGGTGCAAACAAGTGGGAATTCCCCTTTTGGGTAGAGCTCCGCTTTAAGTAGGGGGCATATCAGACCTCTGCAGAGGAACCACTGCTCTCAGAGAGCAAGGGTCTTTCTCTACAGCGGGGGTCTCAAATTCAAATTACCTGAGGTCCACAGGACAAATTTTCACATCCAATGGGGGCCGCATGCAAACTGTCCTTTCCCCCAGCACTGGTGTCAGTGGACACACTATTAACCCCCAGCACTGGTGTCAGCATACGCAAAATTAACCTCCAGCACTGGTGTCAGCAGATGCAATATTAACCCCCAGCACTGGTGTCAGCATATGCAATATTAACCTCCAGCACTGGTGTCAGTGGATGCAATATTAACCCCCAGCATTGGTGTCAGCGGACGCACTATTAACCCCCACCACTGGTGTCAGCAGACGCAATATTAACCCCCAGCACTGGTGTCAGCGGATGCAATATTAACCCCCAGCACTGGTGTCAGCAGACGCAATATTAACCTCCAGCACTGGTGTCAGTGGATGCAATATTAACCCCCAGCACTGGTGTCAGCAGACGCAATATTAACCCCCAGCATTGGTGTCAGCGGACGCACTATTAACCCCCAGCACTGGTGTCAGTGGACGCAATATTAACCCCCAGCACTAGTGTCAGAGGACACAATATTAACCCCCAGCACTGGTGTCAGCGGACGCAATATTAAACCCCAGCACTGGTGTCAGCGGACGCAATATTAAACCCTAGCATTACCCCCTACACTCCACAAATACCCCCCCCCCACACTCCACTTCACAAATATCCCCCCTTACACTCCACAAATACCAAACCCCCCACACACACACACTCCACAAATACGCTGCCGAGGAGTGTTCATGTAGGTGAGGGGTGGAATTTAACATGAAGGGCGTGGATGTTTTCAATGATGGAGTCCCTCCGTAGAAGTCGGTAATGATGAAACCGATCAGGTGACCAGCACGATAACCCGGAAGTGACACGTGCGCTCCACCATCCACTGCCCTCTACCTGGAAGTGTCTGCAGTGTCTGCAAAGAAATGCACACTTTCCTCTGACGGCCGGACATGGTGATAGCATCCTCTGGGTGATTTCTATTTGCTTGTTGATGCTTATTTTATTGTACATAGCTAGTATTAAGGGGGCTTCTGATGTATGGGGAATTGTGTCATAATAAACAGGATTACGCTATGTACTACCATTCTTGTGTTTTATGACGCGTGTTTGAGCCCCTGCAACAGTGGATCTCTGGGATTAAAATTGGATATTTCACCAAAAAGTAGACAGAGTTGTTGCCGGCATCCCTAATACAAAATTGCATATTGGGGGTCCCCCATAGGGAGGTTGGGACTTTAAAGGCAACAAAATATCATAAAGGAAATAGTAAATTTTAAATTGATATATTTTATTTATTTAGTCAATGATTAAAAGGTTAGTGCATAAAATTGTTGCAGCTGACTCATTACTGACAACAATAACATAGAAAAAAAGGGGATGTCAAAATACAAAACTTATGGTCTCCTAAGAGAATACAAATGTCAATGTACAAATACAGTTTGATCCCTCCTTGGAAAAGAGAAAAGAAGAGAAGAAAGCCCAACGCCTTTCAGGAATTAATCCTTTCTTCAGGGGCTTGTTGTATGTAGAAACAGGTGCACATCTATAAGAGAAACAAATCATCAGGGTTGAAAAATGTAAGGACAGAAGATAAGAGGAGCATCGACGAGGTAAGGAAGACAAGTTGGCCATAGAAAAAAAAAGAAAGGAGGGGGGAGTGGTGGGGAGGTAGGACTAAAAACAATTGAGGATAAAGACCTAATACAAGACCTGAACGTGTTTGCTGATGAATGTTCGCTGGACGAAATTGAACAGAGATCTGGTCCAGAAAGAGAAGTTTTTTGAAATAGTCCACAGATACATATGGTGTGCCTGTATGATCAGAAAAAAGAGGAGTTTGAAAAATATCATACATATACTCTCTTTTAAACAGACGCAAAATAATTATTTGGCATGAGCAAGGGTATTTTGTTTAATCTAATTGTTAAAGAAAAATACATTTAATTGTGTATGATTTTCTAAATTTTGTCTAAAATTAACACATATAATTAATCTAGGAATCTTATATGGGTCATAGTTATAAAGCCGCAAGATGTCTCAATGAAATAAATTGTTCTTTCATTGTAACCTGGCATGACTTGTAAAAAATTCAAGCTTGCTATTATAAATTGTCCAAAAAGTACACAAGGTATCAACTGCCAAAAGGTTGAAAGCATCATTGTAACCTATTATAGTCAGGGTACATACCAATAGTTAGAGTCAGAAAAAATATCGATGTTGAAACATCTTCATCACATCAGCGAAAAGTCTGCATTGTGACTGTGTTGATGTTTGATTATCTATAGGTATAGGAGGTCTATTGCGTCTGCGTGGCGGTTAGTAACACAGCTGATTTGTGTCCGCCTGAAAGCTCCCAAAACAGCTGATTACTATCAGCCTCAGAGCTCTAAGGACATGTGACGCCGTGCGTCACAACATGAGAAGAGTGGTGCTGCTATGGCAACGATACATGCGTGCCAGTGGGTGCGCAGGCATCGCCCTAAAGTAAGTATCCTATGTGCGCATGCGCAATAAGATGTGCTATATGCGCATGCGCAGTGGAGATAATCGGCGTCATTAAAAGGCCTATGCAGAGCGAAGGCTAAGCCAAGGGGAACAAGTATGTTCACAGTGCGCCTGCGTAGTGACACTGCAACAATGCAAGTCAAAACAGGACATTTTTCTAAATAAGGAACTATCATATGTAGAGAGCTCGAAATTATTTATAGAAATTTTAACTAATAGAGAATATACTAGAATTCTGCTATATGGACACCATGGAATGGATCAATGTTAAAAAAAAAAAAGGGAAAGGGGAAAAATGAAATGAAATAAAGTGAATAAAATAGAAATCAAAAATGATAAAAATAAAAATGAAATTGGACATATGGCCAGATTGTCTTCCTCTCCTCGAGGGATTATTCAGTTATAGACAAGATGACAGGGAGCGTCACAGCCATGGCCAAATTCTGTGGAAAAACAAAAAAAAGGGAAAAAGATTGCTTATGGCAATTCCTGCAAGAAATTGCTGTCTAATTGTGGTGATGAAAAATAAATGGCATTTGGTGGCAAACAAATAAACATCACTTTATACAAAGCATGGATACGGCCTACAAATATTTATGGTATTCCTATAACATGTCTTTATTCAAAATACACATTATCATCATGGATTTTATTTATATGCTGTAACAAAATGCAAAATTGTATATAACATTATTGTTACATGAGAAGAAAATTACGGTAGTTTAATGTCAGGGTAGACATGGCAGCCCTATTATCACATGTCTTTCTCACAAACCCCAGAGCTAAACCCTTCAAGGAATGGTCTGAAGCTCAATACAGTGTTAAAGCCAGGTGCCTTGGTAGCATTCAACTTCATAATCCAGCGGGATTCTTTTTGGAGGAGGAGCTTGCTCCAATCTCCTCCTCTCGCATTAGGGTGAATTCTGTCAAGGATTATGAAGGAAACTTGTGGAGTCTTGCCATTATGCAAATCCCTGACATGTCTCCCAAGGGGTAAGTCAGGGTTAGCCGTCTTAATACTTTTTATATGTTTACCTGCTCTGTTGCAAAACTCAAGTTTCGTCTTACCAATGTAAAAGCTATGACATTGGCATTGCAGCATATAGATCACACCCGGGGTCTTACAGTTAGTGAAATGTTGGGGTTTAAATACTTTTCCATTGGGTAAGATGACATGGGATCTTGTATCCATGTATTGGCATATGGCACAGCCACCACAGGTGAATGTGCCAAACCGTTTGCACGGATCTTTTCTGAATTCTCCCATGAACTCAGAGCGTACCAATTTGTCCTTCAGAGAACTGGCTTTGCGAAATGTGATGTTAGGATGTGGTGAAATGTGTTGACAGAGAGTGGGATCGGTCTGCAAGATTTTCCAATGTTTTGAAAGAATATTCTTAATCTCCTGATGTTGATTGTTATATTTGGTTATTAATCTGGTATATTGTGGTTTAGTAATAGTATCTTTTTGTTGTAGAGCCAATAGATCTCGTCTGGATCTATTGCAAGCTCATCTGTATGCCTTTTTGAGGCAAGTGTGGGAATATCCTCGTAGAAGCAGTCGATCTCTCAGAAGGGCCGCTTCTACTTTGAAGGATTCTATTGTGGAACAATTCCTTTTAAGTCTAAGATATTGACTATAGGGGATGGACTTAATCAGAGATTGTGGGTGGGCGCTTGATGCATGGAGGATTGTGTTTCCAGCAGTGGGCTTTCTAAAAAGTCCACTGGTGAGGCCGCCTGTCTCATTCTTGTAAACAGTGACATCTAAGAAAGTAATCAAGGTGTCGCTGTAAGCCATAGTAAACTGGAGATTAAAGATATTCTTGTTTAAAGTTGAAAGGAAAGCATGCAATGCATCTATGGGACCATCCCAAATCATAAAAACATAATCTATGTAACGCTGCCATAGTGTGATGTTATTAATGAAAGGCATTAGATCTTCATCATCAAAAAGAGAACGCTCCCACTACCCCAGGTACAGGTTTGCATAAGAGGGGGCACAAGAGGTCCCCATAGCGATGCCCGGTACCTGGAGGTAGTGGGAGCCATCGAAGGTGAAAACATTGTGGGTTAAGATATATTCTAGGGCTGATAGAATGAACTGATGAAATTTGCGAGATGATGTGGGATGGAGCTATATAGGGTTTCAACATCGATAGCTACTAGCAAGCTATCAGGGTTGAGATTGACCGTTTCAATAATTTGTAGAAAATGTATGGTGTCTTTGATGTATGATGGAAGTTCCATCACATAGGGTCTGAGAAATGCGTCTATATATTTGCTTAGATTGTCACTGATACTGCCTCTCCCGGAAATGATGGGTCTTCCGGGAGGAAATGGAAATTGTTTGTGAATTTTGGGCAGGCAATATAGTGTTGAAGTTATCGGATGCTTGCTATGAATAAACTCCCAAATACCTTTGTCGATGGCCCCTCGTGAAAAGGCACCGTCGACAAGGGCATAGAAGGCCTCATAGTATTTGGAGACTGTGGTTGCAGTAATTTTTTTGTACCAAGTTTCGTTATGTAAAATTTTGAGACACATTACCTTGAATTGAGTGTTGGATATGACAACTATATTGCCTCCCTTGTCTGCCTGTTTGATTGTAAGGGAATGTTGTGCACATAGTGACCGTAAAGCGGTGATTTCCTTTGAAGAAAGGTTACCACCTTTTTTATGTTTACGCATTTTTTTGAGATCATTAGTAACTTGGTTGACAAAAGTGGCCAAGGCCACGTTGTCAGCAAAGGAAGGAAATTTGTCTGATTTTAGTTTGAAATTTGAAGTCATATTTAGAGGTTCGTTATTGGCACAAGAATTACTTTCAAAAGAGGCCGGGACATCTCCAGCCGCAACTGAGGCTGAGGGTTCTGATTCCTCCAAAAGGCTGACTAAGATATTGATAGCCTCCTCAGTTTGTGGGGAATTTGAAATTGATACTGCATTGGATTTGGTATTTTTCTTGTATAAACTTTTGAGAAATAGTTTTCTCGCAAATAGTTGGACATCTTTGATAAAATTGAAACTGTCAGAATCTGCAGAAGGACAAAAAACGAGACCCTTACTGAGAAGAGAGAGCTCATCCTTGGGTAGTTGGTAATCAGATAAGTTGATAATACTGAGAGTATCTATTTTGTTGGGACTGTTTTGATCCAGCTCCTGATTTTTTATGTGTTGTGTCTTTGATCGTGTTTTTGAAAATCCATATTTTGGGATCTGCTGCCCGTAAATTAATTCTGGATAGGGGAAACACCCGTACCTAAAGAAATGTTGGGACCATCACCAGCCTGCCCGTATGGGCGGACATGGGGACCACCTCAGATGTTACCTTTCCCAGATTGAGTGGCAAGGCCAAGGGTGGATGGAGTGTGTGGAAGTTGTGTTGGTGTGGATTCCACTATCCGTTTCTTTTGAGTGCCATCATCTTGTGACCGTGAACGTTTGGTTTTGTGTGACCTTCTACCATCATAATGAGATTTCTGTACAGTGGAAACTGTGGAGGAATTAAAAGAGTTAAACGAGGCATTATATGGAAAATTCTTAAATCTTAAATCTTTATGTCCATTAGAGAAATTTCTTGATTTATTTCCTTGATACCATTTATATGCCTTCCCTTCCTGGAAAGCACGTTTGTCTCTCCAAAATTTTTTCTCTTTTGTCAGTAAGGTGTCACAGGTAAATGTGTCAAGATGGTTTTTGACTTTGTCCTCCTGCTCTTTGGAGTTAGACGTACTTTTCAGATGTTGTAATTTATTATATATTGAATCAATGTCTTTATCTAAGTTGTTAATACGAGTACGGTATTCTTCATTGAGAAGTCTCATCATGGTTGCCGTACATTCCTGTAGATTGTTTTCCCATTTCTTTTTGAATGTGGAATCCACATCCTCCAGAGTGGGAAAAATCTGTATCCTGAGGCCGTATGGATTAATCTCCTCCCTTAAATATCTTTCAAAACTTTCGACGTTCCAAAACATTGCAGCCTTTTTCTCAACTAATTTACCTAATTGGGAAAAAAGTGAGAAGACCTCCGACTCCCATGCATCGTGTCTGGTGTAATAACTGGCCATAAGGGCCTCCCATTCCTGACCTTGAAACATAGTCTTGTCCAAAGATGAATACGTAAATCAACAGTTGTACACTTGCCTATACAAAAACTATGAAAACGAAGAAAAAAAACAAAACAAAATATTGTTGATTAATATGATACATAACAATGGTAAAGATTGCCCATATTATAAAAAAATATCAAAAATAAGTTTAGTCATGATTGTGGTGAACAAGGGGAGGGGGACGTGTGCAAATAAGCACAAACTGGGTATTTGCTACCCTCTAGAATTGGCTCTAAATTGGATATTTCACCAAAAAGTAGACAGAGTTGTTGCCAGCATCACTAATACAAAATTGCATATTGGGGGTCCCCCATAGGGAGGTTGGGACTTTAAAGGCAACAAAATATCATAAAGGAAACAGTAAATTTAAAATTGATATATTTTATTTATTTAGTCAATGATTAAAAGGTCAGTGCATAAAATTGTTGCAGCTGACTCATTACTGACAACAATAACATAGAAAAAAAGGGGATGTCAAAATAAAAAAACTTAGGCTCGGTTCACACAGGGGCAACACGATTTCAGCGCGACTTTGTACAGTGACTTCAACGCGGCTTCAACGCGACTTCAGCGCGACTTTAGCAAATTACAACGCGACTTCAAGTCGCCTCCAGGACAGGCAACTTTGGCTGTGGCCAATCACAGGATAATCAGCTCTCTGGGAGGGAGGGGTTTGCCTGGGCAAACTAAATTTTTTCCCTGCAAAGTCGCTTGACTGTAGATGGAGATCCGACTTGGAGGCGACTTCCATTGATTTCTATGGTACAGGTCGCCTACCAAGTCGGATCCAAGTAGTACAGGGAGTACGCTCTGAAGTCGGAGCGACTTCAGTAGTGTCTATTAAGACGCTCCCATTCACTGTAATGTGAATCTCTTTCTGGGGCGACTTGGGGCGACTTGAGGGCTTACAAGTCGGATCCCAAGTCGTCCTAGTGTGAACCGAGCCTCATGGTCTCTTAAGAGAATACAAATGTCAATGTACAAATACAGTTTGATCTCTCCTTGGAAATTGAGGATAAAGACCTAATACAAGACCTGGACGTGTTTGCTGATGAATGTTTGCTGGACGAAATTGAACAGAGATCTGGTCCAGAAAGAGAAGTTTTTTTAAATAGTCCACTGTGGTGGGGCCCAATGAGGTAGTACTTGGTTGATGAAAATTATATATGAACCACGATGTGCGATATAAAATTAGATCGTGCCCCACCATAAGGGATTCAAAAGATACATATGGTGTGCCTGTATGATCAGAAAAAAGAGGAGTTTGAAAATTATCATACATATACTGTGTTTAATCTAATTGTTAGAGAAAAATACAAAAATACATTTAATTGTATATGATTTTCTAAATTTCGTCTAAAATGAACACATATAATTAATCTAGGAATCAAAATTATAATTAAAAAACAACCGAAAAAAAAAAAAAGGGAAGTAGCATAATCTTATATGGGTCATAGTTATAACGCCTCAAGATGTCTCAATGAAATAGATTGTTCTTTCATTGTAATCTGGCATGATTCAAGCTTGCTATTATAAATTGTCCAAAAAGTACACAAGGTATCAACTGCCAAAAGATTGAAAGCATTATTGTAACATATAATAGGCAGGGTACATACCAATAGTAAGAGTCAGAAAAAATATCGATGTTGAAACATCTTCATCACATCAGCGAACAGCAGACATGGGGGTAAGTCACACATGTGCAAGTCACAAGCAAGTCTCAAGTCTTAACCTTCAAGTCATAAGCAAGTCCCAAGTTACTGTGGCGAAAAGCAAGCAAGTCAAGTCGAGTCCCTGCTAGAAGTCAAGCAAGTCAAGTCAAGTAATTTATTTTGATCAAGTCACAAATTAAGTCAAAATACTGATCTACCCCATTTCCATCCTTTAAATGAGTTAAAAGTCAGTTTTCAGGAAAGGTTTTGTTTTATTTTCAACATTAACAAAACTGCTTAGTGCTTTTTTCTTGGCATATTAAAGAAACACTTTGAATGCCCAAATAGCAGACAAGGAGCAGAACACTCAGCAATTAAATGGCCAACAAGCCTGAAAAATGTAGTCCTTGCTGAGGGGGAAAATAACTAAGCTCAAAGTTTGAACTTGACACAATGCCAATATCTGGACACTTGAATGGTGATGAGAATAATAGTATTCTCATCACCATTCCTCAAGTGTCCAGATATTGGCAATTTGGCATTGTGTCAAGTTCAAACTTTGAGCTTAATTAGTAGAATAGAAAAAAGAGGGAGAAACACCCGCGCAATGGGATGCATGCAATGGAATAAAAATTTAAAAATTAAAGAATGTTGTTGGAACTGCTGCCACTACCGATTACTTCCACTAGGTGGAGTAAGATATAAGAAAAAAGGAATAGAAGTAGATAGCGCTGTTTCCAAGCCTGGTGAATTCAAATGTGTTATAAAGGTCCTGGATGTGCATAAGTCAAGTTGGTTGTCTGACTTAATAAAGTGCAGTGTGTGCTCTAAAAAAGATATAACTTAATCCGTATAAATATAATCTATCCATATATAAATGAACCCTATTTTTAAATTAAAAATATTTGTGCAAAATTATGTGATCCATAGTGCTGCTAGGATCTGGTGAGTGCAATCAATCACTATTAGAACACGGATTAAGGCACGCACTGAAAGGTTTACTCATTGGAATATCCATCAGAATCGAGGGGGTTTTTTATTGCAGCACTGAAAGCACTTGATTATATATATTTGTTTGTTCACTACATATGTACATTATCAATTACGTTATGGATCACATAATTTTGCACAAATATTTTTAATTTAAAAATAGGGTTCATTTATATATGGATATATTATATTTATACGGATTAAGTTATATCTTTTTTAGAGCACACACTGCACTTTATTAAGTAGGACAACCAACTTGACTTATGCACATCCAGGACCTTTATAGTAATTCCACGGGATAAACATTCACTAAATACTATAGACAACATCTTTACAATCTTTCCCACTCCATACTGCCCTCCCACTAAGGGAATAACACATTTGAATTCACCAGGCTTGGAAACAGCGCCTATCTACTTCTATTCCTTTTTTCTTAGTTATTAGAATAGCCACTTAAAATGCATTGCATTTGCAAAAATAGTATTCTTACTTCTCAGAATACCATTTTTTGCAAATGCAATGCATGTTAAGTGGCTATTCTCAGAATAGCCACTTAACATGCATTGCATTTGCAAAAAATTAAATTTGAAAGTACTTTCTCGCTCAGTTGTGAGCGATGGGGTCGCATTATCACCCCACCATGGCTAAACACACGTTCAACAGGTGCGCTTGATGCAGGGACTGACATTACTCTTACCGCTACCCTGAACAAAGAGGGGAGCATGTGCCTGTTCATGGCCCAAAACTGAAGGCAGCTCTGTCCATCACAAATGTCTAAATACTGGTTCAGCTGAATTTGGGGACTGGAACATGAATCTCTCTTCTGTTTTTTGCGGTATGCTGTGAACAGCCCAGATTGACTCTCTGACTCTGCCACTGGCATTTGCTCGTCTTCATCGGTGGTTGTTGGGGTGGGCTTGCAGTCCTCTTTGAGAATCAAGTCTGAAAAACACAAGCATAAAACAGTGACTCAATGCACTCAGGTGTTATTACTGCAAACGGGTTATTACCAAAAACATAACATACTTTTTATCATCGCAGACACAGCCTCCTTGACATTTTTGGTAGCCAAAACATCATGGGTCAACTACATGGTGCCAAATGAAGGATCCAGCAGAGCAGCTTTTAGGTATAGAGGGTCAGAGAAGGGTAAGGTTGCTACATCATTCTGTTCATCTGCCATCCTCACATTGACAAAGATCCCTTCGAATCGTCTTTGGAGTGATTCTTGCAGGCTACGGATCAAGCCACCAAGGTAGCGCACGCTCTCTTTATGATTTTCCAAGTGGTGATTCAGAGAAAGGATACAGGGTACAACAGCACTTATTGTCACAAATTTTTCTCCCTGTGAGAGGTCTGTGGCTTCTCCAAAAGGTTGAAGGACATCCACGAGTTCCTTAATCTGATTCCACTCTCTAGCTGTGAATACAGTCTCTTTGTGTCCCCCATCTTCAAGCATTCTAGTCAGTTTCAGCTGGTCACAGCTGACCACTGATTTCAATTGCCTCAGTGTGGAATTCCAGCGTGTGGTAACAGAGGCAGGGATTCCACGCTGTCCAAACTCCTCCTCAAATTTTTCCTTGAAAGAGGTGCTTGTGTGTAACAAGGAGCTCAACCTGGAAGCTTTGGCGAGAGCTGCATTGACTAATTTAGTCTCTTTAAGTCCATCACCTATTACCAATTGAAGTGTGTGTGCAAAACATTGAAGTCTAGTCTGAGTTTTTGCACTCAAATAATTGTCAAACATCTCCTGTTCTTCCACTGACAGGTCATTACAAATGTCTGAATCATCAAGGTCATCGACTTCATCTAGCTGTCCTGGAAAACATGTAGTGAATGCTTTTTTCATGTTTGCGGCGTTGTCATAGATGATGTGGTCTACCTTTTTTTTAATCTTGTACTCTTCACATATATGTTAAAATTCCTCACAAATTCTTTCCCTTGTATGGGGACCTTTGAAGCGTTTGCACGCAAGCAACTGTGATTTTAACTGAAGACGGTCATCCTCAATGTTGATCCAGTGCACTGTGACTCCAAGAAAGCCTCTCATCCTGCGGTCTGACCATATATCTACAGTTACTGACAGATGATCTACCACTTCAAGTTCATTTTTCAGCTTCATTTTCCTATCTGCCACCAGATTGTCAAGCTTGCCAGTAATTGTTCTTCTACTTACTGGAGAGTACTTGTTGTCTACTATTGACAAAAAGCGACGAAAGCTTTGATGTTCAATGATGGACAGTGGCATGTTGCAGTTTATAATGAGGTCTGACAGGATTGAGTTTGTAATTGCCTTTTGCTGCTGGTGGTTGCAGTGGCATAGCTGCACAGTCCCCTGTGCGATGAATTGTGAGATTTGAGGCTGGGTATCATCAAAAGTCCCTTTGGTATGGATGTACTCTTCATATCTATAGAGTAAACAGAAGAGAGATAGAAAAAAAAGTTAGCTATGTGATTTATTGATTTGAACAACAATACACTGTGCTCCCACCTAAAGTGGGATGTAGGGCTAATTTGCATATATATATATATATATATATATATATATATATATATATATATATACATACACGTGACGTTACTGTACCTACTTTTCTTTGTGGGTTTTGTAGTGACGGATGAAGTTGGATGTTGTGGTGGACGTGTCTCTTATTTTTGAGTTGCAGACCTTGCATATCGCCGTTCTCTTCTTTTCACCAACATCTAAAACATAATCCTTAAATCCAAATTTAATTATTTTTGGAATCGCTCCCTCAATTATAGCTGCCTTGTGCTTTGATCTCTCAGGGGTGGATCCAGAGTTTGCTGTCGGGACGGCCCGGGCACTGCCAGAAAATAAGGTGTTGCTGCTTAGTACACTAGTACTTACAGAACTATTTTTAATGTATTATATATATACGGTCCTAACCTAACCTTGTTTAAAACAGTGACACGTTTATCATTCCAGATTAGAATATTACATTAGTGACTCATAGTGACACATTTTGGGCACCAGTGACACCAAAACAGTGACCAGTGCTAAAGTTTGCATTGATTTCAGCATGCATGGAGCACTGCAGTACATGAACTTTCACTGGATGTGGACTGTTTAATGAGTTTGTAGTACGCATGGAGCACTTAATTCAGCAATATGATTTTTATGTAATATTCACGTTGAGCACTTTGTACTTCGCACAAGTAATATTTAATTAGTGAAGGACTCAGGGAGGAACTGGTCTGGGACTGAGGGTCAGTGCAGTGGCCGTCGCAGCGCAGGAGAAAAAAAGCACAGAGCCGAGGAGGAGGAGAAAACAAGGAAAGAAGGTTTGTACCTACCTAGGTTTCATAGTTTTAGCATGTGCAATGATATTGATGATTGATTGCATCTGCATCCTGCAATCATCAGTACAGGCCACTGGCCAGGGCCCTGCTAGCTGCTACATCACTAGTGCAGATTTGCAGAAGTTGCAGGTCTGTTTGATGCAGTGCCAAGCAAGCTAATGCTTCCCTGCAAAGTTTGCAGGGAAGTTTTCAGGGAAGCATTTGCTTGGCACTGCATCAAACAAACCTGCAGCTTCTGCAAATCTGTTTCCTCCTCCTCGGCTCCGGGCTCTGTGCTTTTTCTTCTGTGCTGCGACGACCACTGACCCCCATTCTCAGACCAGTTCCTCCCTGAGTCGTGTGACTGTCCCTGCTCCAGTGCCCCCTCAGTAGAAGAATAATAGTCTGCCATGACTTACTCTATGGCTGCTGGACTGGACTCCACTCAGATTCAGTCAGTCGGCTAGGCTTGGCTGGCTCCTTGGGCAACTTCCAGTTCCTTCTTCCTCCCCCACCGTGAGGCCCGCGACTCACGCTGCTGGCTCTGCACACTTGCACAGAAGCCAAGCCCCTCCCTCAGAGATCACTCCGCAGCACGAGGGGGGCGGCGCCGCGGCCTGACCGGACGGAATACAGAGACCTGTACAGCCTAGGAGGAGAGACTGCAGCGCAGTCATCATCAAATAAAAAAAAAGTCTGCGGCGGCCGCGAACACTGCAAGTGCCGCTCGCGGACACCTATGCGATCCCCGCCCACAATGTTAGCAAGCTGTATTTGTGCGGGCAGAAGCCAGGACTCGGGGGAGTTTTCTTTTGTGGGGGGCGGCTTTTGCCTAGGCCAAGACACAGCACTGGTGGTGCCAAGTCATTGCAAGTCAAATAGCCCAAGTCAAAGTCAAGTCGCAAGTCATTAGTGGCAAGTCAAAGTCAAGTCGAGTCATTTATTTAATTTTGTCAAGCAAGTCGCAAGTCCTCAAACAGGTGACTCGAGTCCGACTCGAGTCAAGTCATGTGACTTGAGTCCCCCACCTCTGGCGAACAGTCTGCATTGCGACTGTGTTGATGTTTGATTATATATAGGTATAGGAGGTCTATTGCGTCTGCGTGGCGGTTAGTAACGCAGCTGATTTGTGTCCGCCTGAAAGCTCCAAAAACAGCTAATTACTATCAGCCTCAGAACTCTAAGGACATGTGACGCCATGCATCACAACAAGAGAAGAGTGGTGCTGCTATGGCAACGATGCGTCCGTGCCAGTGGGTGCGCAGGCATCGCTCTAAAGTAAGTATCCTATGCGCGCATGCGCAATAAGATGTGCTATATGCGCATGCGCAGTGGAGATAATCGGCGTCATTAAAATGCCGATGCAAAGCGAAGGCTAGTGCATAAGCCAAGGGGAACAAGTATGTTCACAGTGCGCCTGCGTAGTGACACAACGCAACATGAATGCAAGTCAAAACAGGACATTTTTCTAAATAAGGAACTATCATATGTAGAGAGCTTGAAATTATTTATAGAAATTTTAACTAATAGAGAATATACTAGAATTCTGCTATGTTGACACCATGGAATGGATCAATGTTAAAAAAAAAAAAAAAAAAAAAGGGAAAGGGGAAAAATGAAATGAAATAAATTGAATAAAATAGAAATCAAAAATGATAAAAATAAAAATGAAATTGGACATATGGCCAGATTGTCTTCCTCTCCTTGAGGGATTATTCAGTTATAGACAAGAAGACAGGGAGCGTCACAGCCACGGCCAAATTCTGTGGAAAAACAAAAAAAGGGAAAAAGATTGCTTATGGCAATTCCTGCAAGAAATTTCTGTCTAATTTTTTTTTTTTTTTCTATGGCCAACTTGTCTTCCTTACCTCATTGATGCTAGTCTTATCTTCTGTCCTTACATTGTTCAACCCTGATGATTCGTTTCCCCTTTTTTTTCTATGTGATTGTTGTCAGTAATGAGTCAGCTGCAACAATTTTATGCACTGATCTTTTAATCATTGACTAAATAAATAAAATATATCAGTTTTAAATTTACTGATTCCTTTATGATATTTTGTTGCCTTTAAAGTCCCAACCTCCCTATGGGGGACCCCCAATATGCAATTGTGGATCTCTGGGATGGTGAGGACCAGGTATCAAAGCAGCTGATATACACCAAACTTAAGGCTTACTTGTTAAAGGCGTCTGGTGAGTTTGACCCCCTGGGGGAGTGTGTTGCACGTGGTGGAATACAGATTTTTCTGTTCTCTGGTGGAAGGTGCATGCTAGGATAACGACTGTTGAAAACCTTGAACACCTTGAATACTTTGAACTGTTCCTAACACCTTGAATGCTTTTAAATGTTTTGGACTGCTCACCACGACCATCTGCAACATATCTGTTTACAACTGGGGTATTTTGCCACTGGTTTATAATATTATTATATTATCATTTTATTTCCAGCGCTGTTTTAGTATTTATATGATTCAGAGATTGGAGTACATGTTGGCATTCATTGTTCCTTCAATGAACTGCAGCTCCCCAGTGCCGGCAGCACTCATGAAGCCCCAAACCATAACACTCCCACCACTATGCTTGACTGTAGGCAAGACAACCTTGTCTTTGTACTCCCCACCTGGTTGCTGCCACACACGCTTGACACCATCTGAACCAAATAAGTTTATCTTGGTTTCATCAGACCACAGGACATGGTTCCAGTAATCCATGCCCTTAGTCTGCTTGTCTTTAGCAAACTGTTTACGGGCTTTCTTGTGCATCATCTTTAGAAGAGGCTTCCTTCTGGGACGACAGCCATGCAGACCAATTTGATGCAGTGTGCGGTATATGGTCTGTGCACTGACAGGCTGGCACTACTTTACATTGTAGCAAAGTGTAATTTCTTCAGTGTTGTCACATGAAAAGATATAATATAATTTTTACAAAAATGTGCGGGGTGTACTCACTTTTGTGAGATACTGTATATATATATTTATATATATATATATATATATATATGTATATATATATATATATATATATATATATATATATATATATATATATAGTATATTAGATCACATTTTTATTATTTATTAGATGGCCTGGTTTAAGGCTTACTATTATCTTTTGGTGACTTTATTTCATGAAAGTGGTTGTAAACCCTTACATATACCCAGAGAACTGACTGGCCTCTCAGGTGATACACATAGATGAAACAAATCATCCTGCAAAAATTGTACCTGTTTATCTGAAGCACTTTATTATCTACATCCATTTAAGGTGCAGAATTTACACAGCTTTTCTCAGCTTTTAGAGGTAGGGAGTGGAGATCTGATATCACACACAGCAGAGCTCAGTGAGGGGAGCTATGAAAGATGATTGGAAGGAAGGGACATACCTCCCTCGCACAGCACACAGAAACAGAGCTAAGACTGTCAATCAGCTGGAGGTCCCTCCTCTGTCACCATTTTTTTCTCTTGGTTCAGGAAAACTTGTCAGAAGTAACTTATATAGATAACAAATGAACAAAGCAGCAACACACTATATAGGGATATGCTTTGTTCAAATATCAGAGGTTTACAACCCCTTTAAGTTTTGTTGTTTTCCAATAAAATACTTCAAAAACAGAAAATGTTTTTATTTATTTTTTTATAATTATTATTATGACGGCTGTTTTTGTCTATTGCAGCACCCATTACCCCTGGGCAGACGAGGAGGAAGCCAGGCAGCTTGGTGGACTAGCATTGCCACTACCATGTTGGAATCCTTGTCTCTTTGTAGGGTGGAAGAAGCTGGGCACTAGTCACTTTAAAAAGGTGACATATAGTGGTTAGGGCACAGGATACCCAAAACTGACAAGATAAATTAAACTCCAGGCTCATACTCAGAGTCAACACGGAAGAAAGTGTTTTTAAGCCAAAACTGGCATTCTGCACTCTTTATGCCGCGTACACACGACCGGACTTTCTGGGAAACTAGGTCCGACGGTATTCCCGAAGGAATTTCTGAATGGACGCACTTGCCTACACACGACCGGACTTTCCGGCAGACTAGGTCCACCGGCCTTCCCGACGGACTTCTGACGGAGTTACAGCGGACTTTCCGAATGAACGGACTTGCCCACACACGGACAAGTCCGTTCATTTTGAATGTGACTCGGGTACGACGGGATTAGAAAAGGAAGTCAATCTCGCCGCTTTTATCGGAGAGATTGACACCTTGCAACCCCCGTCGCGGGGCATACCAGGCCCTTAGGTCTGGTTTGGATTTTAAGGGCAACCCTCTACGCCGAAAAAACTGCGTGGGTCCCCCCAAAATCCATACCAGACCCCTATCCGAGCATGCAGCCCAGCCGGTCAGGAAAGGGGGTGGGGACGAGCGAGCGCCCCCCCCCTGAACCGTACCAGGCCGCATGCCCTCAACATGGGGGGGTACTTTGGGGGAGGGGGGCGCCCTGTGGCCCCCCCACCCCAAAGCACCTTGTCTCCATGTTGATGAGGACAAGGGCCTCTTCCCGACAACCTTGGCTGTGGTTGGTGGGGTCTGCGGGCGGGGGGCTTATCGGAATCCGGGAGCCCCCTTTAATAAGGGTGCTCAACATCACCGGGTGACCATGCCCCCTTAAAACGTCATAGTCCCAGCATGCCCAGGGACTGTGACGTCTTAAGGGAGCGGGGTCACCGCCTATATAAGTCATAACAGAGTGCTCAGAGAGCATTACAGCCGGAGAGAGTGTCGTGTCAACATCAGAAGAAGAGAAGAGGGAAGAAGACAAGAAAGCAAAAGGCAGAAGTCCAGGCCACCGCTAGCAAAAGAGCAGCAGAAGATAGCGGAGGAGCCGGCAGAATAACTGGACACCAGGAGAAGAGGCCGGAGGACCCCCAAAGTCGGAAGAAGACCCCCGGAGCTGTCTAATAAATTACTTTAAAAACCTGTCTTGTGTGTTTTTTTTAATTGACACTTTTTCCCTAGGTGAATGGGTAGGGGTACCCATACTCATTCACATAGGGTGGGGGGCCGGGATCTGGGGGCCCCCTTATTAAAGGGGGCTCCTGGATTCCGATAAGCCCCCCGCCCGCAGACCCCGACAACCAGCGGCTAGGGCTTTCAGGAAGAGGTCCTTGTCCTCATCAACATGGGGACAAGGTGCTTTGGGGTGGGGTGGCCGCAGGGTGCCCCCCTCCCCCAAAGTACCCCCCATGTTGAGGGCATGCGGCCTGGTACGGTTCAGGAGGGGGGGGCGCTCGCTCGTCCCCACCCCCTTTCCTGACCAGCTGGGCTGCGTGCTCAGATAGGGGTCTGGTATGGATTTTGGGGGGGACCCCATGCCGTTTTTTTCGGCGTAGGGGGTTCTCCTTAAAATCCATACCAGACCTAAGGGCCTGGTATGCCCCGCGCTCGCCGCAATAGGAAAATTTGTTTTTCCTATTGCAGCGAGTGCGAGATGCAGTACCCCTCCCTTTGCGTCGTATCTGGTCCGTTGGACCAGCAAACAGACGAACAGGCTTTCCGTCAGGAACTGTGTCCAGTGGAGTTACGACGTAAAGATCTGAAGCAAGTTTCAAATCTAAGTCCGTCGGAGTCCGATGCAGCCCACACATGGTTAGATTGTCCGCTGGATTCGGTCCGTTGGACCAGTCCGGTCGGAAAGTCCACCTGTATATACGCGGCATTAGAGTGTAAAATGGCTTCAGAAAGCACATGTACCCTCTGAAGCAAGTTGACAGCAACCCTCTACAATGTCCACCACAGACCCCGACCTCTCTTCAGCTGTAGGTCTCACCCCAGGCAGTAGGTCTTGAAGGACTTGACCTCTGACACACAGTCTCCTTTTCTGGCAACAGCCCAGAAGTCAAGAGAGCTGCTAGGTCATCCCAAATATTTCTATTCTTCCCCAGCATGCACTGCTGGCAACAAATCCCCTAGTGGTTGTCCAGAGAGATATACATTTTCATAACTGAATTAGTGTATCTTTTTGCTCTATTGCTGGCTGGACGAAGCACAATACAAATTAACTTAGGGGAACCTAACAAAACCAGAACTATAACAATTCCTGCATGGTCTGACTACAGCCTGGATACAATGCTAAATGTAGGCTATGGACACTCCAGCTTAGAGCAGAGACTCTATGGTATAACAGGTGTGTTTTTACACAATGTGTGGAATGGTGATACTGCTTTTTTATTGATAGAGTTTGAAGGTGCAGCACATTGCTGCATTCTATTATAAAATAGTATTAAATGAATGGGGTATAAATGTGAGTCATTTTATCATGCTGACCAAATCCTAAAGAAAGCTAGAAAGAAAATACATCTGAACAGCTTGATACTAGTGATTTTTCTTACAACCCTCCACATGGTCTTGTGGTCTTTGCTACAGAAACCAAACCTAATGACATACTATGCATTTACTTTTTATAAGATCCAGGCTGGACAACTAGAGTCTAAAGACCCAATTGCTGAAAAGGCTTGCACCTACTGTAACCTGTCAACCATTTTAGGTTAGAATGATTGATTAAATTATTCTGTGGAGATTATGGTGGCATTGAGCCAACAAGAAAAAAAAACATGTGCTACAAGGGAAAAACAAAAAAAATAGAGACAAATCAATATCTGTGGAGTCAGTATTTCATTGTTGAGTCTTTGTGATAAGCAGGATTTCTAGGTTCAAATTACTGTTACAGATTCTGCCTGCCTACATCTGTATATATATATATATATATATATATATATATATATATATATATATATATATATATATATATATATATATAGAATATAGATATATAGATATAGATATATAGATATATAGATATATAGCTATATCTATAGTATCTCACAAAAGTGAGTACACCCCTCACATTTATGTAAATATTTTATTATATATTTCCATGTGACAACACTGAAGAAATGACATTGCTACAATGTAAAGTAGTGAGTGTACAGCTTGTATAACAGTGTAAATTTGCTGTCCCTTCAAAATAACTCAACAAACAGCCATTAATGTCTAAACCGCTGGCAACAAAAGTGAGTACACCCCTAAGTGAAAATGTCCAAATTGGGCCCAATTAGCCATTTTCCCTCCCCAGTGTCATGTGACTCGTTAGTGTTACAAGGTCTCAGGTGTGAATGGGTGTGTTAAATTTGATATTATCACTCTCACGCTCTCATACTGGTCACTGGAAGTTCAACATGGCACCTCATGGCAAAGGACTCTCTGAGGATCTGAAAAAAAGAATTGTTGCTCTACATAAAGATGGCCTAGGCTATAAGAAGATTGCCAAGACCCTGAAACTGAGCTGCAGCATGGTGGCCATACAGCGGTTTAATAGGGCAGGTTCCACTCAGAACATGCCTCGCCATGGTCGACCAAAAAAGTTGAGTGCATGTTCTCAGCATCACATCCAGAGGTTGTCTTTGGGAAATAGATGTATAAGCGCTGCCAGCATTACTGCAGAGGTTGAAGGGGTGGGGAGTCATCCTGTCAGTGCACAGACCATTCGGCGCACACTGCATCAAATTGGTCTGCATGGTTGTCGTCCCAGAAGGAATCTTCTTCTACAGATGATGCACAAAAAAGGCCACAAACAGTTTGCTAAAGACAAGCAGACTAAGGACATGGATTACTGGAACCATCTCCTGTGGTCTGCTGAGATCAAGATAAACTTATTTGGTTCAGATGGTGTCAAGCGTGTGTGGCGGCAACCAGGTGGGGAGTACAAAGACAAGTGTGTCTTGCCTACAGTCAAGCATGGTGGTGGGAGTGTCATAGTCTGGGGCTGCATGAGTGCTGCCGGCACTGGAGAGCTACAGTTCATTGAGGGAATCATGAATGCCAACATGTACTGTGACATACTGAAGCCAGGCATAATCCCCTCCTTTCGGAGACTGGGCCGCAGGGCAGTATTCCAACATGATAACGACCCCAAACACACCTCCAAGACGACCACTGCCTTGCTAAAGAAGCTGAGGGTAAAAGGTGATGGACTGGCCAAGCATGTCTCCAGACCTAAACCCTATTGCACATCTGTGGGGCATCCTCAAACGGAAGGTGCAGGAGCACAAGGTCTCTAACATCCACCAACTAGGTGATGTCGTCATGGAGGAGTGAAAGAGGACTCCAGGGGCAATCTGTGAAGCTCTGGTAAACTCCATGCCCAAGAGGGTTAAGGCAATGCTGGAAAATAATTGTGGCCACACAAAATATTGACACTTTGGCCCCAATTTGGACATTTTTACTTTGGGGTGTACTCACATTTGTTGCCAGCGGTTTAGACATTAATGGCTGTCTGTTGAGTTATTTTGAGGGGACAGCAAATTTACACTGTTATACAAGCTGTACACTCACTACTTTACATTGTAGCAAAGTGTCATTTCTTCAGTGTTGTCACATGAAAAGATAGAATAAAATATTTACAAAAATGTGAGGGGTGTATTCATTTTTGTGAGATACTGTATATATCTATATATCTATATAGATATATAGATATATCTATATATCTATAAAGATATATAGATATATGCAGTATATTTACAGTATACTGTATATACAATATATTGAGCTAAATACTGAATGGAAAACATGGAGCTCTCTTTGCGATGCTAAAGAGATTTTATTGAAGTGTTAACAAAACTGTGCATTTTATGGTTATACAATCTTTGAATCAATACAGCATACCTGAAATAATTGTACCTAAATTAATTTTTAATGATTTTATATAGCAGGAATTTCCCAATCAATTAACAATTTCAAAGGAAACCAAAGCTATCAATACAAAGATGGATGAGTTTAAATCAATTGAGAACATCACTTATATGCGATGAACACAAATTACGAATTATCCATTGTTATTTGCACAGAGGTTATTTTACAAACAAGTATCTCAATAGCACTTGCGCTAACTTATTCTTTATATTTGTAATTTTCTATTTGGAACATTTAAAATTAATATATAAGATTTATAATAATATTATTGTAGCGGGCACCTACTTTCATGTAGGTGACCCTTTTTCTTCTAGCTTATAGTTCAGGCAAAATTTAGGCAGGCTTGTACTATTATAACAGGCCTGGCTGTTTATCATAGAAACTGGGAGTGTCAGCGTAGTGCAGGGTGTGACCACCTGTGCTTGGACCCAGAGATGCCTCCTCTTGCTTTCAGTGACATGGTTCTGGAAGAGAGGTTGGACTTGGGATCTGAGTGACAGGCAGCTTGTGTGTGAGTTCTGGCCAATCATTAATTTGTTAGGCAGGAGGCGGGACTCTCATAAAAGCTTGGGGTTTCATGGTCAGAAGGGTGGTAGTCCCGTCTGGTGCCCAGAGAGGGGAGAGGTTCCCCTGCGGGGAGCCAAGAGCTTTCCCCCTCCACGGGGAGGGAGGGGGGGACTGGGACCCGCAGAAAAGCTAATGACACTGGATAGCATGTAATCGCTGGTGTCACTGGACAACCCTGCGGGGAAGGGAGCATGCCAGACCGAAGAGAAGGGATGGAGAAGCCATTTCAAGAAGAAGTAGCAACTAAGCGGAAGTCAACTGGGCAATCGATCGTTTATGAGTGGCACATGGACTGTTGATCAAGTGAGTGAAAGCCCAGGGGAATGGTACTACCAGAGGCTGAGGGATGTTGGTATGCAAGTCAGTGAGACAGGTGGTGATGGCCTGTGACTTTGCGTTCAACAATGCCCCGGAATTCCAATCAGTCAGGCGGGAGGAATTATTCAGAGTAATCTCTTCCTTAGCTCAACTTGGAAGTACTGTACAGATTGGAAGTAGTGGTCAAAAGGTAGTGGTAGAACTCCGAGTACAAATAGAGATACAGATTGTTCTAAAAAGGTCTACAGGTGAAGAGGTTATTCAGAGTAACTCTTTACTACAACAGCCTATGTATCCTCTAGTAAATCTACCAAAGTCTATATGAGTTATTCAGAGTGGCTTTTTGCTATTCGTTTCATTGTTCTCAAGGACCAGGCTACTCCTGTCTTCCCAAAGAAAAGTTATTCAGAAGTGACTTTTCATTATCCGCAACATTCTAAGTCTCTGCATGAGAGGCAAAGAAAAGATTATGAAGTAACAAAAGAGCATCTCAGAAAACCCTTCTCCTATCTCAGTTATGTTACATTAATAAAGCAAGAGAAAAAGTACAAGATGGACTGTTTCTATTTCTATGGGCTGCGATGGGTTAGGTGGAAAATGTGATTTACGAATATAATAATATAATCAGCAGCTCCTTCGGGGGTTAGTGCTACATTATATTAATATTTAGATTAATAATAAATAAATATTTAGATTACTAGGGGACTTTATATAGGTTAAAGCAGACCTTTCAGTAACCAAAGTAAATCCATTCCTGACCAGAACTTCTGTGGACAAGACAGGTTGTAATATTGAAAAACTGAATTAGGGCAGAGCTTAGTGGAAAGAGGGAGTCAGGATTCATCTCAGCTTGAGGAAAATGTCTATGTACAGCAGGAGCCTAAAATGTGATAGTTGGGTGTTATTCACCTGTAGTGGGTGGTGGACTGAAGTTTTCTGGGGGGTCAGATAGCTGTGGTGGATGGAAATCAGATAACTTTGGTGACCTGGTGACAAAAGTAATTGTGGCAGCGAATTGAAGGTTGTGTTGAGTGGAGGACAGACAGCTCTGGTGGCTAGAAGCCATGAAGAGTTTGGCAAAGTCAGTTACCTGCACAGCACAGTGCTCATTGTTGTCATCAACTGGGACTCTATTTAAGCATACCACTGAACATATGTGTATCTTTTATGGAATGGCAGAGAAATGGAATCTTATGACATAACTGCAGTACATTGTATGCCCAGCCTTGTGTTGAGATATGTAAGCAAGAAGAGGTGGAGAAGGAATGCACACAGTGATATGTTTGTTACATGTGGCTGGAGATCTACTCCCATGCTGTCATTTATCTCTTAACCAATATGTCAGTTAGCAATATGTCAGTCTGTAAGTGAACTCATCACTGCTATGGGGGTAATCGTTTGCTAACACATTTTCTCCCCTGCCACCCCATTGCCATACATGACAGTGGGCTGATTTATTAAAGGTAAATAGACTGTTCTGTTTGTGAGGGAATTTTCCCCATGCTTAGTGAATGAGGTGAAGCTCCTCTGACTTCCATTATCCAATCATGTGCAAGCAAATATACAGGTTTTTAACTTTCTTTACAAAGTGAACAGCCTAATTACCTTTAGTAAATCAACCCCAATGATTCTCATCTACTCAAAAACTAACAACCAGTTTAACATTGGCAGGGGGATGCGGAATTTCCTCTGGCTAAACAATTGACAAATGGAGGAAATGTTTTCTAAGGCAGGATAATGTCTACCTCAGCCCCCTCCACACTTCACTAACCAATATCAGAACTTGCTAACTGAACTATTCTCCCACCTCCTCTCACATTCACTTTAGCCCCTTCCTGCCTGCGCTATAGCTGAAAGACAGCTACAGCGCATGCTTAATTTACCGGGAGAGCGTACATGGATGTCCTCCCGTGATCGTGCTGCTTGTGCGCTTCCTGTGGCGCACGGGCAGCACGCGGCAGAGTGCTCTATGATCACTAAGACCTTAGCACTCAGCTGATCACAACTCGTGGTAAAGGGCCAATCACAGTGGCCCTTTACCACGTGATCAGCTGTGTCCAATGACAGCTGATCACGGAAGTAAACACAAGCTGGTTATCTGCTTTTCTTCCCTCACCCTGATAGCGCAAGGAGAGAAAATGAGAGCAGATAACTGGCTTGTGTTAAAGGGACATCGGCACTGCTAATCAGGGCACTGATTATCAGTGTCTTGATTATCAGTGCAGTCCCAACAGTGCCCACCAGTGCTCATCAGTGCTGCCAATCAGTGCCCATCAGTGTATCTTCATCAGTGTCACCTATCAGTGCTGCCTATCAGTGGCCATCAGTGCCGCCTATCAGTGCTGCCTATCAGAGCCCATCAGTGCCGCCTATCAGTGCAGCCTGATTAGTGCCTACTCATCCGTGCCCACCAGTGCTGCCTATCTATGCCCATCAGTGCCGCCTATCAGTGCAGCCTGATTAGTGCCTCCTCATCAGTGCCACCTATCAGTGCCCATCAGTGCTGTCTCATCAGCGCACATCAGTGAAGGAGAAAAATTACCTGTTTGCAAAATTTTATAACAAACTATGAAAAATAAAAAAAACCCAGTGGTGATTAAATACCACCAAAGGAAAGCTCTATTTGTGCGAAAAAATTATAACAATTTCATATGGGTACATTTGCTGCATGACCATGCAATTGTCATTAAAATTGTGACAGCGCAGAAAGATGAAAATTGGCCTGGTCAGGAAGGGAGTAAAAGTGCCCAGTAGGCAAGTGTTTAAGCTGATCATGGTTCTGAATGAACTTAGGTTCCAGTCATAATGTTTTCTGTGTTAAGAACACAGGGCATCTCTGGGCCAATAACTGTAGGAAGCTTCTTTCAAACTAAAATCTTTCCGCAAAATAATGGAATGGAATGGAAACTTCCTAGCTGACTAAGGCTAGATTTACAGCTTGAGGTGCAGTAATGTGTATTTCACCATTTGTTACTGCAATGCACATCAATGCGCAATTATATGTACAGTAATGTGCATTGCCCTTCTTTCTGAATAGCACTCGAATGCACACACAGTATATAGCTTATAAAAATGCACCACTCAGTTGTGCATATTGTACATCCGTTAATGCCCCATACCACAATATCCAGATGTGAAATACCAAAATGCATTGGAGATAAAGGGAAAAGGAAAAATGAAGGTGGTTTTTGATGGTTTGTAAGAGCGCAGTGGGGTTTAAATTGCTTCTGAGAAATATTAATGCTTCTTTCAACTATCTGTATCTGTTCTTGTGCCAAAAAATTGATTCTCTTTACTCACATTATTATTTTTTTTGTCAAATAAAGATAATATAGACAGCGAAAAAAGAACACAGATGATGACCAAATACACAAAAGAAGACAAATAAACTCAAATAAAAAAAATACAAATCAATGAAATGAACCACCCTAAATACACCCAAAAAAAGCCAATACCCTCTAAAAAGTAGATAAAAGAAAAACTATTTTCACCTAATAAGTTCAAAGAGCAACAATGAGAGTTTCTGCTCTGGTTAATTTTTACCAATTTAAAAATTGTTTCTTTTTTATGCAAAATTATTTTTGCCAAAATTGCTGTGCATATACCTATCTTACTTACACTGCTATATGATATATGTGTTTTTGCTGCATTGCATCTCGACCATGTTGTCATTTACTGAATAGTTTTGTTATTTTCTAATAATGGTACTTTGTCAGCAGTACATACAGTTCTTTCCTTTGAAAATATTTTTTAATAAAATATAGATCTTGAAGGTTCTTTGTATAATATGTGTTACATAAGATACATTAAATCCCTAACCACTTACAGAATAAGAGTTGTGATCAGTGTTTTGGGATATATAAATATGAATGCAGTGTTACTGGGTTGCCATATGTTTCCCTCATTATCTGTGTTTACCAGCCTTCATGCTGTGAAAAGTAAATACCATGTATTTTCGGTAAAAACTAGCTTGCCAAAATCCCAACAGATGATGCAATTTAAAAAGCAGCTGCTTGCATGCCGGCATTTGGGATCTTATGAAGAGAAAAACCATCCATGAGAAACAAGGCTGAAAGTGACATGAGATTGGGCATGTGCTTCACAGCAGGGCAGAGATGTCTGTCTCAGAAAGAGAAAAGCAGAGGCTGAGAACAGCAAATTGTTTGAACATGAGAAGGCTTTTTTAAAATATTCATGTGCAGTAAAGCTAAGGGAATACTATGGTAGAGGAACAACTTGTGTTTTGTAATTATTACATGTAAAGGAAATTGGTGGGCCTTTGCTGGGATATAAAGATAGCTCTAGCTTATAACGTAACCTAGTTCATCATTTGTCTTCACTGGGTATGTTAAAATTGTTTTTATGTGCTATCATTATAACTGACTCTGTACAGTATGTTCTTTAGTACAGTGGCACTTAAAGTGTGAGCAAACCAGCGTAGCACTTACATACTATAAGGTTCAGAAACTTCAGTAACTCCTAAAGTAGAACTGTGGCCTTCCTTTTTCTTGTATAATCTTTTATATTCTTTCACACATGTACATACAGTTTATACATACAATATAGGAGGATAATCTGAGGGATGCTTTAACCATCGTATATTTCTATCATAAGCTCAAAATGACTGTGATCAAATTTCAACTTCAGGAAAGTGATATAGAACCTTTAAAAATGACCATACTACCCAGACTTTTATATTATTTTCATGCCCTCCCCATTAAATCCCTTTAGCCTTCTTCAAAAAACTCACCACACTACAACAACATTTTCTTTGGGCAGGAAAAAAGCCTAATGACCCTTCTTAAAAGCTCAGGTGGTGTGGGTTTACCAGACTTTAAACTCTATTATTGTGCAACAAATTTGTCAAGAATAATAAACTGGAACTGCCATGAATTCAACAAAGATTGGATTAACCTAGAATGCACATGGTCAAGTCTACTCTTAAAATTTCTACCGTAGATCTAAAAAAACTCCATGACCTTTAAAAATCAAACAACATCCTCTGATTAACACAACACTAGAAAATTTTCACAAATCTCTGACAACGGAAACTCTCCTGTAGTTCGGTCCCATGACCCCAAAAGCGAATAATACAGATTTGCCACCAGGAATGAACAACAAAGCCATCCCATCCAAAAATCAAACAACCCCACTTCTTGCCTTCCATTGTCTTTATAGAAGTACACGAAAAACTAAAAAGTTGGAGAAACACTCCAACTGGAATGTGGCATTGAAAATTTCAATCACTGGCTCTATATATAGCTTAGCAGCTACTTAAAAAAATCACAAGCAAAAACATGCTTTCTCTAGACCTCTTACACATTTTCACATTTTGGAAAAACTTGTGTCCTAGGCCAACCCTTACAAAAAGCAACTTCCCTGTCCTATGCTTGGCTAATACAAAACTCCGCTGATCTCACTGAAACACATGGAAAGTAAATCTACAAACAAATATTACTGACGAGGAATGAAAAAAAGAAAGCATTTTGGCACAGAAGTGTTCTCTAAGCACAAAAATGCAAGAAACTTCCTATAGTGCTCACTCAATTGTATGCTAAAATAAAAAAAAAAATGTCTGGCTTATGCTTGAGATGCCACCAGGACAAAGGTACCTTTATTCACATGTAGTGGCACTGTCCAAAAATCTCTAAATTTTACAAGTACAAATTAAGAATTGGATCTCACACATTGCATCAACTAACCTGACATTGAATATGGCATGCTGTTTGCTCCACATCAACCCTCTCTCCTTTAAGAAATACAAATATTCTTAGGAGAGACACCTCTTAAATGCTGCTAAGTCAATAATACCATGCTATTGGAAGTCTGAACAAGCTCCAACTGTTAAAGAGTGGTTGACGGAAGTAATAACGTATGCACCATGAAAGAGACCTTGGCAATGGCCAATGAATCCACTTCACTATTTCACAACATCTAGCGAGCATGGAATATTTTTATACTGTTTGATAGATATAATTCACTACTTAACACACTTCAATAAAAACTTTTTGTGACAAAAAATATATAACCTTGGAAACAGTACAGTGTACCTAAATCATACATTTTATTATTAAGTCATTCACTTCAGATATATCTTTTAAAAACAGGTTTTTGCATCTATTATGTACACTGTGGCTTCCCCTTTATTAAACTCTAGCATGATAACGTATAAACATATAAATGGGATAATGGACACAGAATGGAGAAAACCAGTGGCGGCCGCTCCATTAGGGGTGCAGGGGCACCACCCCCCTAATGCATGCACCCGGCCCCTAACCTACATGCAGCGTGTCGGACGCATGGATTTCAATGGGTTTTTTTTTTTTTTTTAAGTGAAGAATATTGAAGATATCTAATATTCTAGTATCCTTATAGGCGTTTCTGGATGAATAGCATTGATAGTCAGACTGACTTAAAAACAAAGTGTGAGTTTATTGTCACACAGTTGGCATTATAAATACAATGTAAACGTACAACAGTTTAGTGTAGGTAAAAATATATGAAATAGAAGCAATACTTATGAAAAATGTATTAAGCTTGCAATCATGACTGCTCTGGCATATGTGCCTTCTCATGTGCTTTTCCTCAATGCTCTTTTGTGTGTGTAAGAAGAAGCAGGAAATGACGTTATCTTCGCCTGCTGAGAGAAGTCAGCTGTTCCAATTCATCAAAGGGTATATGAATAGACTCCGTATGTGGAATTGACTGAAGATTTGTCAGCTTTCCCTGTGTGTGTATGTGTCTCTCGAATATCGCAGTCTTGGCTTTATATGTTACATGTGGATGTCATAACTTCACAAAACTCAGAACCTTGTATGGCACGCAATATGTCATACAAGAGGAGGTACTAACTCAGAGTCATATATGGACTTTGATTGACAAGTATTTAAAAAAAAATATATGTATTATTCCTCTAAATACATAGATCCTGACTATTCTTGACTTCCCATGACATTCTATACCAAGATACCAGATACCTTATATGTGTTCTCTTCCAGCTAGTTACATACACCAGAAATATCTAGCATTCTAATGACTCAGCTTCAGCTGAAGGTCTATTTGACCAAACATCTGATCAAGTTAATTCACTCATACTGTATTTATATTATGATTAATCATAAAACCAAATATATATTTTGCAAGCTTGCCATGAATATAATATAACACCTATAAGTGCCGAATTATGAATTTGGAATAATATTCTAGCATGAAGCACATGATTGGAGCCTGAGGCTCTAATTGGCTTCAAAAAAGGGTGAGCAAATGAATATTCGCTAATGTCTTCCTGCTTCTCCTCCCGGTCAATCAGACCCAATTCGCCAGGTGAGCCTTAGGCCAGTCGGGTCTCAGAACCCACTTCCTGTTCAACTGGGAGGAGAAGCAATAACCCGGCTGTTCCCTCGGCAAGCTGGAGCGAGGGGCAATGGGTGGAGAGGCGGAGGGGCACCAACAGCCTCTCCCAGCTTCTAGGGTTCCTACCCCAGATCCAGCGCCACCTCATCATCGGCCTCCTAGGGTAAGGCCACTGATCGCCCTCGACCCATCCGTCCCACATGCGGGGGGGGGGGGGGGTAGTGCGAGTGAGGGGGCCAGGTCCCCCCCCCCCCCACACTAAATATTGAGCACCAGTTGCGCTCTGCAAGTGCAGTTGCTCCAGAGCTTAGTAAATGAGGAAAGGCTTCACTTCGTGAAGAGTACCCAATCATGTGCAAGGAAAATAAAAAAAACTGTATTTTTGCTTGCATATGATTGGGTGATGGAAGTCAGCAGAGCTTCTGCTCATTTACTAAGCTCTGAAGCAACTGTACTTGCAGAGTGCAACTGCACTTTGCAAAGTGTATAGTCTTTTTGCCTTTAGTAAATCCACCACAAAGTGTATCCAGGTTTGCCCATATTTTGTAAAATGTGTTATATCTAACCTGACAGATGTGTACCCATTGCTCACTCATGTTCAGTAGGAAGCCAGCTGTGAAGTCACAGGAGTTAGTCGGCACACCTTTTCCATCATGAGCCTTCGATAGGCTTCTGTCGGACCAGCTGCCATACACACGGGCCAAATGTCAGCCAGTTGCTATTGAACCGGCCGATGCCAGCCGACATTCGGCCCATGTGTACTAGGCTTAAAGCGGTAGTAAACTCTGACAATGTGAAAACATTTCAGCAATATATCAATTAATCTAGTTGTTTGCAATCAAAACGCTGCAAATAGTATGCTCCAAAAACTTTCTTACTTGCAGTAATAAAGAATTTGTGAATGCTCCAGCTTGTTCATCACCGCTGCCATTACAACTTCTGTCTTCCACATCTGTACAGTACTTTATTTCCGCCTTCAGGATGTATCCTTGACCATAATCCCATGCATGCACATTTTTATTTTGTTTATTTACACCGTTTGTGACTGATTCTGCTGTTCATCTATAGACCTCATTCAAGGTATAGCCAGTTACTCCCATTTCCATCCTGCCCTTACCTTCCCATCCAGCATGCAATACATTCATTGTGGTTCTATTGAACACTCAGCTTCAGCTGCATTCTATGTGGATTGTTATACCCTTCGATTGGAGAAATTCCAGCGTTGGTCTCTGTGGATAGAGTGATTTACCATTGGAATAATCTCATCCTTTTTATCCCACTGTCTGTGGAAGAGCCCATGTATCCCCATAGACTTATTGCAGTTTTAGTTTTTTTGCATCAATTAATTTAATAATTTTCATTAACGTTGTTTTTAAGTCCAGAATGTTACTTAATAACTTTTCTTGGTGATCTTCAATCCCCATTTGTTCGCATTATTCGCAGAAGCCAAGCCTCATTTTCATTTCCGGTTGCTATGGAAACCTTGTCCAGCAAATAGGAGCCAATCCTGTTGCGAGTCACAAGGGGGCCAGGCTCAGCTTTCAATGGGGAGGGAGTGTCGTGGTATCTTTGGGCTGTCATAGGAAATGAATAGCCCTGGCATAGACAAAGCATTTTTCAGGCAGCATAAGCTTGCTGGGAATATAGGGCTAACGGCGTTACTACGGGTTACTCCAAAAGCAAGCGGGTAAAAAGCGATTAAATAATAACAAACAATACTAATTATGCACTAATTATGCACTAATTATGTTAAAGGAAACTGCTCAGAATGGGTATACAACCACTTTAATGCTCCGTACACACGGTCGGATTTTCCGATGGAAAATGTCCGATCGGAGCGTGTTGTCGGAAATTCCGACCTTGTGTGGGCTCCATCGGACATTTTCCATCGGATTTTCCGACACACAAAGTTGGAGAGCAGGAGATAAAATTTTCCAACAACAAAATCCGTTGTCGGAAATTCCGATCGTGTGTACACAAATCCGACGGACAAAGTGCCAGGCATGCTCAGAATAAATAAAGAGATGAAAGCTATTGGCCACTGCCCCGTTTATAGTCCCGACGTACGTGTTTTACGTCACCGCGTTCAGAACGATCGGATTTTCCGACAACTTTGTGTGACCGTGTGTATGCAAGACAAGTTTGAGCCAACATCCATCAGAAAAAATCCTAGGATTTTGTTGTCGGAATGTCCGAACAAAGTCCGACCGTGTGTACGGGGCATAAGTGTCCCTTTATTAAAAGTCAGCAATGCAGACGAATGACCCGGATCTCCCCCTTGGTAGGCATGTTCTACAAACCCATGCTGGTGCATGCCCCAAGGTGTCAGTCCTGGTACTCGTATATACCCCAGCTCTTGAGAAGGGGACTTTAATAAGCTCCTCCTACAACGTGAGCTGAGGTGGATATCAAATTTAAATGCCACAGTTCCACCAGGTCTCAATGAAGCCTTCAATCTGAAGCCTTTTCTACCAGGCTTCTCCTCTGGAGGCTTCGATAGAGATCTATAATCTTTTATTTTTATTTTTACTCTATTTAATTTCTCACTCATTCTCTTCTGTTCAATCCTTTCTTGTCCATCTCTTGTCCACCTCATGGACTGGTTCTATTCATCTTTAATTATTTATGTACATATTTTTTGTATTTTTGGCCAAATATCTATCATTGTACAGCATATATAAGCTGTGCTTAATCTTGCCACATATCTTTAAAATGTAATGTGTTATAATGTTATCTCACATGGATAACTTTCTCCATTTCTTCTTTTTGTGTTTGTTTTTGTTTTTGCTTTCTTTTTTTAGCATTTTCTAGCCATTCGACAACCACTCATGAGATATGAATCTACAAGATAGACGTCAGCCTTGAGTCTCAATTTTTGCTGTTATTACAACCATTACCCTACTCAGTTTGAATATACATGGCTTTGGCATAGTGTGGTATTATTCTCCCTGTCTGTGGCCCATCGAGGCTCCCCGGCACACAGGGGCCCTTTGGTAATTTTTGTATCTCAGTGCATTTCCCATTTGTGGGCGATAGTACACTGCGCTGTCGCTTGGTTACCTTTCCGCGCGGCGCATGCGCAGTTATACCTCATTCCATTTTGCCAGTACGGTCTGCTCTCTTGTGGGGCTGTAGTACACTGCGTGGCCGCTTGGATGGCTCTTCCTTGTGGCGCCTGCGCAGTCTAGCTCTCCTCCATCTTGTCAGTACTTGACCGCCCACCTTCTGTTTTGGTGGCATTGTCGACGCCTGACGTCACCGCATTGTTTACGTGGTGACGCCGGACGCCACATTGGCCTTGGGATTGCCCTCATGTGGGGACGCTGCCTACACACACCTGTGGTGCAGCTGATCGGCATATTCCATCAATCTGATGGTCTTGCCGATCACGTGGCGCCTCTGTCCCTATCTAATTTAGCTGACTGATCCAACATTGGTTGATTACTGGCCCATCCTGGCTTATATACTCCTTGAATGCAGCTTACATTTGCCGCACAACCAGGATCTGGTCACAGACAGGGATTGCTGTTTAAGGTGAGATAAGGCTCCAGGCTGGGATTTCAATACTTTTGGTTGCTTTTTCACTTCAATATGAACTTTTTTAGTTACATGGTTTACATCTTAGACTATATATCTTTTAATATACTATATATATTTTTTATTGTTCATATCCCACTGTCTATTTTTCCCTATAGCTTATTCCCTATTCAGCTCAGCTACTTTAGGGCTCTGTCAATCTTTCTATCTTATAAACTGACACACAGATAGGCTTATGACTAGTCTTGAATATAAACCGACCCATGTATATTTTCTTTTTCTGTGTAAGATTGGTGTCCCCCTGTTTCCATGGGCATTCCTTGTGAGCTTTGGTGTGCTGCTTGACGGTGGAGACGTCATATACCACGGCCTTCTCACATATTTTGTGAGTGTTTCAGTATAGGGATCTTACCCATCCCTTACTAATTTGGAGACTGGACAAATGACCGGTTAAACCCCATTCCTTTGGTCTGTAACAGCGCCATTGTGTAAGATAACGGCTTCTGAGACTCGAGGCCCCACCTCTCTACAATGAGGATTGTGCATTACCATTTAAAGGACATTGAACTTGTGAGTACTGCTTCTCCTAATGGTCTGATTTGCTCTGCTTTGTTCACACCAATCCACTGTGTTATATATACATATATAAACCTTTCCATTTAACCCCTGAGGAAGGAAATGAATATGTATGCCCCTATTCGCTCCATTTTTCCGAAACATGTTGGGATCTTTTGTGATCACACCTACCATGTGACCTCATGCTTGGAGTCTTTGTGTGTTCCATAAATTAGCAACTGTGTATGTAATATGTGTCCTATCTACTGTTTTTAGGTGTGTTTACTTGTATATTGTAATTTTGGTTACTTTGTAATAAAATTTGTATATTTTATATATTTTGGTACTTTCTTAGCTATCCCTTACTTTTCATCCCTACCCGCACAATCCCCAGGGCATCTATTTCCAAAACTGTTGTATTAAGGGATATGGTAGGGGTTTCTTGGGAAACAACTCTCAGGTGACTTCTCTTCAATCATTTATTTATCAAAAGTCAGCAGCTATAGTATTTGTAGCTGCTGACTTTACATTTTTTTCAAACAGCCTGTCACAACATTGGTGATATCTGATATCAGTTTTCTGATTTTATTTTCAATATGGACTAATTTTGGGGCAGTCCCACCATACATGAAGGTGTGAGCCTTGCATGCTGCAGCCTCTCCAACATCTACCAGAGACCGAAGGGTATATTAACGCAAGTGTCTTAGGGACTTTGTAGTACCTAAACTGGTGACCTCTCTTTAAAAAAAAATTAAAAAAATATGCGCCACTAAATTGTGGACCAATTCTGTTTAATTGATTTATAAATGATATAAACGATGGGATAAATAGCTTGATCTCAGTTTTTGCAGATTAAACAAAAATATGTAGGACAATACCATCATAGCAGGATATAGAAACATTACAAGAGGGCCTGAATAAATTAATGGAGTGGGATACTACATGGCAAATTAAGTTTAACATTGGTAAATGTAAGGTAATGCACTTGGGGGGTAAAAATATAAACGCAAGTTACTCATTAGGGGAGAACCCCTAAGGGATTCCAGGATGGAGAAGGATCTAGGGGACCTAGTAGAACACAGCCTGAGCAATAGCATGCAGTATCAAGCTGCGGCTACCAAAGCCAGCAGAATATTATCATGCATTAAAAAGAGAATCTACTCCAGAGATAAAACGATAATTCTCCCACCTTATAAAACTCTGGTTCGGCCGCATCTGGAGTATTCTGTCTAGTTCTGGTCACCAATCCTCAGAAAGGATGTACTGTAGCTGAAAAGAGTCCAGAGAAGTGCAACTAAATTAATATGGGAACTGGAGGACCTCAATTATGAGGAACGACTACAATCGCTACATTTATTCTCCCAGAAGAAGAGACACTTGAGAGGAGATATGATAGCAATATACAAATATCTCAACGGTGATCCCAGTGTAAGTATGAATCTTTTCAGTCCCAGGAGAGTAAGAGGACACGGGGCCACACCATGAGACTGGAAGAGAAGCAGTTTAAAGTGTAAGTAAACCCTCCTATCATTTTCAGCCAAGGAAGCTGCCATCTTTGCCTTTGTTTAATCTACAACTGCCATGATGCTTCACATGTGATCAGTTATGACACCAGCCATTGGATGGCTTGACAGTTTGGTTGAGAGCACAACCAATGGGAGTGTTACATTTCCGGCACGTGCCGGAAATGAAACAGTTTTATGGATGGGTTTACTTCCGCTTTAACCTTAAACTGTGTAGAGGTTTTTCACTGTCAGGGCGGTAAAGATGTGAAACTCTCTTCCACAATTGGTGGTGTCTGCAGGAAGTATGGATAGTTTTAAAAGACTATTGGACATGCATTTTAGCAAAAACAATATATGGGGATATGGGAAATGATTTTCTACACACACACACACACACACCTACACAGGTTGAACTGGATGGACTGTTGTCTTTATTCAACCTTACTAACAATGTAAATATGTAACTTAATTCTAAGTGCATCTGCACCTACAGTTTTTTTCAGTCTCCCTGTAAAGTCCCACAAATGCCCATTGAGCCTGCCAATGAAGTTCACCTATTGTATCTTCCTGTGATAGTGTGACAGCAATGCTTTGCTTTTTCTCAATGCAGAGCAGAGTAGCCGTTCTCATTTAGGCTGTGCCTGTTTGCACTACATTGGGATGAAAACAAAAAATGTTGCAGGGGCCATGGCTATGAGAATTGCCACTTCAGATTCTCAAGCCTGTAGCTTGTCAATCATCATCTGACACATCTAGTTCTTTTCACTGCTTTCTGGATTGGCAGCACTGCCGCTATTGCTGAACCCTCCCACTGTGAGCTGCAGTGTCTGGGAGGAGGAGTATGTAAAACACAAATGAAAGAAGATTTGTTTCAGTCAGGGAAGGTAAAGGTTTACTTTGAGAGGCTTGTGCATCACATAGTGACTGGTTTAGATACTTGTTTAGACTGTTGTATAGGAGCCTTTACTTGCACTTTAAGGAAATAAATACACAGGACTCTTATCTTTAGCACAATGGCTACCAACACAAACCAACACTGTGTGATACAAAGTAAGGTGTGCAGATAAACATACACTTATCCTAATTCAAGTGACAATATTTCACACGTATTCCCAGAAACACAGTTTTCATCCCAATTAAACAAAATCTAAGAATGATGACATGTGGCAAAAGCTATGAAAATATGTAGATGCTTTCACATAACCAATTACACCAGTGAATGCATGTCATTTTTTTTTATTCCATACATTTGAAAAATGTTCATAATAAAACATTATGACACTTCATACCAAGCAGTGTAAATGTATCATTTTTATATTGTCAACATGAATTCATTCATTACTCTTGGTACAATTATTGCAACATTCCCCGTCTTTGAAAAGTTTCATGGAACAGAAAAAAAGCAAGTATCAGTAAGATCATTTTAACCACTTCAGATCCACCCAATAGCAGTTTTACTGCTACAGGGTGGCATCTGTGCGCCAGATCGAGTATACAGTATCTCACAAAAGTGAGTACACCCCTCACATGTTTATAAATATTTTGTTATATCTTTTCATGTGATAACACTGAAGAAATTACACTTTGCTACAATGTAAAGTAGTGAGTGTATAGCTTGTATAAACAGTGTAAATTTGCTGTCCCCTCAAAATAACTATAACTCAGCACACAGCCATTAATGTCTAAACGACTGGCAACAAAAGTGAGTACACCCCTAATGGAAAATGTCCAAATTGGGCCCAAAATGTCAATATTTTGTGTGGCCACCATTATTTTCCAGCACTGCCTTAACCCTCTTGGGCATGGAGTTCACCAGAGCTTCACAGGTTGCCACTGGAGTCCTCTTTCACTCCTCCATGATGACATCACAGATCTGGTGGATGTTAAAGACCTTGCGCTCCTCCACCTTTTATTTGAGGATGCCCCACAGATGCTCAATAGGGTTTAAGTCTGGAGACATGCTTGGCAAGTCCATCACCTTTACCCTCAGCTTCTTTAGCAAGACAGTGGCTGTCTTGGAGGCATGTTTGAGGTTGTTATCATGTTGGAATACTGCCCTGTGGCCCAGTCTGCGAAGGGATGGGGTCATTCTCTGCTTCAGTATGTCACAGTATATGTTGGCATTCATGGTTCCCTCAATAAACTGTAGCTCCCCAGTGCCAGCAGCACTCATGCAGCCTCAGACCATGACACTCCCACCACCATGCTTGACTGTAGGCAAGACACACTTGTCTTTGTACTCCTCAACTGGTTGCCGACACACACGCTTGACACCATCTGAACCAAATAAGTTTATCTTGGTCTCATCAGACCACAGGACATGGTTCCAGTAATCCAATGTCCTTAGTCTGCTTGTCTTCAGAAAACTGTTTGTGGGCTTTCTTGTGCATCATCTTTAGAAGAGGCTTCCTTCTGCGACGACAGCCATGCAGACCAATTTGATGCAGTGTGCGGCATATGTTCTGAGCACTGTCAGGCTAACCCCCAACCCCTTCAACCTCTGCAGAAATGCTGGCAGCACTCACATCTATTTCCCAAAGACAACCTCTGGATATGACGCTGAGCACATGAACTCAGCTTCTTTGGTCAACTATGGCGAGGCCTGTTCTGAGTGGAACCTGTCCTGTTAAACCACTGTATGGTCTTGGCCACCCTGCTGCAGCTCAATTTCAAGGTCTTGGAAATTTTCTTATAGCCTAAGCCATCTTTATGTAGGGCAACAATTATTTATTTCAGATCTCAGAGAGTTCTTTGCCATGAGGTGCCATGTTGAACTTCCAGTGACCAGTATGAGAGAGTGAGAGCGATAACAACAAATTTAACACACCTGCTTCCCATTCACCCCTAAGACCCTGTAACACTAATGAGTCACATGACACCAGGGAGGGAAAATGGCTAATTGTGCCCAATTTGGACATTTTCACTTAGGGGTGTACTCACTTTTGTTGCCAGTGGTTTAGACATTAATGGCTGTGTGTTGAGTTATTTTGAGGGGACAGCAAATTTACACTGACATACAATCTGTATACATTAGATTATAGTAAAGTGTCATTTCTTCAGTGTTGTCACATGAAAAGATATAATAAAATATTTAAAAAATGTGAGGGGTGTACTCATTTTTGTGAGATACTGTATATACGTGATTTGACACTTCCGGGTAGGGGTGGCGCGAATGATTACACACAGCGCAAGCCGATCAGCGGGTGCATGGTACCCAATGTCTGCTGGCACCTTCCGATCATTCAGCAGAGAGGCAGAAAGGCGATATGCCTATGTAAACAAGGCAGATTGCTGTTCTGACAGGAGGAAAGGGACAGAATTTGTGTCCCTGCAAAGCAGGGAACAAATTCTGTCTCTTCCCCTAGTAAAAGCATCTCCCACAGTACACATAAACACTGGTCAGGCACACAGTTAACCCTTTTATCGCCCCTGATGTTAAACCCTTCCCAGCCAGTGTCATTAGTACAGTGACAGTGCATTGTTTTTAACACTGATCACTGTATTAATGTCACCGGTCCCCAAAAAAAGTCAAAAGTGTCAGTTACTGTCAGGATGTCTGCTGCAATATCACAGTTCCGCTATAAGTTGCTTATCATCATTACTAGTAGAAAAATATATGTGTTTTACTAAAAAACACAGAGGTGATCAAATACCACCAAAAGAAATCTCTATTTGTGGGAAAAAAAGGGCATAAATTTTATTTGGGTACAGCGTCGCACAACTGCGCAATTGTCAGTTAAAATGATGCAGTGCCGTATCTCAAAAAATGGCCTGGTCATGAAGGGGGGTACATCTTCCAGAAGTTAAGTGGTTAAAGATTAATGTAAGATTAATGTAAATATTTATGTTTTATTTCATGGCTACTTTAGTTTTACTTTGATTAACCTCTTCAGCCCCGGAAGAATTTACCCCCTTCCTGACCAGAGCACTTTTTGCGATTCGGCACTGCGTCGCTTTAACTGACAATTGCGCATTCGTGCGACATTGTACCCAAACAAAATTGATATCCTTTTTCCCCACAAATAGAGCTTTCCTTTGGTGGTATTTGATCGCCACTGCAGTTTTTATTTTTGGCGCTATAAACCAAAAAAAAAAGCGACAACTTTGAAAAAAATGCATTATTTTTTACTTTTTACTATAATAAATATCCCCAAAAAATATATAAAAAAACAATTTTTTTTCTCAGTTTAGGCCGATATGTATTCTACTACATATCTTTGGTAAAAAAAAAAAATCGCAATAAGCATATATTGATTGGTTTGCGTAAAAGTTATAGCGTTTACAAAATAGGGGACAGATTTATAGCATTTTTATTACTATTTTTTTTTTATTAGTAATGCCGGCGATCTGCGATTTTTATCATGACTGTGACATTATGGTGGACATATTGGACAATTTTGACACATTTTTGGAACCATTGGCATTAATACAGCGATAAGTGCTATTAAAAATGCATTGATTACTGTAAAAATGTCACTGGCAGTGAAGGGTTTAACACTAGGGGGCGGTGAAGGGTTTAACTGTGTTCCCTGGGAGGTGATTCTAACTGAAGGGGGAGGGGACTGACTAGAGGAAGTGACGGGTCGTGGTACCTAGCTAATAGGAACACACGATCTGTCACTCCTGTCAGAACAGAACAGGCAAGTGTGTGTTTACACACACTCGTCCCTGTTTTGTGTCTCCTGGTCAAGATCGCTCGCGACCGTCGGCCACAAGCATCGGCACCCCACTGTGCAGCCTGCTATCCAGACCCACGAGACCACATACAGTAACGTGATTTCACACAGGGGAGCCAACCTGCCACACTAAAACTGCGGCAGCTGGTCCAGAAGTGGTTAAAGTGGAACTGAAGGCAAAATAAGGCAAATAAAAAATGACATATGATGCAGTCTTTCACTGGCATTAAAAAAGCAGTATTTGTTTTTCTGAGTCCCGCTGCAACTTCGTTTTTTTTTTTACCTGTTGGTCCTGCTGGTTTTTTTCAACTTCTTTAATTCAGAGGGCTAAGACAAACTGACAGGGGTGCTTAGAATGGTTAGCTTTCATTCATTTAGCTAAAACTTTCATCTCAAAAGAAAAATATTTTATAACCGCTGGAGCTGGCTTAAATTTGTTTCCATCCAGTACATCCAGTCCATCCAACATTACCCTGTCCAGACAATGCTGCTGTCCAAGGGTGGATCCATTGTCCTCCTTAACCACTTGCCGAATGCCATATGACAAAATGACGTTGGCAAAATTGTTGCAATATCCTGACCGGATGTCATATGACGTCTTTTAGGATATCAAGCCGCTGAGCACCCCCGGGTGCGTGCATCGCGGCGATCTTTGTTATGGTGTGTCAGTGTGACACACCGCAACTCCGATCTAAGTAAAGCATCTCTGACAGAGACTCTTTACCATGTGATCAGCCATGTCCAATCATGGCTGGTCATGATGTAAACAGGAAGAGCCGTTGATTGGCTTTTCCTCACTCACTTCTGACAGACGCGAGTAGAGGAGAGCCAATCTGCTGCTCTCCTGACAGTTGGGGTCTGTGCTGATTGTTCATAAGTGCAGCTACCCCTCAGATGCCCGCCCAGGACCACTAGGATGCCCACCCAGGACCACTAGGATGCCTCCAGTACCACCAGGGATGGCCACCACACTGGACCACCACGTATGCCACCCTAGATGACCAGGGAAATGCCAATCATTGCCCAGGCAGCTGCCAATCAGTGACAAAGAAAAATGCCTGCCAGTGCCACCAATGATGTCTATCAGTTAAATCTATCAGTGCTGCCTTTCAGTGCCCAGCAGTGAGATCTATCAGTGCCACCCATAAGTACTCATCAGTGCAGCCTTTCAGTGCCCATCAGTGTCGCCTATCAGTGCCCATCAGTGCCCACCAGTGCCACCTATGAGTGCCCATCAGTGCCACCTATCAGTGCTACCTATCAGTGCCCATCAGTGCCGCCTATCAGTGCCGCCTCATCGGTGCTGCCTCATCGGTGCCGCCTTATCACTGCCCATCAGTGCAGCTTATCAGTGCCCATCAGTGAAGGAGAAAACTTACTTATTTACAAAATTTTATAACAAAAACAAAGAAAAACTTTGTTTTTTTCAAAACGTTTTTTTCAAAAACTTTTTTTATTCATTTAGCAAAAAATTAAAACCGCAGAGGTGATCAAATACCACCAAAAGAAAGCTCTATTTGTGGGAACAAAATGATAAAAATGTAGTTTGGGTACAGTGTAGCATGACCGCGCAATTGTCATTTAAAAAGTGACAGTGCTGAAATCTGAAAATTGGCCTGGGCAGGAAGGTGCGAAAGTGTCCTGTATTGAAGTGGTTAAGCCCGGTACACACTGTCAGAATACAATGTCACAGCGAGAGAGATCACCGTATCAATATTGCTTGTGTTGATTTGGGGATGTCAGTTTTTTGTTTCATTTTTTTTCATGGTAGAATTTAAAAAACTGTTTGTGTATACCCAGCTTTTGATAAGACAAGAAATTTGTTACTGGCCAGGGGAAAATAAAGAAAAAAAATCTGAAAACAAATCCAGCCACCACATCTAAAGATTGGTAAGATGCAATATATGACATTTTTGTTTCTGGGTTAAGCCTAGGCTCACACTGCTGCGGAATTGAAATCAATTTCATACCCCAATGTCAGTTCTGACTTTGGTGGCGATTTCAGAGACATCTGTGTGGTTTCCTGCCCGGAAATCTATTGCAATCGCACCCAAAATCACCAAAAGTAGTACATCAACTATTTTTGGGAATCGGTGCGGCACTGCAAAGTTGGTATTGCACCTATTCGGACGGTGCCATTGCCTCCAATAGCCGTGGATTTGGCATGCGATTTGACATGTCAAATCACATGCCAAATCGCTTCAATTTGAACCTAGGCTTAATACCGTTTTAAACATGTATTTGTTGATTGATTCACAGGTATGAATTTTTATGATTATCGCCTGTAACAAGATGTAGATACCTACTTCAATAAAGGGACTTAAATTTATGTTCCTCAATCCCTTTTTTGTCTTACTAGAATCCCAAAATGATTTTAACTGTTTTAAGTCAAACAAATTCAAGTAATTTTCTCCTATACTCTAAAACTGAAGCTGGCGAAATATGGTATGATTTTTGTTTGAATGTTCATTAGAACATTCTTTCTTGCCATCATTGAGTCAGCTAATTAACTTCGAAAGCCTATAAAATTTCATCCAGACCTGTTACTTTAATGGACTCCTAGACGTATTACATGGGTTTCATTATAATATGCATCCACAGTTAGAGTTATGTTTGTTTGAAAAAAAATTTCCATCCTGCTTCTTAAAATTTCTTGTCACTATGGTTGAAAATGAACATCAATTTGACTCCATAGAGCTGTTTCTATGGCCATCTTAAAACAGTATTAAACCCAAAAACAAAAATATGTTAAAATGCAACATACTGGATGCGATGGCTTCATTAGTCTTTCTTTAAGCTTTTTTCCTTTACTATAACCTGGTGATTCAGTCAGTAAGTCTATTGTTTTGTAAATTACTTTAATAGACCAAACTGTTCAGTTAGAGAGTTAAGACAAACCATTTACCACTGGAAGGGGTGCTTGCAATGGCATTTTACTCATTTATATATAGCCTGGGGGGGGGGGGGTTCTAGACCATATGTGACACCATCTTAAGAGTCAGTGGTTTTCTATTGCCACGTACACACGGCTGCACTTCCCGACAGAAAAAGTTTGATGGGAGCTTTTGAACGGACATTCCAACCGTGTGTATGCCCCATCAGACTTTTTCTGTCGGCATTTCTGACGGACTCAGATGTAGAACATATTCTAAATCTCTCCGTCGGAAATGCTGACGGAGTTTAGATCGCTTGCAAGTCTGGCCGTGTGTACGCGGTATAAGTCTTTTAAATCTGCTGTGGTAATCACTTATTGTAAAACATATTTTCTGTGATATGTATTCATCAATTCACATTCAAGTGTATATATTTTGTGTACTGTTGTAAATATTTTTAAACTTTTTAGATCATCCTGCAATGGCCCTAATGAAGCAGCTGTGATCTGCGAAATGAACCGGCATCTATTAGTGGGATGTAACATTGCTCTGCATTTGTTCAACTTTATGGAAGTAGTTTTGTAATTATATGTATGAATTTTTATTGAGTGGTGATGTTGTTATCCACCAATTTTTAATATAATGTAATTCAATTCATTTATTGTTTTATCCATTTCACTTGCTTTATTAGTATGGTGCCTTAAAAATCCTTTTATATTGAAAGCATTTTTCCTTCTCCTTTTTTTGGAATTCTGAGTCATTGGGATGTGGCACCGTACACTCATTCCTTGAGATGTGGTAAAGTCTATTTCTGTACTTCATCCAGAAAGCTTATACCCTAATACACGAGGTGTGTTACTGGCTGGAACACCAGGTGAAAACAGAGGGGTAAAAAGCTTAAAAAAAGAAAACATATGCTGCCACCACATCTAAGGATTGGTAAGCTGCAATATATTACATATATGGTTTTGGATTTATTACCGCTTTTAGACCACAATTTATAGTACTGTGTAGACAATCCTCTTAGTAGGATTTTGCAGGGGTTACTCCACACTGTATACAAATTTTGTGTTTCATTATTAAAATGCAGAGTGTGGTGTGAAGTCTGTGGTGTTCTCTGCATAATACTACAGAGAACACTCCAGGATAGACGTAGAGCACTGTCACATGACCTGTCAAGAAAAGTCATATGACAGGTTACCTCCTTCTCCTGGCACTTTTCTCCAATTCATTCGCCTCTTAAGAAAGTGAAGTGGAAAACACATTTGTAAAGCACAACAGTTTGCTTTATAAATATGCAAGAATATCATTTTTTTTTAAAAGCAGTGATATGGCTGCAGCTAAGTTATATCTATTTATACAAATGTTCCTGTTTTTCCCAGAAAGTCTTTTCAGTGCCCCATCTGTGATTGATTCTAGTTTGTTAGTGAAGCCTCGACTTCATCGACTTTAAATTAAAGTGCCAACAACAAGCACAGCCTACCAGTCAGCATGTTCAAAAAGAATGCCCTTATTGGCCAGCAGATGATTGTTGGATGAGTGCAGCTGAACACCATTGTGGGGCTTAGGTCAGATTGAATAAGTCAGATCTTCATAACAAATTGAAAGCGTTTTCAGAAAGGACACTGAAGAGGCTGAGAGATTTTGTGGGAAATTACTGTGCTGAACCAAAAATATTGTGAAAAAGCAGCTAACACTAAAACAAACAAAGTCCAAACAGAATGAAGAAAATACAGTGTAGCGCTAAAAACAGAAATTATAGAACTGTAGTGTACTTAGCCTATAACAAATGTAATCAAAGGACAATATTCACTGCGGTGAACTGGTGAAAAAAGGAAGTGTGAAATTCAACATAAAATGTCCATAAATGATACAGTGATAATTCTTCAATCAAAAGTGATGATGAACAACATGCTGTTAGCAGTAAAGCTGTGTAGATGAAAAAAAGATCCTCTGTCATAGGGAAATAGATGGGTACTCTTACCGGATGTGGTGGACCCACTTACCAGCGGTAGTGGGTCAATCAAGCTTATGTGGGCTGAATGCCTCACGATGTAGATTTAGGCGAGAGAGAGATCACTTCTAGCAGGATACGACCGGGCTTCAGTGATGATAGTCCTGGCAAGATTCCTGGATCCTTGTGATTCTCCAGTGATGACAACAAACCTCCAAGGAAAAAGGAAAAGGCTCCATATGGTGCAGGTCAAACCAGAAAGGTTTATTTAAAATAACGGTACATCAAAGTACAAAAAAAGTGATCACGAGTAAAATGTAAAATCAAAAGAGCAATATGGGGTGCAAGCGTAGCGGATCCAACGTGTTTCGTCCAAAGCGGACTTCAACTGGGGCATAGCACTGAAGAGGCTGTTTTGGGCAAGGAAGGTAATGACAGTACGAACGAGCCAAACTGGCTTGGGTTCAGATTGAGCAGGGTTTGGCAAACTTCAAATAAGTTCAGATGCTGAACCCAAACTCCAATAAAATCAATAGAGGGTCTCAGAAAGTGCCGCAGTAGCACTTTTAAAATTGTCGGCAAAGGTTATGTCATCAACAGCACACAGACCCCTCCAAAAGTCTGCTATGTAGGACCTTTAGCTGGGTCTATGTGTTTTTTTAAGAAGCTAGCAATGAATGTCATTTGCTGACTATTTAAACTGTATAATTTTTTTCTTCGTAAATGTAAATGTCTTTTTCTATAGTACATCCCACCGCAAAAATTAAAAATAAAAATGCATAGAGTCCCTCCCAATATGCATACCAGACCTTCTGCATCTAGTATGGATTTTATAAGGGGGTACCTCACGTAAAAAAAAAGAAAAAAAAATACATGAGGTCTCCCAGGAAACTCCTACCGGGCCCTTTGGCTATAGTACAGATTTGAAGGGGGAATCCATGTTAAAAAAAAAAAAAACCAACATGCTTGAGGTCCTCCTAAAAATCCATACCACACCCCTAATCTGAGCATACAGCCTGGCTGTCCAAAATCCCCAAAATTCCCTCACTGTAAATCCAGCCATTCCAACCACCAACTCTCCGAAAAAAAAAACCCAAAAAACAAAGGACCAATCCCGATGGTAATCATAGCCAAATGACAACTCCTGCGAGGCAGGGATGATGGTGACATCATTGACCATATATGGTGATGGCTATATTTGACCAGTGGCGTCACTGCTCTCCCTGTCCAAATGCCCAAATTGCTATCCCTGTCCAAACACTCAGTTTAAATCTAAGTTTGGTCTGAACTGTTGTCTCAATCCCCTTTTGCCTTGTGATTAGTTGTGGTTACTAAGGGTCCAAGCACTGCATTGTACAAAAGTATAGTGCATGTCACATGCTCTGCCACACACAAAACTACTAGAATTTTAAACAGGAAGGCAGCAGGGATTGGAGCAGTGGGCCCCCATGGTTAGGGTAGGTTGGTACAGTGGTGTAGATTGATGGGTTGGTTTAAATTGTTCTGTTTATCACTGGATGCTTGGAATAAACACTGGTACACCTCATCTTAGTTCTCTGTACTTGCTTCACATTTTTGTAAATTAGGCCATATATAGTAACTCGTTCTATTCTGACAACAATTTAAGATCGTTAAGATCCTCCTATGAGTGTCTTACTGATGAAATGAGTTTTTCCCATTCTTCACTTTCACAGATTCACACCACTTATTACAGTTCTCCTGTGTATATTGCCACCTTAATTCATGCATATGTATTTTTTGCATGCAGTAGTTTTTATCACTAAAAATAAGTGTCAATGTTAGCATTAATTATTGAAAGGTGTGAATCAAGCTGGGTGAGTGAGAAAATAAGAAACATTTATAGATGTATTTCAAGAAACAGACAATCCATAACAAAGAAAATGTACAAAGAAAGCCCATATGTATATAGATGTTATATTTTTTTTTATTTATATCGTTTACACTGGTGCAATTTGTCATGCGATTTGACAGTCCCAGTTGCGACCCATTGCCGGCAATGGAACCGTCCAAAGTGTTGAGACTCATGTTGCAGCGGCTTTGAAAGGGGTTCCTGCACTACCATATTTGCCGGCGTAAAAGGGGACTGGGCGTGTAAGACGATCCCCTATTTTTCCTTGTCAAAAGAAGTTTATTGAGTATACAATGTTATAAAGATACATAAAGTAAGTTTACAAGGATCTATAAAGTAAGCTCATTGTTTTACAGTAGGGTTTATATAGGTAAATATCATGAAATTTCAAATATTAAACATTGGGTTCACGTAAACCTAAATTAAAGATATATATCATTTCCTTAGTTACTTTTGTAGGTATTTAAATGATTTATACCTACTATACATATTGTTTACAAGTAGAGTGTATATAGGTCAAATAAATTCTGATAATGAGCTTTAATCGTAAGGTGGAGAAAAGGAAAGAGAAAGAAGAAAAAGGGTTGAAAGGTAGAGGTATGGTCCACAAGGTTGTCCCACTCGTCAGTTTATTATTCTTTTTAGTTCCATTTGAAGCCTTAGAATGGGTGTCTCTGTAAGTCATTTAATCTGTTACCATGGCAACAGGACAGAGTCATTGAAGTTTGACAGGAACTGTTGTTTTATCCAAGGATGCCAAAGTTTTTCAAATTTTGGAATTTGATTTTGATCGATGGCTACCATCTTAGCATGGGACATTGTATTATTCATTCTGTGAATTGTTTCTGCTAGTACCAATGTAGGAGATTTCCATGCCTTGGCCACTGTTTGTTTTGCAGCCGTTATTAGTTGGATCATAAGTTTGAATTGAGAGAGTGTTAACCATTCCGGTTTTAGATTAAGTAAAGCTAAATATGGATCTGGTTGTATTATTTTTTTAAATATTTTAGATGCAATCACGAAGACTTCCTTCCAGAAGGTTTGGATTACTGGGCACGTCCACCATATGTGTAAATATGTGCCTATTTCTGGGCATCCTCGAAAACAAAGAGCTGAGGTATTAGGTGAATATTTTGCCACTCTAGCGGGTACAAGGTACCAGCGAGTTAGGACTTTATAATTTGTGATCCCCTATTTTTCAAGTGAAAACATAGGTTTTGGGCTATACTCGCCGTATAAGACTACCCCACCTTCCAAGGCAACACCATTTAAAAAACATCATTTAAAAAAAAAAACATGGATTCTACCACATATTCACCACCGACCTAAATGTAGACACATGGTAATAGTTTACATCCGCCACAATAATCATTGATATTCCAACAGGCGTTAAAGTCTTTAGTTGACTGACCACAATACAAAGGGAATTATTAAATGAGAGGTCCAAATACTTTGAGCCCTCAGATTCTTATTCACAGTCGGGGGACTTATCGGCATTGTCCTAGCCAATTCCTCAATCAACATTGTTCTCCATGACACCTACTACATAGTTGCCCACTTCCACTATGTCCTATCCAGTTACACTGGATCACTGGATGTAGCTTCGGCTACATACAGTATACACCACTGAGCCAATCCCAGCGAGTGATATATTCTATTAATGAATACAAAGGCTGCTAGGATTGGCAGAGACTGTAACATCATAAGCCCACGCCTCTCTGACTCTCAAAGCCAATCTGATTGGCAGAGGTTGTTACTCCAATCCGAGCAGGCTCTGTATTCAATAGAATACATCGCTCGCCGGGCTTGGCTCAGCGGTGTATACTGTATGTAGCTGAAGCTACATACAGTATTACCGCACATCCAGCAGGCATCCATTGGGCTGACATCCAGCAGTGGCATTTTATACCTCGCCTATAAGACAACCCCCGTTTTTTGGGCGTTTTTTTAAGTGTAAAAGGTCGTCTTATATGCTGGAAAATACAGTATTTTTTTCTATGTTCATTGCGACTTGCATAGACTTCTGTGATACAAAGTTGCAAACCGTAATTAAATCAGAGGCGTAAATCGCACTGACCTGCAGCTTTGAAATCGCGCTAAAAAAGCGTGATTTCAAAGCCACACTGGTGTGAACCATGGCTAGGTCTCGTTTGGTACAATTTCTGAGAAGACCTGTTTCAAACACTCCTAGAGCTTTGTGGGGCTGATGTTAGAAGTAAATTAACAACAAGCTAAATTCAGTCATTACACTGTAATTTTAGCAATGTATATTAGTTGTAATAAACATAATTGTATTTATCCTCCTCTTCATCAGGTGGATAACAAGTGTGCAGTTAGTAAATCAAAACATGCAAGTAATTTTCTTCTTGCTAACGGAGATCGTCCTCATAGCCTCTCCCCAGTTCCTCTGTAACTGAAATATGAGTTCTGATCCTAAATGCCAGTGAAAGCCATTACAGTTTTGAATTTAAAAGAGTTGTAAAGGAAGAAGGTTTTTATCTTAATGCATTCTATTCATTAAGATAAGAAAACCTTCTGTGTGCAGCAGCCCCCCCTTAGACACCCTGATACTTACCTGAGCCCCCTCTCTATCCAGTGATGTCCATGAATGCCTTGGTCATCCGGGACTCTCCCTCCTGATTGGCTGAGACACAGCAGGGGGCCATTGGCTCCCACTGCTGTCAATCAAACTCACTCAGCCGTTGAGGAGAAAGAGGGAGCGGGGCCCAGGCACGGCTCCATGTCTAAATGGACACACAGAGCTGCAGCTCGGCTCGGGTGCCCCATAGCAAGCTGCTTGCTGTAGGGGCACTCAACAGGAGGGAGGGGCCATGACCACCAAAGGGGGACCCGAGAAGAGGAGGAGCCAGGCTGATCTGTGCAAAACCACTGCAACAGAGCAGGCAAGTATAACATGTTTGTTATTTTTATAGGAAAAAAACAAGTCTTTACAATCACTTTAAGCCTATTGGATACTATCAGGTTTTTTTCGTTCAACCCAGCCCATTGAACAAAAAAAACTGGCAGCTCAGGTCAGCCTGCTGAGTTGTTGTGTTTTGGCAGGGGGACAGTCCCCCACCAGAGCACTCCAGTCAGCGCTGTCAGCCATTGGCTGAGAGCATGAATCGGGAATCGGTCGGCTGCTGGTTTTCCAGCATGCTCAGCCGGCTTCTTTAAGACCAGAAAAAATAAATAAATAAAAATCAACATTCGGCCCATGTATACTAGGCTTTACAGCTTGGGGGATATGTCATAGTCAAGACGAGAACCACCACAGAGCATAAAGGTCCCTATTCACACCTCAATACATATACAGAGAGAACAAGCTCACTGACATTTTGGCAACTAAGCTGTTAAATATTAAGATTTGGAAAGAGAAAATATTGTTGCGGTAAAATACATGTAGATACATTTTCAGAATCTGACTTCTTTTTTACTTCTGGGTTACAAGTACTAAATTTTATAACTCTGGAGCACAATCGTGCAAATAAGAGTATAATTTCACAGGAATGCTGAATTTTGGCCTTTTAAAATATTTACTGAGAGATAGCGCTTACTAACATTGTTGCAGATAAGCTGTTAAACATAGGATTTCGAAAGAGAAGATATTATTAGAGGAAAATATGCAAAATGCTAGAGCATATGCAAGTGATTTTTTCTTCCTTTCTATTTCCAGATTATAAATTCAAGTGAGATCCCCATGAAAGGTTTTATCTCAAAAATATACAAATGGTTACAAATAACTTTAAACAAATTACCAAAATTCTGCCAGAAGTGGAAAGATAAACTGGGGATAAAGTTTACTGATGACCAATGGCATACATTTATTTTTACTTTATCGCCAATATAACTAGGCAAACAGAAGAGTAGTTAAAAAAAATATTATAGCAATGGTATAAGCAAGCATAATCCCTATGTACTGAAAATGTAGACATGTATTAACTAAAGGTAAATAGACTGTTCATTTTGCAATTGATATTGCTTAGGAATGAGATGAAGATCTGCTGACTTACATAATCCAATCATTTACAAGAAAAGATGCCATTTTTTTTCTTTCCTTGCATGTGATTGGGTGTTCTTTACAAAGTGAAGCTTCACCACATTCACTGAGTTCTGAGGAAATTTCCTCCGCACAGTGCAACATCCCTTGCACAATGAGCAGTGTATTTACTTTTAGTAAATCAAGCCATTGGATCACTAACATATTTCTTGTGGACACGCCCTAGGTTATAAGAATTAATTGTTTAGATTCTGTCTATGCTGGTCAAATACCTATACTTAAGCCCCGTACACACTAGTAGCTTTTCTTCGTTCAACCCATTGAGTTGAGCGCAAAAAAATAGACAGCTCGGGTTGCAACCGCTGTACTAACAATCCGATGTTAGTACATCAATCTCCCCTGCTGTGCTATTGTGTTCTGACAGGGGGACAGGGGAACAGCCATTGGCTGAGAGGGCCAACTGGGAGCTGGTCGGCAGACCTTTTTCAGTCATGACCCTTCAACAAATAGAATAATTCCCAAAACTGAATGGACTCCTACGTGGAGTTTAAGAAAATACAGATTTACAGATTTGATTCATGCCTACATAGGATTTCATATAACTATAAACATCTTAAGCCCCCTTTCACACTGGGGTGGCGGATCCATTAGCGGTAAAACGGCGCTAGTTTTAGCGGGGCTTTACCGCTGTTTTAGCAGCACTTCTTGGCTGCTAGTGGGACGCTTTTAACCCCCACTAGCGGCCGAAGAAGGGGTTAAAAGTGCCTGTGTTGCTTCGCTTCCGAGGCGTTTTTCAGGCGCTTCGGAAGCACTTCCCATTCATTCCAATGGGCAGGGGCGGTATAGGAGTGTTGTATACAGCGCTCCTACACCACCCCAAAGTTGCTGCTTGCAGGACTTTTTTTCCCATCCAGCAAAGTGCACCGCCCCAGTGCAAAAGCCTTCGGGCTTTCACACTGGGGAGGCATGAGAGGCAGCTTCCAGGTGCTTTACAGGCGCTATTTTTAACGCTAAAATGCCTGAAAACCGCCTCAGTGTGAAAGGGGTCTTAAGAATAGGGGTACAAATGTGTTAGCCCATAAAGCATTGATAATGACCACAAATGGAAGGTGGAATTTCAGGCCAGCTGAAACACATACAATTATTGACTGCAACAAATGAATTTTTATTTTTTTTTAACACGGAACATAGCTGTGAGCAATTGTTTTCTTGAAAAAGTAATTAGCAATTTAAGAAATAGAAAAGTACAAATAGAGTATAGTGTCCCCCTTATGAATTTATTTGGGTAAGAAGAATTATGAAATGTTTGTATGTTTGCAAGATCATCTTATGAACTTTATTTCTTCTGTGTGTGTATGTATGTTCTGCAATTATTGTAAAGGGAATAGTTTTAAAAAAAGTGCAGATGACTGTTAAGTTTGGGAAAAATAGCACTAAATAAAGGTTATAATAGAGTCATGGTAAACCTGATTCAATAAACAGTACAAAGAGAAAATATTTAACTGCATAGTTCTGTAGCACAGCAACCAATTGGGATTTACTTCTGTGAGGACAAATCAGCCAAAGCTGGATTATAAATGATTACTGTAGAAACAGTACTTGAACTCTGTAATTTGCACTACCTAATTGAAAAAAAAACATTATTGAGCAAAGTTCAACATTAAGATAACAGATGTCCATGAGGACAACTATGTTTTAAAACACCAGTGTTTGGACTTCATTCCTTTAAAAAAAAATAGGCTTCTTACATTTATATCTCCATTCTATTTGATGAGTTATTATGCTGTTCAGTGCCTATACCTATATTCCAAGTACATAATACTGAATGATAGCTTATTTAATCTTAGCTATTAGCTGTGTTTTTTTTTCATATTCAGACCTTGGAAAGAGAGTAGACAAAGATTAACCACTTGCCGCACAGTCAATTATTTACATTGTATGTGTAAGTAGTTATACCGGGGCTATGGTTGCAGCTCTCAACCATAACCCCAGTATTGTTTTTTTCAGCCGGCAATGCCCAACACTATAAAAGTGATCCTAGTGGCTAATTAGCTGCTAAATCGCTTTTATAACAAGCGGCGAGAGTGTTCTCCCTCCCCCTCCTTCCGCTCTTTTCTGGGCTATTCCGTCCCACTGTAGAGGCTGGGATCAAATCTGGTTGTTCCTGTTGGTAACAATAGAAACAAAAAGGAAATAAAATGGGACTTCATATGAGGTATGTGCAGCAACAGAAATGCAGTCAATATAAAACATAATGTTTATTGCTAAATAATGATTACATAACATATTAGAAAAATCCATTTATGGGTTTGTGTCCATAATCAGAGGTGGCTCTCTAATTAGGCAAAAAAGGCGGCTGCCTAAGGCCTCGCGCTCACAGGGGCCTCGTGGCCGCCTAATTTGCCTGATGTGTGTGGGAGAATGAGAGGGAATGTCCCCAGTCAGTGTTCCCAAGCTGGCAGGATGAGCGGGCGGGTAAAGGATCGCCATCTTTCATATACTGAGCTGCCTGCTGCAGCGGAATTGTAGATGAGGTGGAGGCGGAGCTACCAAGCCGGCCACTGCTGAACCCGCCAGGACAAAGGGGCGGACTGAGCCAGGGGCAGGGAGGCCTCGTAAAAATACTGCTTGCTCCGCAGTCCGCACCGCTGCAGACAGCCGTGATGCCCGCCAGCCACCTATACACTATCTGCAGCAGAGCGGTGTGAGTATGCTGTGTGTCCAACCGACCGACGCATTCACTTCCCTGTCAGGCGGAGTGATCTCCGCCTGACAGGAGCTTCCTAATCCCGCCCGGCGTGATGTCATTCACAGGCCGGGATGAAAGGGCAGAGGAGATTGCTGCTGCAAAGACCCAAGAAGAGCCAGTGAAGCCCCATGCAAAGGGGCAAGTAAGTTTGCAGAGGCTTAAAACCTTTCCTAAGGCAGTGTTGTCAACTGCCTGAAGTGTTTAACTCTTTAGGGGGGGTAATTTACATTGGTATTTGTAATATGCAGCATGGAAGGGGGTTATTGCATTACTATACATTAGTGACCAGTGGCAGTTAATTAACCCCTTTGTGCTGCATTAGTGGTACCGGTATCAGAGTTAATTAACCCCTATATGGTGCAGCATGAAAGGGTTCACAAACTCTGATACCAGTGCCACTAATGCAGCACAAAGGGGTTAATTAACTGCCACTGGTCACTAATGCATCAGTGGCCAGTGGTGTATTTGATACTGCCCACCTCCATACCCCTCTCTTGTACATACTACCCCTACCATTCACTCCGCACACCTCTCATGGACATGCTACCTACCGCCATATACTCCGCACCCCTCTCATGTACATACTAAACGCCCGCATACCCTCCACCAGGGATGAGCCGAACACCCCCCTGTTCGTTTCGCACCAGAACATGCGAACAGGCAAAAAATTAGTTTGAACACACGAACACCGTTAAGTTTATGGGACTCAAACATGAATAATCAAAAGTGCTAATTTTAAAGGCTTATATGCAAGTTATTGTCATAAAAAGTGTTTGGGGACCTGGGTCCTGCCCCAGGGGACATGGATCAATGCAAAAAAAGTTTTAAAAACGGACGTTTTTTCAGGAGCAGTGATTTTAATAATGCTTAAAGTCAAACAATAAAAGTGTAATATTCCTTTAACCGCTTGCCGACCGCCTCACGACAATATATGTCGGCAAAAGGGCACGTACAGGCAAAATCACGTACCTGTATGTTGCCCTTTAAGAGGCGGCCAGCAGGCATGCGCATGCTCCGTGAGTCGGATCGCAGGTCCCTCGGACTCGATCGCCACAGGGATACCCACGATCGCCTCACGGGGAGGAAGAACGGGGAGATGCCGATGTAAACAGCATCTCCCCGTTCTGCCTAGTGACAGTGTCACTCGATCTCTGCTCCCTGTCATCGGAGCAGCGATCAGTGAATTGTCACACATAGCCACCCCCCACAGTTAGAAACACGCCTCTAAGACACACTTAACCCCTACACTGCCACCTAGTGGTTAACCCCTTCACTGCCAGTGACATTTTTACAGTAATCAATGCAATTTTTTAGCATTGATCGCTGTATTAATGCCAATGTTCCCAAAAATGTGTCAAAAATGTCCGATGTGTCCACCATAATGTCGCATTCATGATAAAAATCGCTGATCGCCACCATTTAAAAAAAAAAATTAATAAAAATGCCATAAAACTATTCCCTATTTTGTAAACGCTATAACTTTTGCGCAAACCAATCAATAATCGCTTATTGCGAATTTTTTTTACCAAAAATATATAGAAGAATACCTATCGGCCTAAACTGAGGAAAAAAAAAATTATATATTTTTGGGGGATATTTATTATAGCAAAAAGTAAAAAATATTGCATTTTTTTCAAAATTGTCGCTCTATTTTTGTTTATAGCGCAAAAAATAAAAACCGCAGGGGTGATCAAATACCACTAAAAGAAAGCTCTATTTGTGGGAAAAAAAGGACGTCAATTTTGTTTGGGAGCCACGTCGCACGACCGCGCAATTGTCAGTTAAAGCGACGCATTGCCGAATCGCAAAAAGTGCTCTGGTCAGGAAGGGGGTAAATTCTTTCGGGGCTGAAGTGGTTAAATTTCGTACCTGGGGCTGTCTATAGTATGCCTGTAAAGGGGCGCATGTTTCCCGTGTTTAGAACAGTCTGACAGCAAAATTACATTTCAAAGGAAAAAAAAGTAATTTAAAAGTGCTTGCGGCTATATGAATTGTCGGTCCGACAATACACATAAAAGTTCATTGATAAAAACGGCATGGGATTTCCCCACAGGGGAACCCGAACCAAAATTTAAAAAAAAATGGCGTGGGGGTCCCCCTAAATTCCATACCAGGCCCTTCAGGTCTGGTATGGATATTAAGGGGAACCCCGTGCCAACTTTTTTTTTTTTTAAAAGGCGTGGGGGTCCCCCTCAAAATCCATACCAGACCCTTCAGGCCTGGTATGGATGTTAAGGGGAACCCCATGCCAAAATTTAAAAAAAAATGGTGTGGGGTCCCCCCAAAAATCCATACCAGACCCTTATCCAAGCACGCAAACTGGCAGGCTGCAGGAAAAGAGGGGGGGTGAGAGAGCGCCCCCCCCGAACTGTACCAGACCACATGCCTTCAACATTGAGAGGGTGCTTTGGGGTCCCCCCAAAGCACCTTGTCCTCATGTTGATGAGGACAAGGGCCTCATCCCCACAACCCTTGCCCGGTGGTTGTGGGGGTCTGCGGGCGGGGGGCTTATTGGAATCTGGAAGCCCCCTTTAACAAGGGGACCCCCAGATCCTGCCCCCCCATGTGAAATGGTAAGGGGGTACAAAAGTACCCCTACCATTTCACAAAAAAAGTGTAAAAAATGTTAAAAATGACAAGAGACAGTTTTTGACAATTCCTTTATTTAAATGCATCTTCTTTCCATCTTCTTTCTTCTATCTTCTTTCTTCTATCTTCCTTCGGTTTCTTCCTCCATCTTCTTCTTCTTCCTCCAATCCTCTGCTTCTTGCTCCGGTGTTCTCGTCCGGCATCTTCCTCCGCAGCGTCTTCTTCCCTTCTTTGTTCTCGGCCGATCCACATCCATGATGGGAGGCTCCCGCTGTGTGATGCTTCTCATCTTCTGATGGTTCTTAAATAATGGAGGGCGGGGCCACCCGGTGACCCACCCCCCTCTGATGCATGGGGACTTCCCTGAGGCTTTCCTCGTGACGTCAGAGGGGGCAGACGGGGAAGTCCACGTCAAGTCCCCGTACGTCAGAGGTGACCCCGCCCTTCATTATTTAAGAACCGTCAGAAGACGAGAAGCGTCACACAGTGGGAGCCTCCCATCATGGATGCGGAGCGGCCCGAGAACGAAGAAGGGAAGAAGACGCCGCGGAGGAAGATGCCGGACGAGAACACCGGCCCATTTGTATGTGTGGCTAAATTATGCTACCTATTGAGCATGACTTTTTAGTTTGATTAGAAATTTTAGGTTTTTTTTTTTTTACAGTGTTTTTATTATTTTATTTTTTACAATCTTTTTATTTATTTTTTAAGTTTTTTGGTGAGAGTTTTTTTGGTTTCTTTGGTGAGATATCAGGGGTCTAAAAAGACCCCTGAAGTCTCACTTTTGAGACAGAGAAAGGAAATGAGGAAACACATTCCCCAGTTCCTTTCTCTGTAGCCTCAGCTGCACTGCAGATGAATGAACAGGAGACAGAGGCTCCCCTCCATTCATAAACTAAAGCATAGTAAACACAAATCAGTTCCAATCACTCACTGTGTTGTTTAGAAAAGGTAGGGGTCTTTTCCCAGCCTCCATCCTGAAGACCCCCCCCCCCCCACAGCAGTCAGCGTGAGGGCAAAGGGAGGAAGTTGGCAGCGCTGTGGGGGGGCACACCGTTATTTTTTATCCTTTAATTATTTTTCCCATTGTGGGTGTGAGTGGGGCCTCATGACTAAGTTTTTTGCCTAAGGCCTCACAAAGCCTAGAGCCGCCTCTGTCTATAATGACAACATGTAACAAACATTGTATGTAAAAATTATTCAATGCATCTCATCTTCATTGGATGGTTTAACCAGTTGCATATATACAGATTTTATCTTTATACTGTTTCTGAGGTGGTCCGTGTCATCTAAGATGGCTGTTATATAGTTACCCTACAATGTATTATCTTAATGCAGCGGTCATATATTTATTATGCAATGTATCATTTATTGTTGTTGCCAGTTTTTTACATACAATGTTTGTTACTTGTTGTCATTATGGACACAAACCCATGAATGGATTTTTCTAATATGTTATGTAATCATTATTTAGCAATAAACATTATCATGGTCGACCAAAGAAGTTGAGTGCATGTGCTTAGCGTCATATCCAGAGGTTGTCTTTGGGAAATAGATGTATAAGTGCTGCCAGCATTGCTGCAGAGGTTGAAGGGGTGGGGGGTCAGCCTGTCAATGCTCAGACCATACGCTGCACACTGCATCAAATTGGTCTACAAGGCTGTCATCTCAGAAGGAAGCCTCTTCTAAAGATGATGCACAAGAAAGCCCGCAAACAGTTTGCTGAAGACAAGGACATGGATTACTGGATCCAGGTCCTGTGGTCCGATGAGACCAAGATAAACTTATTTGGTCCAGATGGCGTCAAGCGTGTGTGGTAGCAACCAGGTGAGGAGTATGAAGACAAGTGTGCCTTGCCTACAGTCAAGCATGGTGGTGGGAGTGTCCTGGTCTGGGGCTGCATGAGTGTTGCCGGCACTGGGGAGCTTCAGTTTATTGAGGGAACCATGAATGCCAACATGTACTGTGACCTAGTGAAGCAGAGCATGATCCCCTTCCTTCGGATATTGGGTTGCAGGGCAGTATTTCACCATGATAAGGACCCTAAACACACCTCCAAGACCACCACTGCCTTGCTAAAGAAGCTGAGGGTAAAGGTGATGGACTGGCCAAGCATGTCACCATACCTAAACCCTATTGAGCATCTGTGGGGCATCCTCAAAGGGAAGGTGGAGGAGCACAAAGTCTTTAACATCCATCAGCTCCGTGATGTCGTCATGGAGGAGTGGAAGAGGACTCCAGTGGCAACCTGTGAAGCTCTGGTGAACTCCATGCTCAAGAGGATTAAGGCAGTGCTGGAAAATAATTGTGGCCACACAAAATATTGACACTTTGGACCCTATTTAGATATTTTTCTCTTAGGGGTGTACTCACATTTGTTGCTAGCGGTTTAGACATTAATGGCTGTGTGTTGAGTTATTTTGAGGGGACAGCAAATTTACACTGTTATACAAACTGTACACTCACTACTTTACATTGTAGCAAAGTGTCATTTCTTCAGTGTTGTCTCATGAAAAGATATTGTATGTAAGTGATTGAATAGTGTCTGAATAGGTCTGGTCTAAAAGAAGACATTTTGACTTACATGGAAAGAAAAAAGAAATGGACTGGTCCTTGGTTTTTGTGGATAAAGTTGGGTATTCATCACCCAGAGGATGTCCTAAACAGGGGTTACTATGCCAATTTGGTTTTTGTCTGGGCTGTAGTTAGCTCAGACTGATTGTATAGATTTATTTGTTTTTTTCCTAAGCTTAGGTTGGCTTGTGATTTTTTACTGTTGCCAGTAGATGTCACTGGGATTGCTGGTCATAGTATGAGATTTCACAAACAAAACTAAGTTATGAATGTTTATATTTCCTTCAGCTAATCCAGTCAGAGGTCTATGCAACTGGTGCATGCTGGGTGAGGGTATAAATATCAGGGACAGGCCATATGCTTGCTCTTTTCCCCTGGGCTTAGGCTTAGGGAGGTGCTGCTGGATGGAGCTCTGCAGTCAGGCCCAATAGCCTGTTGTGCTGGGGCCTAACGTGTGCTGAAGTGGTCCTAAAGCTGTCCTGCCTAGTCTGGAAGAAGCTGTGCCAAGGAAGAGACCCAGAGGAGGCCCCTTGCTGAAGAGAGCCAGGAAAAAAGCTGGTCTCTCAGAAGGGCCTGGTGACTCACTTGGACTGAAATTTGAGATTGTGTTTACAGTGTTGCCAGGTCTACCTAAAGGTTCTGACACTATGAAGCTGTGAAGACACTGTGAAGCTGGACATTGATCTAGATCTTGAGAATCTGTAAATGATCTGGGATGCCTAACCCTCACCTCCTTAACAATGTTTCAGTAAAATTGTAAAAAGACAAAAGTGACTCACGCCCAATATCCTTTCTCAGTCCCCCCCATTTTAGCCATGGACTCAGCACTGGAGTGAAATGCTAGCCTGCCCTTGCCTCGGGAGGTGCTATCCTGCCATTGGGGCATCAGAGGTGTGCTACACAGCAAACCATCTTTTTCCTTTTGAGATAAAGGTTTTATGAATAAATAAAAGATAATCATTGTAAGCACCCCTGCCTGTGTTAAATGGTTTGTCTCATCCCTGTAAACTGAACAACCACGGGCTGCAGGAAAGAAATTTGCACGATTCCCCCATCAACACAGTCAGTGCTGACAGGGGAATCCCTCCTGCCGAAACATTGTATTCCCCGTTGAGGGTGTGGGGATTGGTAAGCTGCAATACAATAAATGTTTGTTTTAGGGGTTTGATTCTACGAAGCTCAACTGACTTCTATCATCCAGTCATGTGTAAAGTAAAGTTTTTTTTACATTTTCCTTGCATGCGATTGAGTATTCTTTGCAAAGTGAATTTTGGCCACCTTCACTAAGCAAAGGAAAAATTCCCCTGCAAAGCAAACAGCCTTCAATTAAGTTCATTGTATTAAAAAGTTCACCACTCTCTGACCCCTTTGGTTTCAGCTATTTCCTGTATTCAGCAACCAAATGATTATATATGATAATGAAAAAAAATACTTTTTTTGTTACTTGCATTTAGGCAGTTTCAATTAATTTCTAATAAAGTTTTGATATACAATATACTATATAGATGAGAAAAACTACTGCAATAGTAGGTGGAAGACTGCTGTGGATAAAAGCTTCCAAAATTGCAGAGCATATGACCAACATGAGGAAAAAGTCTCTGCATCTAACAAATTTCCATCCACTTAAGTACATCTCCCTCTAGTATGCTACTAGCGGTAGTACAGGCAAACCATAGTCTGGCCCAGGGATAAAATTGGGTCGTTGAATCTGGGTCAGGGTTATTAGAGGTTAGGGATGGATGACTCATCCAGGGAGCTCTCTGCTGCCTCGCCCTGGTTCTAGAATATTGGAGAATGTTCTGGAACTTAGTGGGTGGAGGCTGGAAGGAGCCGCTCTGCATATTTGGAGGTGCTTGGCAAATCCCCAGGAAGTGGGCCTGGCATGGAATCAAGAAGCTATTAAATATTGGATGAGCCATGCCAGTCGGGTGGTAGCGGGTCTCTCTTCAAGACAGCAGTGTGTTTAAGTCTTCATCCAACCTTGCCCTAGTAAGTGTCCAGTGTGCCAGTCAGGCAGGACTGATGCAGAGTGTCAGTCAGGAGGACTGGAAGGAAAAAAGCAGCCAGGTGGGCTGGTGGCAGCCAGGTGGGCTAGCATTTTTGACAGAATTGGAGCTGGGATCAATGTCTACAGGGAAACAGAAGGAGTTGCAGAATGCAGTTCAATCCACGTGTGCTACTTTTCCAAAGGGACCGAGAGTTCCTAGTCTGTAATGAGCTGTTGCTAAGCTAACAAAAAACTGTTAGCCCCTAAGAAATGAATCCAGCAGAGCTGTGCAAAGGAGCAGGATTTGTACAGGAGGAAGAAGTGGAAGCTGTAAATAGAGAAGTAGATGTGCCTGTTTTTTTTTTGTTGCTGTTAAGTTGGGCATCCCATATTCCCTATCCCATCCAAGTTATCATCCCCAAATAAAACAACACAAACAAGCCAAAGACTGTTTTCTGAGTTCGGATGCAAGAAAGAAATTCTGTGTTACTGGCTGTACAGCAGTGGGGAACCCTGACATTGGAAACTTCTACGGGGGTAGGGCTACAAATGTGTAAATATTTTCATTTCATTCATTTTTAAAATAATTGATTTTATTATTCATCCATTCACATTTTATTTCCTCATGGAATGGATAGCGTGCATCTATCTTAGTTTTCATATGATATGAACATTACTGTCTACTTTTCTGATATTTCTTCCTTATATGTCATATGTATATATTTGTCAATGAAATGAAATAACTGAGCTATTCTTCAGCACCTTAAGTGTTACACTGCAATAAGTAGATGTGAGCAGATATCTGAAATCTAATAAAATAATATTAATAATACTCTGACATGATAAAGCTAACCTGTCACTCTTGAATATTATTTTCACAGTTTTACAGATCTGGCTTTCTTGCAACAGCTGGAAGCTCAAAAGTGGAATGCCGCTTCACCGCAGGACTGATAAAACATGACTGACATGCTGAGTGGAGATCCATCAAGTCATAAATCAAGTTGTCTGCTCCTCTTCTGGAAAAAGTTATATGTTTGTGCCCCTTGCAGAGTAGCATATACACTGGTGCCCTCTGGGGTGCAATTATCACAATTTCCACAATTTTAGTTTAAACTTATTTTCCTAATGCACCAAGGATCACATCTCATGAATATTTATTCTTGAAAACTTACATACCTTTAATTTCAGTCTTTGAGCAAAGAATAACTGATACATCTAATTCTTCATTTACTTTTGCAAAATTAATCAAAATAAGAGTTGCTTCAAACATCACTATGTTCTTAATATTTGTTGAGGGAACATATGTTGTATATTATCTTTACTATAACTGCTTTATGGGATAATTAAAGAGCATTTTCTGAGAGTGCATGTTTTAAATGTTTTAATCAGCATTTTTTTAACAGAGCTGCCATATTTTAATGACGATGTAATACTCAGATTTATAGGTGTGTCTTGATCTTTTTGTACAACATATGCTAAAATGAGAACAAACTATGGTAGTCTAGGGAGTACATTTTATTTAAAAAAATAAACATAAGAAGGAGAGCTTTGGATACTGCTCCCTAATTTAATCAAAATACAAATGTACGGGGACGTGGCCAAGCAAAGCATGTAAGCAGATGGATGAGACGGAGCTCCTGCTAGTGACCTGCACATCGATCCTGTCACCGGTTCCTTTCCCTTGCATGCATTGGTAGTGACTGTCTGTGCCTCCCTGAGCCTCTTTATGTGTTCTTGCCACCTCTGGCTTTGAGGATGACTCACAAGAACAAAAAAGAAGCAGCTGCCCCAGAGCCCCAACATGACGTCCAGCCTCCTCTCCCGCAAAGGACACTGTTATGAATGATATGTTTCTTTAAATGCAACTATATGGTGCATCTCTGTTGTACTTCTTTCTGTGTGGGTGTTTTCTGTTCCTGCTGGGTCATTCAGTAAACATGGCTTCTGTAAAGTAATGGCTTGTGCTGTCTCTTTACATATATAACATCAAATATGGTGTCAGAAGATTTCTGGATCCATGCTCTTTCTACACATTTGATGCTGAGAGCCTGCTAGCCTTGATGTGAGTGTTCTTGGAACTGATTGTGCCTCCTAACAAATGCAGTCCTTCCTGGATGCTGAGTATTTGCAGCAAGGAAAACAGCATCATAGCAGCTAACAGCATTCCACTGCCTGAGGCAATGAGGGTGAGTGGAGATGTCAGCAGTAACTGGGACAACTTCAGGGCTGAGTTTGAGGACTACTCCCTAGCCACAGGGTTGAAGCCTGCAGCAGTGCAAGCAGCCACACTGAGGAGGGTGATGGGCAATGAATGCCTCCATGTTTACAAGCATAATCTGAACCTCACAGAGGAGCAAAAGAATGACACCAAAACTATTCTTGATGCATTAGAAGCTTTCTTCAGACCCTCTAAAAATGTCATATATGAAAGATATATATTTGGCTGCTGTAAGCAAGAAGACTGTGAATCAATAGACAGGTTTATCACACGGCTAAGAGAAAAAGCTGCAAGCTGTGAATATGGCTCTCTGAGAGATTTTAAAATAGTTTTGGGTATCACCAGTGAAAGCACACGCCGCCACCTAATGAGGAAACATGATTTAAATCTACAAACAGCAATTGAGATATGTCGCACTGCAGAACTTACTGACAAAAATTTGAAAGCTATGGAGCAGGATAAACTGATTGACAATATCAATGCAACCTCTAAACAACAAAGCAAAGCTTCAAAAACCACCAGCATAAGTTTCATCACAAGGGTCACCTACACAACTCACCTGAGAGGAAGCCTCCATCATGCAAATATTGTGGCAATGTGCATGTACGAGAGAAAGAAAAGTGTCCTGCATATGGGAACATCTGTACTGCATATGGTAAACCAAATTATTTTGCAAGAGTTTGTGTCTCCAGTAAAATTGAAGCAAGGAAGCTGCACACAATTGAGCAAATGTCAGATCCGGAGGACGCACACCTGCTTAGCACTGATAGGGTTTACTCCTCAGAATGCATTGGTGCTGTAAACACAAAGGGCAAAAAATGTTTTGTAAACCTCAGATTAAACAATATAATTCAACCCTGCCAGCTGGACTTAGGTGCCAACGTGTGATGTCATGAGTATAAAGGACAAAATGAAACTGGCACCCAGAGCTCCTCTTCAGTCTAGTATCACCAAACTAAAGTTGTATTCAGGGGAACTAATGGAATCATTGGGGCTATTCCAAACAGAATGCAGCATACGTAATTGTATACACAAACTGAACTTTGAGATTGTTGACGCTGATCAGAAACTATCGGGTTCCCTATTATCGGGTTCAACATGTGAGCGCCTTGGACTGATGCTGTTCACTATTTCTGCTGAGCTACATAATGTTGATAATCAGCCTGCAAAATCTCTGACAAGGCCACTGACAAAACAGAAAATTCTTCACGCCTACAGTGATGTGTTTGAGGGCCCTATGGTCTTTGTTCCAGGAGAGGTTCGTTTTGAACTTGATCCTACCACTCAACCTGTAATGCCCCGTACACACGGTCGGACTTTGTTCGGACATTCCGACAACAAAATGTTGGCTCAAACTTGTTTTGCGTACACACGGTCGCACAAAGTTGTCGGAATTTCCGATCGCCAACCACGCGGTCACGTACACCACGTACGACGAGACTAGAAAAGGCCAGTTCAGAACCAAGCGCGGCACCCTTTGGGCTCCTTTTGCTAATCTCGTGTTAGTAAAAGTTTGGTGAGAGACGATTCGCGCTTTTTCAGACTCGTGGTTTTCAGTTCGTTTTCTGCCGTTCAGTTTGTACTTGTGGGTTTGTATCTGCTCTTCAGTGCGTGCAAGCAAGCTACGCGTGACTTGGATTAGTCATTGTGTTCTTGTTCGTTCGTTGCTGTTTTTCAGGTCGCTCTTCACAGGCCTTGCTGTTCTTCAGTGCGTTCTGTTACTTCATTCTGAGCAGCCGACCGTTTTCTAGCCAAGTTGCGTATACATACTCCTCGTAGAGTTCGTACTGTGCGGGGGCTTGGTGTTGGGGTCCTGACCTTGACACAAGTCCAGTCCATGAACAGGGTGGGGAGGAGTTCATGGACCAAGAATTGGTTGCTTCAGCGTGACCAGTTCTCTCATATGCCTTTGCTCCGTGATATCCGTGAGAATAATCCTGATGATTTCAGGAACTTTCTCCGGATGACGGACCACGTATTTCACCGTTTGTTGGCTTTGCTGACCCCCTATATCAGCAGGCAGGCTACCTGCATGAGGCAAGCCATCACTCCGGAGCAGAGGCTCGTCGCTACCCTGCGGTACTTGGCGACAGGGAGAAGCCTGCAGGACTTGAAGTTCTCGACAGGCATCTCCCCCCAGGCTCCGGGTATCATCATCCCAGAGACCTGTTCTGCCATCATCCAGGTCCTGCTGAAGGAGTATATGAAGGTAAGATTTTTATCCTTTAATATCACATTTTATTGTATATAATGTTTGCTAATGTATTGTATTTCTTTCCTCATTCCCTAATTACCATGATTGGAATATGCTGTGAATGTCCCCTTTGTTCTCATGCATGCTGGATTTTTATGTAATTAATTTTTTAGGTCCTTCATACAGATTGTCCTTCAATAACCTCCCCAGCATGTTCTCCTGCCCTATATTCACCTCATGTAGTCACTTAACAATGTATTTTGTCAGCTCAATAGTAGTGCTTTACCCCAAACACCCCCTAAAATGTTTTGAAATGTGATTTTTGCTTTAAATTCAGGCAGAGTGCCAGAGGCTTTTTTTTGTGGTGTCCCAAAATCATTTTGAACCCTCCCTCCCCCCAGCTGCTAAGTCAGCTGATCCCAATTCTCTATCTATCCTCAATCATCTATCTGCTGACTTTGCCAAACCCATACACACTATACCCATCTCTTTACTGGTCAGATTTATGGATGAATTCCCCAAAGCATGCAGTGCAAGGGCCTGCCTGTATACTTTCAAATGGTACGGTTTAAAGTTTTTAGATCCTATTATTATCTTGATAGGTAATAGCAGAATGTCCAAATGTGCTCAAATGTGTACAGTGTGTATTTATATCTTTGTATTCTGACACTTCTTACCTGTCCAGTGGGCTGCCAATAGTGTAACTAAGGAGGGGCTGTTCCAAGTAATACCCTGTATTTAGGCATTCATTTCTCAATGAAGTGGATAGGGTTACCTGTCCAAGATTTCCACACCCCCCATAATGTTAGAAATGGCCCATGAGAGGGGGGGGGGGATATGATAGGTGTACCTTATACTTTGGTGTTGTTAAATTCCCCTTAATAAATGCTATCTGGAGGTTGGCCAAGAATGTTTGTGTCTAATCCGCTTGCCATGTTTATGTGCAAAAATATTAATCTATTTTTGGTTTCCTCAACAGTTTCCTTCCACGCCACAGGAATGGCAGACTGTGGCCTCCCACTTTGCCGAGCGGTGGGACTTTCCTAACTGCGGAGGGGCAATTGATGGGAAACACGTCCACGTCGTCCCACCACCCAACTCGGGGTCGTACTATTTCAACTATAAGGGGTTCAATAGTATTGTGATGTTGGCGGTGGTGTCGGCTAATTACGACTTCTTGTATGTGGACGTGGGGAAGAATGGCCGGATGTCCGATGGTGGAGTCATCGCCCAGACGGAGTTCTACAGGCGTCTCCAGAATGGCAGCTTGGACTTGCCACCTCCAGAGGACAATGTGGAAGGACTCCCATTCGTGTTCGTTGCTGATGAAGCGTTTGTGCTGGGGGACCATCTTATGCGGCCATTCCCTATGAGGACCCTCACCCCGGAACAGAGGGTTTTTAATTACCGGCTGGCCAGAGCCCAAAGAGTGGTGGAGAACACATTTGGAATCCTGGTCAGCTGGTTCCGCCTATTTCTGACACCCATTCATATGGCGGAGTATAAACTTAATCATATAATCCTGGCGTGCTGTATTCTCCATAACTTTTTACGCAAACATTCCGCCAACTATGCTGGCTCTGTTGGGCCTGAGGCCGGAATGATCCATGAAACAACACTGACAGTGCTTGAAAGTGGCCGTCCTGGCTTGGCCTCCCTGAGTGCCCGTGATGTCCGGTTACGATACCTGGAGTTCTTTGCGGGTAGGGGGGCCATCAATATGCCAGCAAATTTGTGAAGCCTTTATCAAATAAAAAATCAAAAAAAAAGAAAATGTTTGTGGACATTTACTGCTTGTGTTTGTTTTAGCTGACCGTGACAGAAATCTGTTGAGTCCAGAAAATGGTGTGATTGTGTAACCTTATATAAAGCACTGTTGGGTGTTATTTACTAAAGGCAAAGACACTTTGCACTACAAGTGCACTGAAACTGCACTTGTAGTGCAAAGAGGATTTGCCCTTAGGAAATAACCCCCATTGTCACAGAAAACAGCAATGACATCACCAACAAAGTGTTTTAGCGTTGACACAATAATCCACACATTCTTGCTTAACAATCTCTTTAATACCTGCACAATCACATGTGCATTTAGAAAAGTTTTTTCTAACAAAACAACATGTTTGTGGTATAACAATTTTTGGGGTGGCATTATCAAACAGATAAATATCCATTTAAGCTAAAACAGGCATGTGTAAAACCAACAAGAAAGCCACAAATCTTGAACTTACAAAGTTCACATTTGGTAGAACTTGAAGGCAATCTCAGACATGAGTATTTAGGAACTGTGTTTGATATTGCGTTCAGATGGGGTGAAGTCACCCCAGGAAAAGCAAAATTTGTAAGATGCACACAAATTTCCCAATGTCAACATGTGCGACCTGCCATCACGGGGGATCAAGGGACGTGTTTTGGGGGAACAACCCCTTCCTCTCAGCTACTTTATTATTGAGGAAGGGGTTGCACCCCCAAAACGCGTCCATTGATCTCCCGTGATGGCAGGTCGCACATGTTGACATTGGGAAATTTGTGTGCATCCTCCAAATTTGGCTTTTCGACAAATCTTTCAAACGTTTTGAACATTGGAGCACACTAAAAAACAAAGGGATTAGGAGGGTTTTTAAATTCGCCCCAAAACATCAATGATGTTTTTATTTTTTTGAATAACATCATTGATGTTTTTATTGAGTTTTTCCATTTCCATAAATTACACCCCATGATCTCCCCGATCAGGATCTGGGCACTTTCTGATGTGAAAGGATCTGGATCCACAACATCACGATCACCTAAAAAGAGAGAAACACAAAAAAAAGGTATCAAAAATATGCCGGCATCCTTCTCTTACCTGACCCTGTGGTCGCAGACACTCACCTGTTGTGGTGACAATTTCCACCACATCTTCTTCCTCCTCCTGCACTTCTTGGGTTGGTGGGATTTCACCTTCTTCCAGAGGTGGGGGGTCTGTGTTCTCCTCGGATGAGGGGTGTCCTCCGAGTCTTTTATCCCCTATGTCCAAAAAAAATGCTATACTTAGCACACAGTGATTTGATGGCAGAACTATAATTAGAAAACATTGCTTGGAAGTGGGGTACAATTGTCTATTTTGGCAGAGTTCCAAAATGTGGCATTTTCAGTGTCCTTTGTCAAGCTTCAATACTTTACCTGTTTGGTACAAGCTTCACAGATGTAGCCACCCCCTATAGTATACACTGGAGCACCTGTGTGGCCCCCTAATAAAAATGGTGTTCTTGTGTCCCACACTAGTGCTCCAGTGTCCAGATGTGAAAACAGCTGCTGAGTGTCCTCTCCTTTTACACAGAATCTATTTTGCATTTCATTCTAGTAACAAAGCCATCTACACAACCAAAATAGTTTATGACAAGTAGGGCGTAAAAATTGTGGCCAAATGCATATGGCCTAAACAATGGTGTTTTATAGTCAGAAAGAAAAATGTTTGATACGAACGAATAATGTACCCATGAACATGAAAGTTGCCATGTAAAAATGTAGACTTGTAAGAAAAGCACATGGAGCAGCACGAACGTAATAAACATAAAGAATAGGAACACAGGACAACTACTTACTTTTTTGCAGCACTCTCTGGATCTTTCTGTACTGCTCATGTTCTCGTAATTTGAGGTCCGACCACCGCTTCCTGAGCTGATCTTTCGATCGTCGTACCCCGAAATTCCTGTGCAGACTCTTCACCACTTTCGCCATGATCTTGGCCTTTCTGACATTGGCGTTGGGGTAAGGTCCATACTTTCCCTCATAGTCGGCCCTCTTCAAGATGTCGACCATCTCCAACATCTCCCCAAAGAACATATTTGAGGCCTTAAATCTCCTTCTGGATCCAGACATTTCAGGCTCCGGGCTTTCCTCCCCCTCCTCCTCGTTGTTATAATTAGCACGCACCTGCTGTGTCTCCGCCATGTGCTCTTCCCCCACTGCGCCGAACGAAAAGGGGCGGGGAATAGACTAGAAAGAACGTCAGGGGCGGGCGGAGTTACACGCATGCGCAGTGTGTATAAAGCGTAACACGCGTGCGTATTACGTACGATCTGTGAGCGGAGGAAGGAGCATCGAAAGCGCCGATCGTGATAACGAAGGTAAGATCTAAACTTGGGCCTATACTGCTTCGAAATTGAAGCCTATATTGTAACAAGATTAGGAGAGTTTGGCCTGACCTTAGGGTTTGTCTTGTGTTGTGTCTTGCAGAGAAAATGGATGGCTTCAATGACCACAATTTCCTCCCCCTGTTCATAGACAAATACAGGGAGATGCCCTGTCTGTGGCGGGTGAGACACCCTCATTATAATAATAAACAAAAGAGGCAGGCAGCGCTGGAGAAACTGCTGGAGTTGGTGAAGCCGGTGGTCCCCACAGCAACAATCCCCTATTTAAAAACCAAAATTGGTGGCCTGAGGAGCACTTATCTTAGGGAGCGCAAGAAGGTCACGATTCCAAGAGGTCCGGAGCTGCAGCAGATGACGTTTATGTCCCCAGGCTCTGGTACTATGAGAGACTGCGATTTCTGTCAGACCACACTGAAGTCAGGGAATCCCTCTCCACTCTTCCTTCCACTCTTGCTTCCACCCCATCTGAGGCTTCCGATGTCCAACCTGGGCCTTCCAGCCAGGAAGAAATGGAGGAGCCCAGCTTGAGTCAGGTATAGCATTGTTCTACAGATTTCTGGACAATAAAGAAATGATGTTTACTAGATGTTATTATTGATCACTAATTGCTGATTGCAAAAAGTGTTTTACATATCAATAGACAGTAGTGGGCACCTAAAATTGGGACAAGAAAGAAAACTGCTGGGCTTAGAAGGATAGTCTGTTATATTTGTTAACATTCAATTTGCAACAGTCAGGAGGTGACAATTGTGTGTGATTGATGAATAAAAAACTAAAACCATGTCCCTTTTTCATACACAGGAAGACCTCAGCCAGGAGGAGGTTGTGGAATGTGGCAGCCAGGAGGAGGCGGGGATTAGTGGCAGCCAGTAGGAGGCGGGGCTAAGTGTCAGCCAAGAGAAGCCTGGGACCAGTCGCAGCCTGACTGAATCGCAGGTTCCTCCCCTCCGCCTTCCATCTAAAAGAGCGAGGAAGATGACTCCCATGCAGGATTCAGCGCTCAGGCTCATTCAGGAGGCTTCTGCGTCCCCCCGAGCCTTACCCACTCCTGAAGAGGCCTTTGCCTGCAAGGCTGCCACAAAACTGCAGGGCATGCAGGAGGGTCAACGCAAGCTGTGTGAGGACCTTCTTTATAAAGTCCTAAGTAAGGGGGTGAGTGGGGAACTAACACCCAAGACCGACGTGATTGAGTTGGACCATCCTCCTCCTCCTCCTCCTCCTGCTGCCACAACTCCACCACCAGAGCCACCGCGTGGAAGGAAGCGTTGAAGGAAGACCAGAGAGCGATGACCCTGGGTTCAGTCTGGTCTGACAAAAGCTGCAGTCTCTCGTATGGCCACAGCCTGGGGACACAGATGTCATCTGCTGCTTTCCGGATCTCTGGGACTTCTGGACCAGACTGCCCTCCCTTAGATAAGGACTCCTCAGGCCACCAATTTTGCTTGAAAATAATTGATGTGTGCCCTGGGGGTCCAAGGCTTCACCCATTTCTGCAGTTTCTCCAGCGTTGCCTCCCTCTTTGTTTAGTTGTGAGCCCTTAATAAAAGTAATTTTTTGGAAAATTATACTCTCCTATGTGTGTTTTCATCCAAAAAGGAGAGTTTGTTGGTGACGATTCAGGTACATTTCTAACATAAAATGTGAAATTAACAAGGGACAACACCACCAAACAATCTTCTACAGATTAAATAGAACAACATATCAATGGTGTTGTGGTAACTTGACACAAAAAACACACACAAAAATTTTCCGGAGTACAAATAAAAATCACAAAAACAAAAAATAAGCCTTGATAAAAAGACAAACCAAAAAATAAATAATCGGACTTAAAAACCAACAAAAAAAAAATAAAAAAAATGTTGTCAGATGTGACAAATCAAAATATATTGAGGGAATCCCGAAAAATAGTAAAGAAAGAAGTTTGTGAGAAGTGTGTGTGAATATGAGCAGCAAAACTACTTAATTCTTGTCACATTATAAAGAAGAAGAGAGTGCGCTGTATTAAAACATTTTTAACATTGCAGCGTGACGAAAGTGCTGTATCCACTGCGAACGCTAATTTTACCAGACCGAGCTGTTCCGTGTCGAAATTTCTTCTGAGCATGCGTGGCACTTTGTGCGTCGGAACAGGCCACACATGGTCGGAATTGACGGATTTTGTTGTCGGAAAATGTTATCTCCTGCTCTCCAACTTTGTGTGTCGGAAAATCCGATGGAAAATGTCCGATGGAGCCCACACACGGTCGGAATTTCCGACAACACGCTCCGATCGGAAATTTTCCATCGGAAAATCCGACCGTGTGTACGGGGCATAAGTGTGCCCCACGCAAAGTGCCTATCGCCATTAAGCCAAAGGTTAAAGCTCAACTAGATAAATATGAAGCTGAATGACATCTAACTTCAGTATCAGATTGCATCAGTAACATGGTTGTTATGGTAGGTTACCCCTACCATACGCCGCAATACCCCGCCATACCCAGCAATACCCCGCAATACCCCGCCATACTCCGCAATACCCTGCCATACTCCGCAATACCCCGCCATACTCTGCAATACCCCGCCATACCCAGCCATACCCCGCCATACTCCGCCATACTCCGCCATACTCCGTCATACCCCGCCATACCCCGCCATACCCCGCCATACTCCGCCATACTCCGCCATACCCCGCCATACCCCGCAATACCCCGCCATACCCCGCCATACCCCGCCATACCCCGCAATACCCCGCCATACTCCGCAATACCCCGCAATACCCCTACCATACGCCGCAATACCCCGCCATACTCTGCAATACCCCGCAATACCCCGCCATACTCCGCAATACCCTGCCATACTCCGCAATACCCCGCCATACTCTGCAATACCCCGCCATACCCAGCCATACCCTGCCATGCTGAGCCATGCTCAGCTGTACTCGGCCTCTGTATGTGGCCAGGCTGTGGAAGTCTCACACATGTGGTATCGCCGTACTCAGGAGTAGGGATGAGCCGAACACCCCCCGGTTCGGTTCGCACCAGAACCCGCGAACGGACCGAAAGTTCGCACGAACGTTAGAACCCCATTGACGTCTATGGGACTCGAACGTTCGAAATCAAAAGTGCTCATTTTAAAGGCTAATTTGCATGGTATTGTCCTAAAAAGGGTTTGGGGACCCGGGTCCTACCCCAGGGGACATGTATCAATGCAAAAAAAACTTTTAAAAACGGCCGTTTTTTCGGGAGCAGTGATTTTAATGATGCTTAAAGTAAAAAAAAAAAAGTGAAATATTCCTTTAAATATCGTACCTGGGGGGGTGTCTATAGTATGCCTGTAAAGTGACGCGTGTTTCCCATGTTTAGAACAGTCCCTGCACCAAATGTCATTTTTAAAGGAAAAAATCTCATTTAAAACTGCTTGCGGGTTTAATGTCATGTCGGGTCATGGCAATATGGATGAAAATCAGTGAGACAAACGGCATGGGTA